>NC_134692.1:48444934-48756601 GCF_050947455.1 Rhinoderma darwinii
ATTTAGTTTTCTCTTTTGTTCATTCACTTTGTATTTTGTTAATTGATAAAAAAGACTATTAACACTTTTATCTTTGAAAGCATTCTTACTTTGCAACATTTTTCCACAACTGACTAAAACTTTTGCACAGTACTATATATATATATATATATATATATATATACATACATACACACACACATATTTATATATAGAATTTTTGCGGGTGACGAGTTTCTGGGGTAAAGCTGAACCACAAGCAGGATGTATTGTGACTTTGACACAGAAGTCGAGCATATAGATGCTTCGAGTCTGAAACAGAATAAAGGAAGTTTTTAAAGAACTTTCTTTATTTTTTTATGTACACTTAAGGGCCAATTATATGTCAGTTTTGGTTGTTCTCATTTCGTTCTACATCCTCTGCCTCCTTACATTTCTTGAATCAAACTTCACTTTTATATCTTTTAAGACTCTGGTTCTCTTACATCCCATGTTGGGATCACCTATTCCTTAGTTGCACATTCATTTCATATACACTGCTCTCTTTATCTGAGTTTAAAGTTATTTACTAGGATTATATGTGATAGAAGTCCAGTGCTCTACTGTTCTTTAGCGTTCCATAGTTTGTGCTGTTCATTCTGAGTGCTTATTTGCTCAAATTATTTTGTCTTTTGAACTTTTACATGTCTGAATTTTTCCAATGCAATAAAATCAGGCCAAATGAATACTCAATAGGACCGTACAGTCTCTTTTTATTGCTAAACTATGTAAATGTTTAGACCTGTTAAGACTTTACTTTTTGCTTCTTACAGTAATCCTTTGTTCACATATGCATTGGCAAATCCATCATGCGACGAACCACAATGGCATCTGACTAACCCCATTGATTTATTATGTTACAGGAGTTCCATTGAGGTTTCCATTGTTTTGACACAAAAAATAGCACTACATGCTGCGCTATTCTTCACATCAAATGTGAGAGAGCTGATGACAGAGGCGCTAAACAGAGCCTCCAATGACAATGTAAATATTCCTTAATGCATTGGTCAGAAACTCTTTTTGGACAAGAGATTATTCAAATCTTAATTTATACATACTGTACCTCTTTTGCATAGATATTTCAAGAACAATGTAGAGCTTTAATTATGCAAATGTTTATTAAATTTACCTCACCAGTAGATGCCATCTCACAGCGCAGAACTGGATCAGCTCCCCTCAAGCGTGGCCAGGAGAACATTGGTGCCTGTTTAGAGAGAGTGATTATTAGCATGAAACTAGAAAATGATATTTCCTTTTGAATGTACCCCTCTGTGATTCTCACCTTGATGCCAACATAATCTGCAGGGATGATGGGGCTCTCTAATGTTGGGAGATGGTCCTCATCAATTTTTTCTCCAATCATGACTTTGGTGGCTACATCAATAAAGTCAATCCCCAAAGTTTTGGACACAAATGGGAAGGAGCGGGAGGCCCGTAGGTTGCATTCAATCACCTAAAAGAAAGAGACCATCCAAATGGGTACTGTGTACTGTAACAGAAACATGGTGGGTCAACATGTTCTGAGTAAAATGATTCTATGATTTGTTCTTGAGATCCATACACAACAATCTTTATGGCTATCATCTACAATATCTAACCAATTTCCAACAAAATGATACTTGTGTTTCATGGAAGCTACTACAACAATTTGAGGCTGTAATTTTTTTGCTCAATGCTTACACTTCTCTTTAAAATGTGTCCTCTTACTACTGGAGTAGGAATTAAAGTCAGCAATTTTCTATCCTTTCCAGACCGCTAATGGAACCTACTAACAATTCTGAAATTGAACTCTCTTTAAAATGTTATAGTGACATTTCGGAAATAAAAGCTTTATTGAAATCAAATTCACTATACTGAGTGTTATGTTGTAGACCAGTCCAAAAAATTATCTAAAAATTGTCAATAAACTGGTAGGAACATAATTATTGTCCGTCTCTGTTATACATGGTTAACAAGAGATAAGACACAAATTTTTTAGTAGCAAAAATAGAAGGAGAAGAAGTTGGAGTAGTAGTGACTACTACTACCAGCTATAAAATAATATGAATACATACAAATGTAGCCATCTTTTTCTTCACTTTTAACGCATTAAATACACAGTGTCAAGACACTTTATCTTGACTTTTTCAATGATTTTTCAATGGCTTTTGTTGCTTGAGATTACGCTGCAGCAAGTTATCAAAGTCAAGATAAAGATGGCTAGATATGTAGCATAATATGCACAAATGGTGTAGTCTTGTGTTTAGCAAAAAAGAACTTGCTCCATGTCAAATTCAGCTTATTTTATTTTTTCATCTCCTAACTATTTGACTATTACTACGCTAACCACTTGCCAGTCTTTATTTACTCCTTCAAACTCACACTATCATAAAGTTAACAGTCATGTTAAGGAGAAAATAATTTTCTATTTTTACTACATGTTAAATTACAACTAGCAGTACTAATCTGTAGGTTATAACGTTCTCTAGATAGAATTGTTTAAGTATTAATATTTCAAAACAGTAGATTTAAATTGCAACAATTGAAATTTACATTTTGGTAATATGGGCAATGAAGAATTTTAAGGATAAAACAATAACATGATAATGAATAAATAGCAGATTGTAATCAAACGTCTTATTTATACAAAACAATGTTAAATGCCATATTGAGTTTTTAAAGTAAGAGGAGGGACATTGAGAGCTATGAGAAGCTTGGATCTCTGCAGGAATGCTAGTGTTCAATGAAATAATTGGTTTGAATGGGTGCCATTTATAGCCTATCCCCAGTTAAAAATTAAAACTTGACAGTGCTCTTAGATCCCTATTTACCTTTGTAAAGCCGTTCCATTTATTGCCATTTATACTGCAGACCTCTCCTTCCTAGTTTGCTAAAATTAAGTTGATATTATTGTCTGCCATGCAGCCCAATCATCGTCACTGTTTCTACAAACCTGCTAGCTCACATTACACTAAATAGACATCACTAAATGATACACTCTTTAGGTCACACACCCCAGAGACTGTCTGTTTGAATGAGTGCCGAAAACTGCTGTAATAACAGTATTTTGTTAGATAGAAAGTTTGGGTAAGATCCTCAAGTTAATTTACATATCCATCTTTATATGCTCCTGTGGGTGACAACAGCAGGGAGGAAGTAAAGGGCTTCTGAAATTCATGTCTTTTCCTGTTCTGCCCCATATCGAAACTAATGGAGTCTTCAGCCTACAAGTGAATGAAGCTACAAAACAGAACAGAGTACTAGTAATTTTAATTCTAGATTAGATTGCAGCTATCCTGGGGAGTATTTTAAGTAAATAATTTTCCCTGCAGCGCCACCACAGAAAACATAAACAGTTAATAGCAACCTCCACAAACAACTGATCACAGAGGATACCAGCTACAAATGTGTGTGTGCGCGTGCGTGCGTGAGTGTGTGCGTGTGTGTGTGTGTGTGTGTGTGTGTACACATATGTTTTTAATACACTATCACTTTAGACAGAACCTTTTCCAGTAAACAAACAAGTGCCTATAGGATTCTGATCTGTGTCTTACACCAAAGCGCATAGTGACAGTTGACACGTTCCCTTTGTGACAGCACCCTGCCATTACTGTATTATACTCTCTGATAGGGGCTCTTTTCTTATCAATGCCTTGTCAAGTTCCTCACAGAATGGTGATTGACAGATCAATAGTGTAGTGACGGAGCGCAGAGAAGATGGTATTATGCAGGCAGCCCACATACAGCTATGTGCAGACAGAGGAGGAAGAAGCAACATGGAACTAGATTGCTTTGTAAATTGAGATTATCCCAAAAGACTTCCAGAACTCACTAGTGAATGTTTTAGAACCTAAAATGACTTGGCTATCTAGACTTATTAAATTAGTTTGGCACTTGAAAAATGAGTATTGTAATTATTCTTAATGAAATATGTCTGACTATCAGTGAAGATTGGTCTATGCATTTAGTGAACCATCCCAGAAAGTGGATGTGCAGAATTTTCCTTCCTCAGCTGCAAAAAAAAAACAACATTTTCTCATAGAATGACAGATTTGTCTGTAAATTAACAGTACCGCAAAAAGTATTTGTTTCTTTACAGATGTTCCCTATTCTTTAAAAAAAATAATGATATCAGGCAGAAGTAAACTTATGAGTACATTTATAAAACAGCTTTTTAATTATTACTGTGTATATAAGCGACAAAGTTATTCAATCCCAATATCACCTGTGTGAATATGTAATTGCCCAGTTAAAGATTATAGCTAGGTAAACCACAATAATGGAAAACAAGCCCATGTATACCAGTCTTTCACATCTTGAAGAACATTAGCTGACTCTTCTCTCCAGAACTATTTTAAGTTTTAATTCAGACACATTGATAGGTTTGTTTGCATGAAGTTTCTGGTCCTCTCGCATCATCTCTATTGAATTGAAGTCAGAGCTTTGACTAGGTCAATCCAAAACTTTAATTCTGATTCTCTTTACCCATTCAGTTGTAGACCTGATAACCAGATATATAAATTCTGGTACATCGCAAAATTCATTGGTCCTTTAATAAAAGCAGGAAGTCTGGATTCTGGACACAAAACACATCCATACCATGACACTATCACCACCAGACAGGTAGGGGGCCCTGTTGCAGATTTTGCATTAAAGGCTATAGACACCTTTGTGGGCATTTCTTTTTTTAAATAAATAGATCAGTGCGTTTAGTGTAACTTTGTAATTAGTCTTTATTAAAAAAAATCTTTTTACTTTTGGAGTTACAGCTGTACTGTATTCTCTATACAGAACAGCTGTATCGCTAGTTTTACACTGAATTCGTTAGTCCCGCGGACCTGACAGGTTCAGATCCACCTGTAATCGATCACAACTAAGTTATAAACAAATGTGCAGCTGCGTAAAAAAGAAATTCAAACTGATTATTCCAAATGTAACAAATTTATTAAAATCTGTGTTGCTTTTAATAAATTAGGCGCAATTCTCTCCAACTGTCCTATCCAATATCTTTGGTGCCAAATACACTATTATTAATGAATGGGGGTGAATTACCTTAAATCCCAGTCAACAGCTTTTCACTTTTCTCTTCTAGGGTATCCCTTAATTGTATAAACATTTTAGCGACTTTGTGAATTTCGCATGGTTAGATTCCATATATAATGAGGATTAGATTAAACATGGCTGCAGTCAAGCTCCGCCGTGGCCATTCAGCTGTATTTAATGGTCAATTACATTTGGTCAGATGGTTGATTGTAAGGGGAAAGTTACAATTTAAGATGGATGATGTGACTTTTGGATACCATTGTTCCAGTCACAAAGTGTCAGCACATTAAGTGCCAACACTTTGTAATTTATACTCTTTTAAAAATCTGCCTAAGGCCCGAACATGTGAGCTGCCGCATGGATGATCCTGCTTCCATTGAGATCTATATAAGTCAACTCGCTCGTGCAGCGGCTCACAAGGACAAGATCATTTTAACAAGCAACTTGTGCTCTTTAACATTTTCTTTCTTGCATGCAAAATATGTTTAAATTAAAGTTCTGATGTTTGTTTCAGGGTATTCATATGTATCTGTATCTATATTACTTTGCTGAGAAGTTGGGCTAGAATGCTATGTCTCATGGTTTCATGCAGTGGCGGATTATCATATGGGCGTTTCGGGCGGCCGCCCGGGGCCCGAGGCTCCCAGGGGGCCCATGGCAGCCCGAAACGCACATCATCTCCTAAATCTATTAAGCGCGCTAGCGCTGCTAACGGCCGAAGATGGGGAGGAGCAGGGAATTCGCCGGGATCCAGGGGTAGGACACGCCTCCCTGACAGTGCGGGCCGCCGCCATTGAGTAACAGAACAGCGACGGACGGCTGTTCTGTTACTCCAAAGCAGCAAGAGAAGAGCCGGCGGGCGGTCGCCGGCGCTGAGGTCAGTACAGGCTTATCCTCCTGCCCAACTGGTTCCCGACCACTGGCTGTATTTTTACGGCCAGCGGTCAGGGACGGGTGCTTAAAACCCGAGCCATAGACTTTCTACGGCTCGGGTTTTAACTTGCTGCCCGCGCGATCGGGCAGCTGAATGTCGGGTCTCCGGCTGTCAGTGACTGCCGGGGACCCTGAGGAGAGGATAGAAGCAGCTTTCGCTGCTTCTGTCTTCTCTGATCTCTTTTACACAGCGTTCAATGAACGCTGTGTACAGGAATAGAGACAGCAGCAGCGGCGCTGTCTCTATTCCTCCCGGTGATCATGTGACAGGTCACATGATCGCCGGGTGCCGTTAGTGGCAGACTGTTGCTGGGTCTTACTAGACCCAGCACAGCCCTATTAGTGACAATCGTCACTGTGAGAGGGCTGATTTCCCCTGTAACTGGGGCTGCTGTGCAGCTCCAGTTACAGTGGAAAAACATGGTGTAAAACAAAGAAAAAGTCGATATAAAGTTCCCCAAAGGTCTTTTTTGACCTTTGAGGATCAGAACATAGTAATAAAAAATAGTAAAGTGCAAAAAAAAAATTAAATAATAAATACACATAAAATACCCACCCCAAAAAAAACGTTCCCCCCCCCCCCCGCCAATCATTTTTGTAACGCTAGCGCTGACCCAATTACCCTAATATAGACATGTAATATATAAAAATTTACGGTAGACAATGACGATCACAAATAAAAGGTCTATTTTAGGGTAAAACTATGTTATTACCAAAAAAAAATAGCTGAAACGTAAAAAAGCTTATTTTTTTACTATTATTTTAAAACTTTATGAATAAAAATTCTAAAATGGCAAAAAATGTGTGCATAAAAACGATAAAAAACGAAACCTGCATTGTCTACGGAAAAAACGTCGCAAAAATCACGTCGGTTTTATTTTTTTTTAATAAAAATGTGTGTTTGGTGCAACTTTGTAATTACGTTTTATTAAAAAATATTTTCACTTTTTGAGATACAGCTGCTTTGTATCCTGTATCCGTCAGGTCAGCAGGACTGACGGGATCAGTGAAACGGGCCCTGCGCTAAATTATAATCTTAGATGTGATAGATTTGAGGTGGATCCTGCGTGTCACTGATCCCGTCAGTCCTGCTGACCTGACGGATACAGGATACAAAGCAGCCGTATCTCAAAAAGTAAAAATATTTTTTAATAAAATCAATCAATTACACTGATACACACACATACTATATATATATATATATATATATATATATATATATAATTATAATATAAAGTTTTTAAATGTGTACATAACCTTGTGGCACTATATACAAGGGGGAGCGCTGTGTGGCACTATATACAAGGGGGAGCGCTGTGAGGCACTATATACAAGGGGGAGCGCTGTGAGGCACTATATACAAGGGGGAGCGCTGGGAGGCACTATATACAAGGGGGAGCGCTGTGAGGCACTATATACAAGGGGGAGCGCTGTGAGGCAAGGGGGGGCTGTGTAGTGCTATCCACCGTGGTATGTGTGTGGCGCTCTTTATAGGGGGGGCTTTTTGGTGCTATTTACAAGAGGGGGAGGGCTGTGTGGCGCTCTCTACAGGGGGGCTGTATGGCACGATCTATAGGGGGCTGTGTGTAACGCTCTCTACGAGGGGGATGTGTGATATATAGAGGGGGCTGTGTATGGCGATATCTATGGGGGTGTGTAATATCTACAGGGGCTGTGTGTGGCACTATTTACAGGGGGCTGTGTGTATGTGGTGTTTTACAGTGTGTGGTATTATTATATTCAGGCGCGCAGTGTTTGGTGCTATTATATTTAGGGGCACAGTACGTGGCACCATGATAACTTTATTTTCGTTTATAGGTGTGGAAATGTTGGAAAAGTGAGGAGACGTCTAAGTGGCAAATTCTGCAGAAATGAGTCATGGCCGGGAGAAGTCGTCATGAGTGCTGGACCGGATGGAGAAGAAAAGAGGAAAAAAACTACTAGAATCTGAGACGTCGTCACCTGTGAGTCACTAGATTTATAGAGAATCTGTCACCTCTCCTGACATGTTTATTATAGGAAATCCTTGTATTTCACAAAAAGTCTTTCTGCGGTCCAGGACTGATAGACAATTCCCCTTGTCAGGAGGTTGTGTCCCTGCACAGTGTGATCCTGTCAGTATGTAGGGACACCGCGCTGTGACAAGGGGAATCGTAACACTGTTAATGCTTGCCCAAAAAGGTAGTGTTAAAAATAGTTACGGTGAGGAAGGGGGGCCCAAGTTTGGGTAACAGCCCAGGGCCCATGGTCTACTTAATCCGCCACTGGTTTCATGTACTCACCAGAACATCATTTCCTCTGACAAGGAACTGCACATTGAAGGGTCCAGAAATATCAAAAGCATTTGCAATTTTCTTGGTTGCAATTTTTACCTGCAAAATACAGAAAAGGGATTAGTGTACAAGTACCATATTCAATACTTATTGGAAAGCCAATTTTGATATAATGCAAACACGTAGCTCCATCTTTAATCACTTCTGTCATATACATTAGATATGATAAAATGCTAAAAAAAAACTTTGCAAATACTTTCATCTACCTGTCTTGTGATGAGCTTGAGTTACAGTCTCTATATCAGTCTATATATCAGAGCTGCAATTAAGGGCACGTTCAGACATGGCGGAAATTTTCCAATGCGGAATTTGCCACAAATGCGCGACAATTACGCAACGAATCTGGAGCGAAATTTGCATATATGAGGGATTGTCCAGACGTGGCGGATTTCTCAATGGACTTGCTGCAGATTTCAGCCTTTGCATTGTAAAGGTTGAAATCCGCAGTGAAAATCCGCTGCTTCTCCGCAACAGACGGTGCATGCTGCAGAATTAAAATTCTGCACCGCAAGCTAGTTTCCACATACTGTAGTTGTCTTCCCCAACATCTGTACTAATTTAACTAAAAATCTATAGAAAACAAAGAAAGGAAAGTCTGCTGCGGATTACCACTGTAGCCTGTCTGTGGTGGAATTCCACAACAAATGCACCAAGGATATTTTCTACGATGATTGACACCAAACTTTTCACTGATTCCAGTACCAACAAGCAGAGATATAAGTGCCCTTATATCTTTGCTTGTTGGTACTGGAATCAGTGAAAAGTTTGATGTCAATCATCGTAGAAAATATCCTATAATGCAAAGAATGGAAAGAGTACCTTCAGTTATACTAAAATTATATAGAAATATAGTGCTGGAGTGTACACAATAGTCGTTTTCCCAACTGACTTGTATTACCATTTCTGTTACCAATTACTGGCGGTAGGCCATGCTGCCGGCTGCTTATAACGTCCTGCTGTCTCCATGGCTCCCGTGTCCAGAACGGCCGCCAGTGCTGTAGGATCACATTACATTCTACAGTGTTGGTGGCCTTTAGGGATACGGGGCCAAGGAGAGAGAGCAGGACGCTCTGTTTACTAATGCAGAATAATGAGCAGCCGGCAACATGGACTAAGGCCAGGCCATGCTGTAGTTAGAAGCAGAAATGGTCATTTAAGTCATTTAGAAAAATGATTATTGTGAACACTCCTGCACTATAATCATTTTTCTATACAATTCATTATATCTGGAGGTACCCTTTAACTGTACGGCATTCTGGGATAGTTAGTTTCCTCTATCAGATTACTGTACAGTATCTAGTGTATAGACCACTCTACCTAGAATGCAAAAACACCAGAGCAAGCTCAGTACAGACACTGAAAAAGCAGGAACATTGGGAGGATAAAGCTTAGAAGCCTTCATAATCGTGAATGTAGATGTGGATGAGAAAGAGCCATGTCTGCATAGGCTTCCTCTCACATTCCAAAAACATACTGATAGTTTATTTGACTCCTATTAAATTGGCCTTAGGCTGGGTTCTCAAGTCGCGATCAAAATGCGTCTTTTGCCACGAAGCGGGGCAAAACCTAAACACATTTTGACTGCAACATGAGAACATTGCCCTAAAAAGTGTGTGTGTCCGAGATAGGAAAAATAGATTGTGAGCGTCAAAGGGGACAGGGACTGATGAGTGTGATGACAACAGCACTATTTAATATACTGGCGCTATATAAGCAACAGGAAATAAATCAATAATACAGCCTGTAACTCAGCAGCAGTACAGAATGAATGAAACAACATACATTATATGGACAAAAGTATTGGGACACCTACACATTACACCTACAGAAACGTTAATGCAGCTGCTCGGCCATGGAAACCCATGCC
This sequence comes from Rhinoderma darwinii, assembly GCF_050947455.1. Classification (NCBI taxonomy): domain Eukaryota; kingdom Metazoa; phylum Chordata; class Amphibia; order Anura; family Rhinodermatidae; genus Rhinoderma; species Rhinoderma darwinii. The sequence goes on from NC_134692.1 coordinate 48,455,108, forward strand.
ATGAATATCCCGGCGCACAGCATTTGTGCTGATGTTATTGCCAGAGGTGGTTTTGAACTCTGAAGTTATTGTCAGCAGAGCTTTGGTACTTTTATGCACTATGCGCCTCAACACTCGGCGACGCCACTTTGTAACTACCACTCATAGAGGGAAGACATTTTAAGGAACTGACTTGTTGCAACGGTGGCATCTTATTACAGTACCATGATCAAATTCAGTGACCTCTTTAGAATGACACATTCTTTCACAAGTGTTTGTACAGGCAGACCGCATGGCTTAAAGCCTGATTTTATATAACTGTGGCAATGGGACTGAATGAAACAATGAGGAGTGTCCTAATACTTTTGTCCATATAATGTATTTGCAAAATTGCTTAGCCTTTTATATAGAATCTATTCCTATTTGAAGCTGCACCTAGGATTTAAAAAGACTTACACTGTAATGTTGTTGTTGATATATAAAATTTACTCTAAATATATGTCGAGAGAACATTGCTATATATCGAGATTTAGTATCAGAATAATCTGACTAGATTTTAGATTATCATAATTTCTGATGGTAACTATAATTTATATTGGCAGAATTTTATGCATCTTACATTTTAAAAGGTTAATTTACAAGTGCCAAGTAGTTCTGTCATGGGTAAAGTCTAGAACATCTGTTAAAGTCAGTATACATCTGTTGGCTTCCCCAGTATATAATTTAAATGTCATTATTTCTGCCATCACTCTACGTGGTTGGGGAAGTTAAATAAACTGTGGTTGTTAAAAGAAAAGCAGAATATTATCACACAGTCTTCTGCTGACCATAACGTGAAGGTGCACGAAAGAGAAATAATCAATGTGGGAAATTGAGCTTGGAGATCACTTCAACTTCATCATTTCTGTGTCTCTTTAAATCCAAGCTCTCTGTTCAGAGATACAGACACACCATTCGAGACCCTCTGTATGGGCCTGGGACCATTAAGACATACTCTGTCCACGGTTTATACGCTTCTTCAGAATCCTCCAGATCAACCGCCTCCATCCTATTTACTTAAATGGGAAGCAGATTTAGGGCATTCTCTGTCTTCTATACAACAGACTCATATTCTTACATTGGCACATAAGACCTCTATCTGTTCCCGATATCAGGAAACTAATTACAAACTGCTGACCAGATGGTACAGATTTCCCTCCCAGCTACACTCTATTTTCCCAGAGATACCCTCCAACTGTTGGAGATGTAATGGGGGGAGGGCACGGATCTACATATCTTCTGGTCTTGTCCAAAGTTAAGCTCTTTTTGGGAGGGGATAGGCCGTGTGATTAATAAGGTAATGGGAACAAATATTCCTTTGGATCCGGCATTGTTCATCCTCCGTTTCTGTGATGTTCCAATCAAAGCATATAAATGTTCACTACTTTGCTTTCTTATAACGGCGGCATGTCACTGTATTCCACCATTGTGGAAGAAAAATATATCTCCAACTTTATCCCAATGGATTGTTAGAATTAATGACATAATGGTGATGGAAAATCTGACCTCTTCGATAAAAGGCGGGTATAATAGGTACTATAAAACCTGGTACAAGTGGATAGAGTTTCAATGCTCAGATTCTTATAGGAATCTCCTCCGAGGGACCTGACGGAGAGCTCTCCTGCCCGGATCCGCCTACCTAGGTGCCTTCGCGTTAATAATGTAGTGAGGGTGGGTTTCTGGTGGGTTTCTAGTGGCCACCCTTCCCCCCCGTTTTTGTTTTTTTTTTGCTTTAATTTTTAACAGTGTCCTTGATACTTATTTTCTGTACAATAATGTAAACCTAGTTCTATATCAAAGTTAGGACAAATGACGTTAACTCATATACGATATAGACATAGAAGTTACAACTAGTTACAAATAGTACATTTTGTATATGTATATTTGTGTAATTCCAAACCCATATTTCCTTTACATTTTCCCTTCCCTCCCCCTCCTATCTATGCTTTCACTGTTATAAGAAAGGCTAAATAAAGAATTTAAAAGGGAAGAGCTGGTTAGGTTGCTCAGTTAATGCGTTAACATGGAAAGATAAAGCCTTCGAGATTAACATTAAAGAAATGTGTACAATTTGCATAATTTATATTATTGTAATATACATATATAATCTATTAGATACACCTTTGCAATAATCATGGATTTTAAAGTATCAGGTTTACTAATCTGATCCTGCGCGACCTGGTAACTTACAGTACTGACAAGTCACAATTTTACTAAATTATAGTGTGGACATGCAATGTGCACATAAAGGGGAAGGCACTACAAAAGATAAATCCAAAAAGCTCCCCCTTCTGGTGTTGGTTATGCTAATAATAATAACAATAATAATAAAAAGAATAATCTTTATTTATATAACGCCAACATATTTCGCAGCACTTTACAATTCAGAGAGAAAATGAACAGACAATATCAGACATTACATAGTAACAAAACTAATTCACAATTTATATAAGAGGAGTGAGGACCCTGCTCACAAGAGCTTACAATCTATGAGATTGTAAGAATCTATCTATGCTAAAATACTCCTGAAGACTTGATGCTTTTTTTCCCCCTGCACCCTATTTCAATCCCTTGCGTGAGAGAAGGGTTTGATACATATGATAATCACTCCAGCTATCTACGCTTTTCTTTGCTACTGTTGTAGTGCTTGTAGTGGGGGAGGGGTGTATTGTGCAGTTTTACATTGCCTATATAAAATAATAATTGTCCAGCCAATAAATATCATGTTGAACTTCAAGGGACTAAGGGTGGTGGGATGCATTCTAAAATGCCTGCCATGGGCACCAAGAGGGCTTTTCCAACCCGGATGCCAGGTGAATAAGCGAAGCCACACTACGTAATACAGTGGTTTCTGGTCATTGGCAGATGCACAATTGAATTCTTGAATATCTAAATATCAGCACATATTTTAGTTTGCTTTGACGCTGTCATTTTTTTATGTTTCTATCGACAGACAATAAATGTCACCTCACCTTCTCAATTGCCCCCTGGCTGATTGTCTGTGTGGGAATCATAAGGGTGGCATCTCCTGAGTGAACTCCAGCATCCTCCACATGCTCTGAAATAGCATGACAAATGACCTATACAAATGAAAATATTACATAATAAAATCTGAGTTTCTGGTTCATTAATTACCCCCTTGTGCATGGTTGTCCAACTGGCAATCCAGAAGCCGCATGTTGTCTCTCAGTATACTTTCCCTAATCAGGCTTTCAGAACTGTAAGAAGCCATGTAATTACAAAACTGAACATGAAGCATTTGGATAACCATCAAGATAAGATTCCTGGCTTGGAGTCAGTGAGCTGAAATTAGAGAACTTTTGGCTACAAGAAGAATATTATCGTGTATCAGCTGATATATTGCAAAATGGTACAATCTACAGGTTGAAGATTTTTTTCTGACGCAGAAGAGAATATTAGATCATTTATTAAAGAGGCACAAGGAAAACTTTGTCAGGAATCTCAATATTTGTGTTTATGAAATGTAAATGATAGTAAGTCAACTTAATTTGAATTATATACATTGTTGCAAAAAATATAAGGGGCATATTAAGAGTCAGAGTGGGTTTGATAGCAATTAATAACATAATCACGGTAAGATTAAGGTTGGTGGAGCCCCTATCCCACCTCTCAGACCTGGACCTCACCTTATCCCCTATTTGTAGTTTAGCTATATATATGAGAGGTGGCCGCACATGCCCATGGTCCTCTCCAATTGGATTTTTTTTTTCTATACCTACCAACGGATAAGCATAACTACTTACACGGCCTCCTTTTGCAACAGCATCCATCTCTACTTCTCGTGCTCCTTCAATGAACTTGGTGATCACTACTGGGTGCGCCTGTAAATATAATATTCAAATAAAGTCAAATCTTCAGCTTGAAGTAGAAAATATCCAGAGCCTGGATGTGAAGTTTTAGAAATTCTAACACTTGTTAAAAACACTTTTTAATGGCCCATATGGCTGTAAAAGCACCCAGACGTTCCTTGGGAAAGCTGCCATTGCCTTTCTCAGATCTTCTATTAGTTGATGTTGTCAATCTCCCGTAGCTGAGAGCTTGCATAACTAACTATAGGTCTCTCAGATCAAACCTGTTTTTTAAAAAATACCTTTCTTCTTTCTAACCACCTTGAGAGTGTTTAAAGACACTTTAATCTTTTCAGTTAAAACTTCACAGGATGTTCTTTAGATACATAAAACCCCCTACTCATGCCAAAATGAGGAGTAATATGAAGACAAGGAACATTACCATACGAGCTGGCAATTTGTGAACAATTTGCTGCCAGTTGATTATGAATTATACAGTTTAAGTTGTAAATATACTAATACAGATCATTTATACATTCTAGGTAATTCAATATGTACTTTCTAGTATTACTTTCCTTTATAATATGGTTAAAACATTCCTATGGTCCTGCAACTAAGTATGTATGTATGTATGTATGTATATACTGTGTATGTATATATATATATATATATGTATACATATATATACATATACACATATATATAAATATATACACACATGTATATATACACACACACATATATATATATATATATATATATATATATATATATAAATATACACATATATATATATATATATATATATATATATATATATATATATATTGTATACTAGTGCACCTCTCAAGTGCGCCCGCAAGGTATGCGATTTTACTCAACCTCCAGTACAATTCTAGTCTCAATGGTAATAAAAATAAATGCCATTAGCCCAATTCCTCCTGCTTTGAGCATGCTAACAAAAAATAAAATGGACAATCATTTTAATCCTATGTATCTTTTTAATACATGCAGACTTCGTAGAGCGTCTTAATATGAAAATATTCTTCTCTAGAAGCAATCCTAAAATTAACATCCAACGGAGCATGTCACAATATTTTTTTCTATCGACATGGAATCCAACAGAAAAAAAGACGTAGGTACTCGGAGCCATATGGAGGCACAGTAAGGGACCTACAGATCTCTATGGTCATATTACGGACCTGTACAACTCAAAGGTTGTACTGGGTCATTATGTGATTTTGTGCAAGAACTCTTAGAATTAACTGACTATAAAAGATGATTTTACCTGTGACACGCGTGTGGCTTCAGCTAGGAAATTCTTCAGTTCTTCATCTCCATGTACCACATTCATTGCTGAACCACTAGAAGTACAAGGAAAGAATTAAAGAAAGCCTATTACGATGGCAGGGAAGCTTCATAGTATTTGGCTACTTCAGTATTACCTCAGCACATAGGAAGGACGTAGTAAGCATGGGTAGCCAACAGTCTTTGTAAACTGTAGAGCATCATCCTATCAAGGAAAGATAATAAGTTGAATTATGAATAATACAAACTTAACATCATACTGAGGTATCAGCACCATAAAGCTTGATATGTAATGAATCACTAGTTTATATTAAAATTATTGGTTTTACCAGAGAGTTCACTGCTTTCCATGGTGCTTGGGCAATCTGAAGCTCATCCAGGATTGCAGAAAATATGGAACGGTCTTCAGCCCTATCAATCTGCAGTGGGCTGGTGCCCATGATCTTCACTCCATTCTTGTGTAATGGCACTGCCAAATTGTTGGGGATCTGCCCTCCAACTGAGATGATGCAGCCATCACATTGCTAGTAATAGATGGAATAAACACGTGTCAGAACCTCATGTTATGTTTTTTATTAAATATATAATATATAACTATTTCCATGCAATCCTAGTTCAGAAGTTGCCATTATTTCCATTATTTATATATATATATATATATATATATATATATATATATATATATATATATATATATATATATATATATATAATTGTTTACAGTGCTGTAGTTTAGATTTTTGCATAAATTTTGAAAAGAGAACTTATTTCAGAAAGGGGAGCATTTGACACCATAGTAATTTTAATATTATTTCCCGATCTTTATCCACCGGTACTTCTGGGATACCATGCTCCTTCGTTTGTTTTCAAGTTCTCATTTGTGTCTTATTCCGCCTAAATTCTCCAGACACCAGGTCACTGCTTGTATAAGGTCAGCACACTTGTCTCCTGCTGCTTTATAAAGCAACAATAAGATAAAAGAAAAATAAATTAGGCTCTGTGCACATCACATTTTTGGCCTACATTTAATGTGTACGCTGGGAAAATCTCCTGATGTATACGTCAAAGGTAGGGTAGAGTGTAATGATATACATTAAAAGTATACGTCATAAACTCATGACGTATACGTTAAACGTACACTGTTGTAATCTATGGGTGATGGATGCCACCATTAGGCATCTGTTAAATGCATTCATCACCCATAATCTATATTGGTATCCATTTAACGTGTACTTGATGAAAGGCTATAGCAAATCGCATGCTTATATGTTAAAATATGCCTGTGACATATGCCACGCAGTGGGATACGTCACCTATAAGTTCATATGTAAAAAAAAAAGCATACTTTTTTTGCAGGATCCCTCCCGATGGAATAGCGTAGTTTACTATGCTATTCCAACCTACAAAAACAAAGGAATACTCACATATACCGACCCGACGGAGGCCAAAAGGAGACTCTTTTGACCTCCGTCAGGCTAAGGGAGCCCTATGCAAATGTTTAGTGTGTACCATCGGAAGTTTTCCCGATGTGCTGTACACGATGAACGTGGGGCCAAAACGTAGTGTGCATAGAGTCTAATAATAATTTTCTGTAGGAGATAATTAAAATAAAGTTAATATCTTTGTTAGTGTATCAGATTTGAGTTTGCCACTAATCTTAACAGTCTGGCGTATTATCACTGGTTTTCCATAACTTTACAGGTAGTTATGTTATCTTAGCTCAGTAAGTTATCATGGTGCACAACTGGAACAGTTGTTAAATTCAGCTCGCTGAAAGTTCTTTATTTTTAAGTTTAAGACTCATTAAAAAAAAAACCCTATGTATTATAGGTTAAAATAATAATTATGACTAAAGACTATTTTCTCATAATTATAATTTTTCTCAAAATATTGTTTTTTCCCCACATAATTATGATCTCTTGATTTTATAATTACACCTTAATGTCTCACAATTCTGACTTCATTAGAATTCTGACTATAAGAGTTATAAATATTACATTTTGGAAAAATAATTAGAACTTAAAGGCTATGTAAACCTTTGCACACTTACTTTTTTTTTTTAAATAAAACAATGTATAATGGTATTATGAACAACTTTTTCATTGTTTTTTTATGTTAAAAAAATTACTTTTTGAGATACAGCTTCTATGTATTTTGGATACATAGAAGCTGTATCTTGTGCTCAAAGCCGAATCCGTCAGGTCAGAGATACGCAGGACCCACTGTCACCGAAGCTGTCAGTCCTGCTGACCTGACGGATTCGACTTTGAGCACAAGATACAGCTTCTATGTATTCAGGATAGAAGGTATATCTCAAAAAGCAACAAAAAAAATTAAATACCATAATACGTTGTTTTATGTTTTTAAAAAGTGTGCAAAGGTTTACATAGCCTTTAAATATATGTGTAAATATATAGGCATGGAAATGAAACCTTGTATTTTTCATGTTATGCACTCTGTGTTAATAATTTGTATGCATGATTTCCAGGAACTATGACTGCCATTATGTCGGCATGTATATCATTTAATCTGCTAATTTATATGTGTGTACTTTTTTTTAACACTGATCTCTAAATATAAAACAAGACACCTGAATACCATAACTTCATATCATTACATTTTCATGTTACCAAAACTCTCATGAATTGACATCATAACGAAACTTGGGTCACTCACCTCATTTTGGAATACATCCAAAATTCTTTCCAGTGACAGCTCCTCAAAGTAAAGTTTGTCACATTCATCAAAATCTGTGCTGACAGTCTCAGGGTTGCAGTTCACCACCACGGTCTTCTTGCCAAGTTGGCGTAGTGTACGGATGCTGGATACTGCACACCAATCAAACTCGACACTACTGCCTATAAAACAGAGAAAGGTAGAATAAATAAATATTCCCAGAAATAATAAAACACTAAAATTAGTGATGTCAACTTTCCTAAATGTCCTGTAGCATTTATAGGCATTAACTGTCAAAATGGAATTGTAGAAAGGATTTCTGAGGCTGCAATTGAGTGGACCTCTACTCCTAGGTGACTCTTAGGCTCCTTTAATGGTGCCATGCTGTAAATGGTTATGATGCGATTACCCTAGAGATGACTATCACTATACTAGTGAGCACTTCATTGCTCCAAGGAGCCAAAAGCTTCAATCTACACCACTGACTGATCAAATATGGATATTAAGAAGAATTTAAACATGTAAATGTCTCGCCATAAATCAATAAGGAATATATGCTTCCTGGCATGAAAAAACAGTGTTCTATTTGTCGTAACTGAAAGGGTTAACCTGCACAAATGCTTCCACCACCTGTGCATGCAGAGATGCCGTGTTTAGCCAGATGTCTATTCATTGTCTGTTCATAACTGTATCTCACCAGTGCTGAAAATGTGTCTCATGAAAGGTTAAGGAGCCCTAGACAATTATCTGTATAAATGGGAAAAAGAACCCAAGAAGGAAAGCGGTTCATGAATCTGTAAGGTTAAAACTCTTTTGTCAGCAAGCACGGATTAGTCTAGTAGGAGAGCTATCTCACTTATTAAAAGTTATTGACATTTATTTTTCGCCTCGAAACCTTATAATCTTTTGCATTCTAATGTATTTCTTTTGAACCTACATCTAGGGAAGCAGATATTTTATTATGTGAAATAGCATTCATGAGAGTACAGTTTACTAATGTGATATGTACCAGTGACATGTTGTTGTAGACCATAATGCTTTTATGTCACAAATTGATTTCCCAAACTTTCTCAGCTTAAAGCCCAGAAGAGCATAGAAACGAGTTGGTGTTGCCCATTTTCACTTGTAGATTTAAAAAAAGGGTATGTCTTCAGATCAGCCTATCCACTTCCCCTTCTCAACAGAGATAGAACTGGTAGCTCCTGGGCCCCAATTTAAAACGGCACCAGGTTGTACCAATCATCATGCTATAATAATGGGATCCATCAGGCATTTGGGTCCTGGGTGTAACTCCAACCTCTGCCCCTCAACTTATTATTAATCTAACTGTTATAGGGATCAGAATATCCTTTAGAAAAGCAGGCAATTGCTTGTTGTTAGGCAGCACTTTGTCTAGTAACTGTCTAATCTGAAATAAAATAGTCATTTTAGTTTATGGCTGGATTTTTAGAAGCTTAAAGGGGGTTGTCCGACGGCCACAAACAAAAAAATAAAATCCCCAAACACATCTGAAATGCTTCCCTAGTGTTAAAACTTCCTTTGCTAGCTAATAAACACATTTTAAGAGCAGAAACTTACCCCGAATTTTGCGACTTATATGCTCCTTCACTTCCTGTTTGAAGGCGGGACTTGGGCGCTTTGGAACTACATATCCCGTCATGCCTTTCTCTGGTTTCTATAGCCTAATCCCCCCATTTTTACTGAATGACCAATAGGTTTGCACCCAGTCCGCCCACACCTGAGCTCTGTAAGTCCTCTCCAAAGAGACTTCCCTGAATAAAATCAAGTACTCCTGCATTTTCTACCAGCCCAGCCAAAACGTCTCTGATACTATTACTATTCTCAATGGAAAGCCCTGCCTGCGTTAAGAAAACTATTTGACTGGGAAGTATAGAGATAGACTTCTCTCTTGTGGAGAGAGACAGAAATTAGAACATGTGACCAAAATGGGCTGGAATTGTGACTGTTCCTTTCCTGAGCCGGCCCTTTTAGTTTACATGTTTGATGAGGTGCTGACACCAACAGCAGTAGGAAGCCAGTAGAGGTCACGTGTTGCTGTATCGGCGCGTCATCAGGTAGGTTGAAACTACTGAGCTTCGGGGATCACATGACCAGGGTTTAATTTGGCAAAACTGGACAAAAGTCGAAATTCATCACTATTGGTAAGATGATATGTATTTATAAGGTTAATAAGCAGGAGTTTGGTTTCTCTGGACAACCCCTTTAAGTGTAGTACTTTTTCAATGGATGAATTACAATATATATAATGAATGATAATAATAATTTGTTACTGTTCAGATATCCTACTGAAGTGGTTCTTTATAACTGATTTCAAAATACCGTAATTCACACTACCTGTTTTTATAAAATGCAAAAAAGAATAGGAAAGTCCCATCGCTAATTTTCCTAAATCACATATCAATCCACCCCAACACATCCATATTCAGAAAGGCCTTCTCCTATTGGCAAACCCTACCCATTTCTTTATTTAATGGTTAAGATAGTCTTGTGAAAATCAAAAGAGTTGAGCACTGTCATCTGCTTTTACACATTGCTAGCAGTTTGTCCTACTATGGAGCCAATTGTTCACACATCTGATTATCTTGAAAGAAGTTGATTCGGCAATACATTTCTTTTATATTGTAGGATATACTAGGACTCCTAACTATCATTGTTTTCATGTCAGGACAATATTTTGTAATAGGGGAAGGTTCAGATTTCTATCATATACTTGTTGGAATGACTTTTTTAGGACCAAGAAAATAAGTAATTTTGTCTGTGGTTTCAGAGCCTGTTTTACTGCAAAAGGTGGCTACGAAAACATGATTAATGACCACAATAACAAGAAGCAGTAATACAGAATTGGTGGTGTAATTTTGTACATCCTTTTTGATTTTTTAAATATTCCAAGCAGCAAATCTGGTAATAACAATTAATTATACAACAAGTCAAGTCAGGTTAGCAGGAGAACTCTACATAATGAATAAGTATTATAATAAAGTGTCTACCTTAAACTCTCTTTTTATGAAATGTTCTTACAAACAGTCAAACAGAAATAGGAAACAATATACTGTAGATAGTGCTTGACTCTGCATTATAGAAGTCTACAGGAAATCCAAACTCCATAAAATTGGAGGTAGGTATTCAATTTAGGACTGGACAGGTCCAGATCCCATCTCAATAGGTAATGGACATCTTTTATCTGAGCAGTTTAGAATCCTATGCCTCACTGCAGTTCTCCAGTTAAAAATATCTCTTGGTGTTTCTTTGACTTCAAGATAAAAGTTGCAATCATTTAAAATGGTACTTTCTATTCTAATTCTATAAGGGCATATTTCAAACATCAAAAGTATCACAGATTGCATTGTCCCATAAGGAGATTTGGAGGTGATAGAGGAAAGTGTCCTACTCGGTCCCCCTAATATTAGCGAGAGCAGAGAACCACTGGAAAGAGTGGCTCTGCTCTGAAGGACTAAGTGCAACCCTTTTTTAATGGGCACTATTTAATATTACACCCACTGCTTTCCCAAGTGATAACTGCCAGGGGCTTCAACTAGCAGACCCACAGCGATCAAATGATCCTCATTAAGAGAAATGGTAGTCCAGATGGGACAATATCTTTAAAGGGGTTGCCCACTACCGGACAACTTATGATCTATCCAATGGATATGTCATCAGTACATGATGTGTGGGGGTCCGACACCCGGACCCGCATCGATGATAAACAGTGGACAACCGATGTAAGTCTTTCATTATATGATATTTGACTTCAAATTTATTTAAACATGGTTTTATATACCTCTCTACTTATACAAAGTACCACCTAATCTATTTTTTTGCTTTGCAAATTATTATGTATCAGGGACTTACCAAAACATTTTCATGCTTAGTGATTTACAACATTTGTGCAGTTTGACTTGTTATGATGGTGAACATATTATACATGATGTATTTTGGTACTGCTCAAGTATTTAGCAAAAAGTAGAAAAATTTGGGCATAAAATAAATTGTCTGATGAGTTTCTAATTCTAAGCGTAGAATCTATTCCAAAATGTATTGTCTGTAATAGTGTTATCTTACACATCTTGAACTGCTGTTATCCTCATTTACAGTCCATTTTATCTACATTTTTTTATTAACTGTTTATTATAGACATAAGAGGACGGCAGTACCTATATGATATGGGCCACAGCCTAGAACCATCATTCCATGGTCATCAAACTTTATATCATGCTCCTGGAAAATAAAAGAGTGAAGCATTAACCATAGCAAAGATATATAAATCATAAAAAGCAATATCGAAGGGTACTTGGTACAGCTCTTAGGAAATGTCTCATCAAACCTTATGGTTGTATTACATTTATAAATGGTAAACCCAAAAGTGTAATGAATACCCATGAGTGGGACCATTATTCTTGTGGGATGCAGGAACAGGAATTTTTTTTATACAAAATTCTAGAGACCTTCTATATCTCCATCAAGCCATTATAAAAGAAAGTTACACTCCTCAACATTAAAATTGTAACACAAGAAGGCAAAGTTCTGGAATTGTGGAAAGTAAAGGATCGATTGACATGTTAATGATATGCAAATCATAAAAAAATGGAAACAAAATCTTCCAAACATCTTGATTTATTCAGTATCGAGTATGAGCGCCACGCGCACAAATACATGCACTTAAACGCCTTGGCATGCTATCAATGAGGTTATTAATGGTTGTCTGAGAAATGTTATGTCACGCTGAATTCACTTGGGTGCGAAATCATCAAGATTGGCTGCTAGCAGCTCCCTTTGCAATTGTAGACCCATAATGTCCCAGACAAGACAAGTCCAGAGACCCTGTAGGCCATCGTAACATGTTTGGGACATGCTGGCTGTTTACAGTAGCACGAGCAACATGCGGCCTGGTGTTGTCCTGTTAAAAAACGGCTTCTGGGACACTTTGAAGAAATGGCCATACCACTGGTTCCACGACCAAATCAATGTAGTGCTGAGCTGTTAGTGTACCTGAAATTAATAGAGGGGTTTGACTACCATACATTATACCACCCTACACCATAATCTCGAGAGTAGGACAGGTGTGATGCTCCCTTGTGGAGGCCTCTTCATGGCGTTGCCCACATGGTCTCCAGACCAACCTCCGGCTATTATTGTGTCCGAGACAAATGTGGGACTCATCGCTGAAGAGGATAGACCTCCATTCTAGTCTTCATTGTCGTCTTGCTGTGTACTATGATAGCCTTTGAAAGCGGTGGCGTGTGGTAACTGGAACTCCTGTAGGTGGACGTCTTGTTTGTAGCCCAATGTCATGCAAACGCCTTATGATGGTTTGTGTCAACACTGGTTGCCACCCTAGACATAGGATGTGACATGCAATTTCACTTGCAGTACAGATTGGATCACTACGCTCCATTCTTCCAATCAGACAATCCGTCCATGCAGAGGTTCGCCTACGCGCACCTCTTGCTGTCATTCCCGTTCGTTTTTGTTCTCCCAACCTCCAGGACACGCAATGTTGAAAGTGCGGACATCTTGGCCTGGCCTAGGTGCATAGCGATCTGCCAGAGTTACAAACCAAGGTCTCAGTTCAAAGAAACTGTCCCTCTCAGTTTGCGACGAGTGGCGATAACTGACCCGTCGACGAACAGAGGCATCGCACAATCATCTCACACCGCTTGATCTGATTTTTTTAGGTTTTATGTGGCTAAAAAACTTTGCTTTCAATCTGGCTTTTATGCCCCCCACATGCCACATATTGAAGCTAGGGGCTTGAAAACTTGATCATTTGCAGATCTTAGCGACACCTGTTTCTTCCTCGATTTGCATAACTTTACGGCTTACCCTTCTTGGTATTGCAATTTCAATGTTGAGGAGTGTAGATTAGAGGGCTTCAAACCTTGCACCTGCATGTTAGGGCAACTAGGGCTACAGCCTATTTGGTTGAATATGAGAATAGGTAAAATTAAACAATTACAGATGTGTTAAATTGATATACATTGGCAGTATAAGAGCAGTGTACAAAATATTGCCTGAGTGGTCAATGTCTAGCCCTTGAACAGGTTTTTATGCCTTAACCATTAGTAAGTATTTTTATTTTTGTAGACCAAGCATATTACAAGTCTACTACACAATTTACATCAGAGTAAATCTTAAATAATCTAATTAATTGATAATCCGATTCTGATAGCCCCAGATAGTACCTGTCCATTGTAGGTGAGGTAGAGGTAGTTTGTTATTGCAGGATACTCAGCAGCCAATGTATCAATCTGTGATATAAAAATGGAGATTCAGTTTTAAGTAAGACTGCAAGATTGGACTCTCTTATATTGTATAAGATTGGGTTCATACAAGGACATTAAGAATGACAACGAATGTATCCCAAAAATGCATTATGGCCAGGCTCACACAGGACATGTTGATGTAGTTTTTAAGCATTTTTTTAGCCAAAAAAATTTAGCTCCTGAAAGGTTGAAAAGAAAATAATTATGCCTATCCTTTTTTAAAAAAAATTGAATGAACTTAGCAAAAACTGCCCTTTGTGAGCCTGGTCTAAAACTATTTTGCTGTAAAAGTCTATGACTTATTATCCTACTAAACAAAATAAGCAGAAAATAAAAAAGATTTGCCTTGTATCCATTAAAGAATTTGAAATTAGAGAATGTCATGTATAACAAATGGGACATGACAAAAATCGGGACAAAAACACCATAGAGATGTTAAGAAAAGAGCAGGATTTAGGCCATTTTCACTTCACAAGCGTAAGAAAGGTGATTTTTTTTTTTGGGCCCGTATTATGGACGCAACATTTGGACCACTCGTTTGTATGATGCGCTAACTCAGTTACCCCCCAGACATATGGCGCACCGACACCCTGTGTAAAACCCAGTTTAACCCTACTGAATACAAAATTGCTACAACACTTTATATGACATTTATGCAAAAGTTGTTTTGGTGTCCTTTTTACATTCTACAAAGCTTTAAAACACAAATTCTATATTGCTATGAATATTTAAGCAATGCCATGATTAGGATGGCATAAAATGCATTTATTAGAGAAATATACTATATTGTAGACAGAATAATATTACAGAAAGTTCACAATGATGGTAATAGAAACACTTTGGAGTTTATATAACATTATGGGCTGTAATTTATATGTTCATGCAGTCCAGTTATATAATAGCCACTTTCTATAATAGTCACTTCTGAAAAGACTAGGTGTGAAATGTGTTGGTACTATATAAATAACAGCCGATTATTAATAATAATAATAATAATAATGTCCCATTATAATAAACCTTATAAATATTACTAGTCATGGCACAATTCAAATGCATAAAATACCTATAAGTTATATAGTATAAGCACTAAGATGGGCCTTAGACTACACCAAATTGTCTGTGGCTAACCATCCAGCAATGAAAGAGTGCTGCATAAATTAGCTCAAACCAGGATTATATTACCTCATGGCAAATGACAGGATCAAGCGTACAAATGCATCCGTGTTACAACAGCGCATACCAAGCAACTTCATTAAAATAGAGGCACTTGCCGTGAATGCAGAATTACTTTGGTAATGATGGGACACTTAAAATAAAGTATTAGCCCATAAAACAATGTTAGCACCTCGGGAGATGGCTGCGAGGCTAGTTTTTTAGAGCCAGATGCTGCACGTTTAAACCAGGTCAGCTCCTGATGTTTCGTGATTACAGGTTTTTATATACTGTTTAATTGCCACTTCAGCGGAACGCCACCGTTTCAATGGGAGCTCTCAAAGAGCAGCGTAGAAATTGCTTTGTGGGTGAAATAAGGAATGATGAAAATGGAAAATGAAATTGCCTGACAAAAAGCAGGTTAATCTGTCATATGATATAAAAATACCCATATTTTAATAGTAATATTATCCAAGCAAATCAGAATTCTCCATTCATGCTTTTGTTCAGACATCTGATTGGTTCAAATCAGCAGGCAGATTTTTTTTTTCTTACATTCACCTTTGTAACAATTTATACAATTTATTAAATGTCATGCTGAAAAACGAAAAAAAAAAATATATATTTTTTTTCCTTTCTTCTAAAAGGAAAAAAATCTAGAATGGCGCTTTAAACGTCTGTATTTACATCTGATGTTGACGTGGCAGGTGTGACCTCATGATATAGTGTTACATTTATGCTACATAGTGGTGTGTCAACCTTGGAGGGTGGAGAAGACAGGGGATTCACTTAGCGACCCTCCGATCCCGGGAGAACATTTTAAATGTGATAGGGTATATGGAGTAGTATCACCTGGTTCCCCTTCAGTTGTATCACTCTGCCGTGGATCCGCCATTTCAGTGTCCCCTCTGTGCGGTCCTAAAATGGCTGAAGCGCTTCTTAGACTTCAAGTCTGAGACACTCGCACTGTTCTCGGATTCGCCAGAGCTGCTCACGTGAGCATTTCTGTCCAATTTGTGAGCAGAAGGAGTGTCTTAGACTCAGTCTAAGAAACGGTGTGGCCATTTTGAGATAATACAGATGGGACCCTAATATGGCAGATCCACGGCAGAGGGGCACAACTGGAGGGCACCAGGTAATACTACTACATATACCCCATCACATTTATAATTTTGTCCTGATATCGAAGTCTAGTGTCATCAGCGCTTTTAGATGGCACGGAAATTCTGAAATTTTTTGCAGCGGCCTATTATGCATTCTGCTATCTGCCTCCCTATGGCGTAGCTTCTGGTGACCCCCTCAGTTGAAATGTCTGAAAATGCCCCTATACAGTAGCAACTAAATGAGATATTACTTCTCTGGTTTGTACATGAGGGGGGAGTCATATCACACAACTTCTGAACATTGCATTTTGGTTCGCTCCTCTCAAATTTGAAGGGCAGATCACAGCAGAATTTCATTGAGGCACTGAATGAGAATCCAATTGCTTTCTTCCAAAAACAGTGGCACACATATCTATGATTTGTGGCGTTTGCAGCTTAACTCCATTCACTTTAATGAAGCTGAGCTGCAATACTAGACACAGCCCATGGACCGGTGTGGCACTGTTTTTGAAAGAAAGCAGCAATGTATTTTTAATCCTGTACAACCCCTTTAAGATATGTGATTCTTTATAATCCATGTCCTGTAGATTTTTTTAGGAATGCTAATATTTTTAAAATAAGGGACAGCAATGTTCTTGCAGATTAATTGTTGAGTTTCTGAAGCGTCCTGTTTTACTACTGTCAAGAAGCTGTGTTGACAGGTTCAGGGAGATTAAAAAATAATGTATAAGAAATCTTAGCGGTTTTTCCTGATGTGACAACCAGTAGCTTCAAAGTATGACCGTAGTGTCATGGTTCTTGTTTTATGCTGAAATCTTCCTCCCTTGCATTTTAATTTAGGCTTGGAGATCATTGAAATTCCAGGCCACATCCAATTTTTTCTATTCAATTCCAGTGTGTAAATATTGTGTTAATGTAATCTGTCATCACGGGGGTTGTAAATGTAAGTTATTTGTTTTTTGTTTTTAGTATGTCCTCAATGTCCTTCAGGGCATATGGCCCATAGTTCTGCCATGGTACGCTTGATGCCAGCTTGTATAAACATTTTAATGTAGTAAATTTTGGTGGATATTTGTTTTCTACTGTTTTGTTTGTACTATCTCTGAACTTTGTAGTACGTGTTGAAATTTTTGCATTTCCAAAAAGTTAAAATTGAGGGTGTAAAATGTTCTCAAAATACACATTTATTAGAGACATGAACAAAGACGGCGAGCTCCTGCTGGTACCAGTTGACAACTTTTGGCTCCCTATCCAGGGTTAATTGGTGGAGAGGTTATGCTGCAGAGGTTAGTCACATAACTACAACATAAATGTGTGTGTGCGGGTGCGTGTGCGGGTGCGTGTGCGTGTGTAACCATCTTTGTCCTTCTGCGCATATTTAGATAGCATACAAGGAAATGGCAAACAATGCTTTAGTAGTCTAGACTTCAGATTTGCTATGGAAAATGTTCATACCTGCTTGACCCATGGCTTGACATTCTTTTTCTGTCTAAACTCTCTGGTTTGAGCTTCAGTCAGCCCCAGACACTTCCCAATGAACCGATCTGAGAACCCAATTTGCTTGGCACGTCGCAATGTCTCTTCTGATACAGATTCACTAAAGTAAAAAAAATAAACCAGATCTTCAGACTACATTCCATATCATGCACAATAACCTTAACAAGTTATAGATTAATCATAAGCTCAATATAAAGTATATATTGTCTTATTACATTGAATATTATGTACTATATATAAGGGGTATTTTCACTATTTTATAAAGCAAGGCAGGTTCTTTTTTTTTTTTTCATTTATTTCAAACATGCTTGATGTTTGCTTAAGATTTCACCCGGCTCTTCTTTGAAAGTTCCTGCACTCCTTGTATGCCGTGTTCAATAATACATGATAAAAGGAGGATGAATAAAATTCCTCCTAATGAGTAAGTATTCACCTGTCAAAGGAGCAGAGGGAATGAACAGAGGCACTGGACGTATGCGTGACGCATCCCAATCACCCAGACACAATTCAATGTCCCTTACGCCTCTTTGTCCTTTTCATCGCCTGGATTTGTGACATGGCTAATCATCCAAAAAGGGTACGCAGGCCGTGGTACAATGTAAGTCTGGCAACGTCCAACTGAGACTTTTTTCAGCTTTAAACAAACATCACGAAGGAAATTTTTTTGCCCAGCCCTTAAATACTCAGAAACATATCAATTATACGTCTTATGCAGATTCATTTCTGCAAGCTACAAGAAACTAATTTTGATATTGTAGAACGTGTGTGGACTTGGTTTAGATTACACAATTATGGTTCAATTAAAGCATGTAAATTGGAATTCAATCAATGAAAAAAATAAAGATCATTATCATGATATAGTGGTTCTGATTTGTACAATATAATTAATAGTTTATTATTTAAAAAAATAAATAAATACTTCCAGTCCGTAGAAGCAAGTCTGAAAAGCTACTGGAATGTATTAACTAAATCTAGAACATTTATATCTCCGGAATACAGTTAAAACATAATTAAAGGGGTTGTCTACTTTGGACAATTCTTGCTTATTTTAAGGGTCCCCCAACAAAAACCTGATCACAGAGTGTCCTACTGCTGGGACCCCTGGCAATCAGAGATAAACTGTAGTGGAACAGGACAGCAAGTGTTTCATTTCCCTGCAGCACCGTCACAGGGAAAATTAAGCATTACACAGTGCACATTGAAATCAATGGGTAGTCCGTGTAATGAATGGACATCTCGCGATCTCCATGACGGGAGACACACTTTGTAGAAATTGTATTCTCTGGCTAATAGATGATTTCTCTGAACAAAGGACTCCCTGTAGTAATTCAGAGCTGCTTGAAGGGGTTATGCAAAATGGGAACCTTTATTAATAGGGGCTAAAAATATAATAAATAAACAAAAAAAGCAATACTTACCTATCCTTGTCTGCGGTGATCCAGTGCTGAAGCTCCGGCGGTACTCCCGGTGGTTGTTTACATGCACTTAGCATGTAACTGCTGCAGCCAATCAGAGGGCTCAGCAGGCTCAGTGGTGACGAATTGTATTTCTGGCATAATGGCAGAAATACAACTCATGATCGCTGAGCCTTCTGATTGGCTGCAGCAGTCACATGCTATGTGCATCTAAACAACCACTAGGAGGGCTGCCAGAGCGTCAGCAATGGATTACCGGGGGCAAGGATAGGTAAGTATTGCTTTTTTGGTTTATTTATTTCATTTCCAGCCCCGACTAAAATATGTTCACATCCCGGATAACCCCTTTAATAGGGTATTTAAAAATGGGTTATTTTAGGCAGACAGCGCATTTAGGATGCTTAGAAGCCCGAGATTGTACTGTATGATCTACCATAATGCAGTCTGGATGATGGAGAACCATGAAATGTTCCTGACTGAACTAGAATGCATTTAAACCAATCATGTCACCAAGCTATAGGGTAACCTATTCCAGGGAATATTACCCCAGATGTACCATTATAAATATTAAAAGTGCATTTTGGGCTGTCCAGGCCTCTAAAGAGTAATATATTAGGAAACTGCATAGGCACAATTTCCTAATGTACAGCAATTCTGTAATAGGAAACAGTCCGATTATGCACTGGAGAAATGCAATAATAAAGCAGGGAATCGAATTCCATGTGGCTCCCTTGAAGACTTATCTGCTGTGCCACACGCCTATATTCAGATGGTGGATTTGTGGGTCAGCAGTGGCCAATTTGATTTACTGCTGCCATGCTCTATAGTTAGATCACTCCCCTCCCATTCATATTTGTAGAAATTAAAATAATAGTGATATATTTGAAGCAACATAGTTAAAAGAGTAGTATATGATTAGAAAGACATGGCTGCCTGCATTCTTCCAGAAATAACACTGCTCCTGTACATACTGTGTGTGGTATTCAACCGATGCATCACAGTAGGAATAATACCCAGGTGAGATACATTGCTTCATATCATTCCGGGATGGTAGGAGATGAGGGAATGCATGCAGAAGCATTGGCAGATTCTTTTGACAGATCCTACCTTGGAAAAAATCTTGGATCCCTATTCAGCAATGACAGCAAGAAGGACTAAAGATTTGAGGGATATATAGGTCCAGTTATTTGCCTCCAATATCTCCTGGAAAGGGGTTTGGGTCCAAAGGACAGAAGTGGGGCTGTTAAGCCTGCGGAAAACGTATCACCTGTCCTAACATAGAATGAGCCAATTAATTTTTTACGGAACACATACATTTATATAAGATCACAAGGCATATTACCTGCTCCACCAGTGGTGTACTATGCCTTGTGTCCTTGTAAGAAACTTTACGTGGGATTTACCAGCAGTGAACTTTCTATTGAAAATTATAAAACGCCCTAAGTTCCTGTGTTCTGACACAAGCCACTATAAATACCCCCATCATTTACCCCTGCGCTACATTTCAGTGTCGGCTGGTAGACAGATAAACAGAGGATAGCGCAATTATCTCGTCCATAGATTTCACAGATGGTGATGGTCAGGTGATTTGGCCACCATGCCCTTCTGCACTGGCACTGAACAATTTCTGCAGATTCAGGTGCAGGTACAGGCAGGAGAATCTTCTGTATCTACACATGCGTTAAAAGCATTCAGCAATTTTTTTTTTTATTCTCATACAACCCCTTTAAATAACTTTTTTTTTTTAAACAATTAGTGCATTAATACAATCCACCACCCCCCTGCTCCCAAGGGAAAGTTGCAGCATTCATACAAGAGTATATGTGAGTGAGGTGCCGGCCCATTTCCTTTTATTCAATCGCTCCATCAGCCGTCATGACGCAACATCAACACATCCACAAATACAAAACTGAACTATTTTCCTCCAAGATTGAAGTCACACCTCATGGTACTGCCGATAAAGGGTAGTGGAGGAAATCTTACAGAAGTACTAACTCTAACGTAAGCGGAGTGCTTGCTCTTCTGAAGACAGTTTATGAAACTTCTTACTAATTGGTAGTATTGGGTAGGATCCTCTTTTGTCCCCAGATCAACCTGAAGATTTCATTGCATTTATTAAACCAGACTCATGAAAATTTTTATATGATATTATATCATATTTGATGAAAAAGTTGCACATGCCTGGTATTTAGCTCTCATTCCAACACATCTCAAATGTTCTCTATTGGCTTAAGATCTGGTGACTGTGTAGGGTCTTGTCTATGTTTTTGGCGAGCCTGTGCCCAATGTAACCTCATGTTTCTGTTCTTGGTGTTCTACCCCATCCACCTAAAGGTTTACCATAATGTGCATTCAGATATTTTCTTGGGCATAAGGCTTCATGCCCACTTCAGTCTTTTCCTTCAGGGTGCTATCAGTTTTTGTCACTGATAGCACCCTGAACCCATTCATTTCAATGGGCCCAAGCACACTTCAGTTATTTAAACGGATCCGTTGTTCCGTTCCGTCAAAAGTAGAGCATGTCCTACTTTGGTCAGGGATTCAGTGGCCGTGTGGCACATAGAAGTCAATTGGTCAGTCAAAAAAAACGGATGGCACACGGAAGGCTTCCGTGTGCCGTCCGCTTTTGACGGATCCGTTGCCATAGCAACTACTGGGTGAGCCAAAGTTCACAGACTCAGACTACAGTACACATTAATTCCTGAAGATGGATGTGGAGAGACTCATAACATTGGTGCATGATCACCCAGGACTGTGGGCTACGCGGGCAGAATGCTACCACGGCCACTATAAAAAGGACGCCGCGTGGGAGGAACTTGCCAATGAGCTTTTGACGCACAGATGGCAGGAGGAAACTAGTGCCCAGCGTCACAAAATAAGTACGTAAATGCACACATTTCACTAAAAAAAATCCAGACAAAACCAAAGCAAGCCAAGCAGAGTCATCTCAAACTGTTCTCTATGCTCTGAAAGCTGCAGAAAACAACACCAAAAACTTCTTGTAACCTTTCTATGGGTGTTTCCTGGGACATGTGACAAGTTCAAATGAAGTTTACCTTCCGTTTTTAAACAGAAAACGGAAGACAAAACGGAAGCACAACGTCCGTATAAAACGGAAACACGGAACGGAAACTGAGTGCACACGGAAACAAAAACGGACACACGGATCCGTCAAAAACGGCAGATAAAACGGTGATGGAAGTGTGCATGAGGCCTAACACATGGTTATTTAGCTGAGTGCTAAGGTTGAAGTAGTGTGACCATTCACCTCGGACCTTTCTCATTGACATACAATTTTCACTCACAGATCTGGTGCTCATCGGATGTTTTATGAGTCATTTAATGTAAACTCTAGATACTGCTGTGATTTTTTGGGCAAATGAAAAAAATATTCTCTCTCTGGCACCATCAATTTACGTTCACTTTTCTTCCCGATTCTGGAGTTGGGTCCAAACAACAACCCACCACCATGACCATATCTACACACTTTTACGTTTTGCAACCTCTCAGGCCTTCCAGCGATACTGTCACTTTCTGGCATATGGTTTATGGATGGTCTTTATAAAAATTATAATAATAAAAGAGCTAACTGTAAAATAGAAGAGGGCACTCTAATGATCCTTTGAAGTGTGTAATGGAAGATAATTTGCACCATATAATAACTATTGTCATGTCTACTGCATGTACAGAAGAAAGACATATTTTTAATAATTGTAGTCAACCATGTAGTTGATTACCATAAACAAAATAAAGTCCAACGCTTTATTTCAATCTCTCAACACAAATTTTCCGTTTTTTACTTTTGTCTGAGTCTGTAATGCCCCCTTGTGGCTTGATAAAATCTGAAACAATCAGTCAGGGACTCCTGATTATAGCAAAAGCAACAAGGGAAGCTCAGCAAAAACTCGTAAACTGTAAAAGGTCAAAGGGAATCAGCAAGACGCTGAGGATAATGTACAGCCAGGTGCTCCGATTTACTGCTATCTATTATTCTGCTTTTTATATGGACACTAAAAGACACCCTCAGATTTATGAACAAATTATCATCACATTAAATGGAGGAAGAATGGAAAAATGCAGAGCTGGAGGTATATAAAGAGAGAACAATGTGCAAGCTGTCCTATTGTTTTTTTCAGACTTTATATAATAAAGGACAATGTACTACAGTGATTAAGGGTATAACCCTGGATTCTACAGTGCAGTTTTCCCTTTACTTGCAAGGTAGTGAAGGGAAGTTTTAAGCCTTGTTCACACAGTGCAGATTTGATGCAGATTTTGCACGTATTTTTAAAGCGAAAACCAGGAACGAAACCTAAACAGAATAAATATATAAAGGAAGTCCTTAAAGGGAACCTGTCACCAGTACTTCACCTATTAAACCAGCAATACCTGGTGGAAGTGTGTAAAAAAAAAAAAATTTTTATGTAACCTATAATTATCTTTGTACCTTTGGTATTCCATTTTTTTATATTCCCGCACCGTATACTAATGAGCATAAAAGAGTCATATCTTCGTTTGAAAAGAGTCAAATCTTCGTTCCTCAAGTTTTTCCGAGTTAATCCCGCCTCCTTACTTTTGATTGAAAGCTCCTCGCCTTCCCCCAGCACACACAAAGTACCACGGTTGCGCATCGATTTCCTGTTCTGGTGCGTGCGCACAACACGAGACTATAGCGGCGCATTGCGCAGTAACTAGATTTGATAGAAAAATAAATGAAATACCTTTATTAAATTAGGGATAAACAACATGAAAATGTAAAACTACAATGTGTACTGGCACATGCAATTTGCAAACATAAATATGTCTATAGAACATGAGAGATATAACCCAATGCAAAGTTGACACTAGTAGAACTACTAGCGATAGTCAATTATATGAAGGATCAGCTCCAGTTAACATTGTGCTAAAAGACTAGTATAGCCTAGTATATGGGGGACTATACTAGTCTTTTAGCACAATGTTAACTGGAGCTGTTCCTTCATATAATTGACTATAGCTAGTAGTTATACTCAGTGTCAACTTTGCATTGGGTTATATCTTTCATGTTCTATAGACATATTTATGTCTGCAAATTGCATGTGCCAGTACACATTGTAGTTTTAAATGTTCATGTTGTTTGTCCCTAATTTAATAAAGGTATTTCATTTATTGTACTATCCTATTCTATTAGTTAGCAAGTGGTTGGGAAAAAAACGTGTTCCTATTGCCTTGGCAATTTTTTTATATATTTGAGTTTTTTACCCGCCAACTACTAGGGTCTTTTCCAATTTTTGTAAAGCATAACTAGATTTGAGGCCCAGACAACGCAGGTAAGGGTGTCGGACCATACATGACGGATGCAGGCACGCTATCGCAGACGAGATTTCAGCATTTGGGGCGGGCCAGTTTTTGGCGGTGGGTGGGTATAAGAAGAGGAACGAACGAGACTGCTGAATTATTACCATAAAAGGTGCAAAATATTTGCAGACCGTTCCTTATGGTCGGAGGAGGAGTTTAGGAGAGGGAATAACGGCAATGAACTTTTGACAGTGCGGCCAGCAAGGGGTGAGTAAAGTTCAATAGGTGAAATGCTGGTGACAGGTTCTCTTTAAAGTGTCTCCCCTCCTGGATCCAATTCTGGTTTTGCTTTAAAAAATGCATGCAAATTCTGCGCTGTGTGAACAAGGCTTAAGCCCTTTGCGCACCCGGACATGCTATTACATACGGGTGCAGGGAGTAATGTTTGGAGCACGCTCACGTGCTGGGCGTGCTTCATGTGCTGTGGGTGTTGGCTGTATTTTACAGTACAGCGGACACCTGGGACTAACAGCCGGGAGTAGCGATCGCGCTGTTCCTGGCTGTTTAAGCCCTCAAATGCTGCGGTCAATCATGACCACAGCATCTGAGGCATTGAAAAGAGGGGGCAGCCCCCTCTGACAGCTAATTCCCCCCCCCCCCCCACGCAGTGTGATCTCGCTGCGGGGGGTGACGACAGTTGTTATGGCAGCCCATTGGCCTAATGAAGGCCCCCAGGACTGCCTTCACTCTGCGGCAGGGCTTAAAGAGGCTCTGTCACCAGATTATAATTGCCCTATTTCCTACATAATCTGATTGGGGCTGTAATGTAGATAACAACAGCGTTTTTTTCTTTTGAAAAACGATCATTTTTGACCAAGTTATGAGCAATTTTACATTTATGCTAATTACTTTCTTAATAGACAACTGGGCGTGTTTTTACTTTTTACCAACTGTGCGTTGTACAGAGAAGTGTATGACGCTGACCAATCAGTGACCAATTAGTGTCATACACTTCTCATAGTTCCAGCTCAGCTTCTTTCACTGCACAATCATGCTGTAAAGATGGGCTGGAACAATGAGAAGTGTATGACGCTGATTGGTCACTGATTGGTCAGCGTCATACACTTCTCTTCACAACGCCCATTTGGTAAAAAGTTAAAACACGTCGAGTTGTCTATTAAGAAACTAATTAGTATAAATCTAAAATAGTTTATAACTTGCTAAAAAATTATCGTTTTTCAAAATAAAAACCACTGTTGTTATCTACACTACAGCGCCGATCAGATTATGTAGGAGATAGGGAATTTATAATCTGGTGACAGAGCCTCTTTAACAGAAGCCTTTAAAAATGACTTAAATACTGCAATACATTCCCCTATGGGGAATAAAGTGTGTAAAAAAAAGTGAAAAAACGTTTTTAGTAGTGAAACAAAATTTACAAATTAAAAGTTCAAAAAACCCCTTTTCCCATTTCCCCCCTAAAGTAATGTAAAAATAAAAAAAATTAACAAAATTGGTATATCTGCGTCCGTAAAAGTCTGAACTATTACAATATAGCATTATTTAACGGTCATGGTGAACACCGTAAAAAATAAAGAATGGAAAACGCAAAAATCGCTGTTTTTTGGTCGACTTAGCTCTCAAACAAATTTGATAAAAAGTGATCAAAAAGTTCTACGTACCAAAAAAATGTTCCGATAAATACTACAGCTTATCCCGCAAAAAAATCGGTAAAAAAGTTATGTCTCCCAGAATGTGGCGACATAAAACATTTAATTTTATTAACAAAAAGTTTATTATCAATAAAAGTAGTAAAATATAAAAAAATCTATATAAATTTGGTACCAACGTAATTGTATTGAGGCACAGAATAAAGATAAGTTGTCGTTTTTACCACACAGTGGAAGCCGTAAAAACGAAACCCAAAAAACAATTGAGGAATCACAGTTTTTTCCAACTTCAGCCCGCAAATAATTTTTTTTCAGCTTCCCAGTACATTATATTGAACTATAATTGGTACAAAAATAAACTACAACTCCTCCCGCAAAAAATAAGCCCTCACACCACTCTATTGAGGGAAAGATAAAAAAGTTATGGCTCTTGGAATGCGGGGAGTGAAAAACGAAAATAAAAATTCAAAAAATGGCTTCGTCCCAAAGGGGTTAATTTGATGTGCCACCGCAATGCATAATGGCACAGAATTTTGGGACTATACTATACCCTTGCATTTTTTTATAACCACATGAACTGCAATTGCTCATCTCACAATACTCTCCTTGTGAGCTACTATTGTATTGCTGGGCTGCAAAAGGAGTTCAAAAGCCTCTATTTGTTGAAAACGGGGTGTAGTGGTAGCAGTGGCACCCGGGCCCTGGTGCCTGAGTCAGCCCAAAGGTCGTTCAGCCGCATAAGAAGACACCAGTATTATTAATGATACATGGTAGGTAGAGGGCCATGTTACCGATTTTGCAGTGGGGCCCAGAAGCTTTACGCTAACCCTGCAGTTTGAACCCTAGCTCACAAATGCTGAATCTGCTTTTTAGCTGGACCAATTATCTACCCCCTTCCCAGGGTTTGAAACAATTCACTATGCACATTATATGAGTATTCATTGCCTAGATCTATGATCTTTGTATCATTCACATTGCAGGCAGGTTGCCATTGCTTTACTCATAGTGCAAATACAACTGAAAAAATGTGGGCACATATGCGTTGACATGCTCAAATACCGGTTATGGCTGTTTACCAGATTCCTCGCTATAGGTCCATGATGCCAATATAGGAGCCTCACCATATATTTCCTAATATACGATTATGAGACCCCATTGTGGAACCAACACACACGTAGTGCAACTTTGTTCTGTATTATAGAACTTTATGATATGAATGACTTAATTATGTTGTGTTAGTGTTTCTGTTGCCATAGCCAGGGCCGCCATCAGGAATTTCAGGGCCCCCTACAGCTACATTTTCTGGGCCCCCCTACCGTGGCACCGCCTGTTAACGGTACTCCGTCCAGTACTATATCATGGTACCCAGGGCCGCCATCAGGGGGGGTATTAGGGGTACTGATGTGAGAGGCCCGGCCAAACCTAATTGAAAGGGGGGCCCGGCAAACTGCCGCGACTTGCCTTTGGTAGAAAAAAAACAGGCCCCGTTTTTTTCACCAAAAGAATGTCATGAGCTGCGGGCCCCCCTTTCAATTAGGTTTGGCCGGGCCTCTCACATCAGTACCCCTAATACCCCCCCTGATGGCGGCCCTGGGTAGCATGGGGGCCGTCAAACACCGCCGCCCGTGCGACCGATCACGCGCACCACGCAAACTCCCGCGCATGCGCACCGGCGACCGCCTGGAAGCGCGCACCGAATTTTGAGGCAGATTTTGACCTGCCCACACTATCTTGCCGCGTTTTTTGCCCACGGCGATTGAGGACAGCAGACAGAAAACGCAGCGAAAAATGCATTTTCTGCCTCCCATTGATTTAGATGGCAGGTCAGAGGCAGAACCGCGGCAAGAAAGGATGTGCTGCTTTTTCTTTTTTCCGCGACTGGCTCCCATTGATTTCAGATTAAATCAATGGGAGGCGGTTTTGGAAGTTTTTTGGTGCTGATTCTGACGCAGTGTCCGAGTCAATATCAAGGCCCAAAAACGTTGAACTGGGCCTTATTGTTAGGGCTTATTCAGACGAACGTGTAATATGTCCGTGAAACGTGTGTGATTTTCACGCGCCTTGCACAGACCTATGTTACTCTATGGTGCCGTGCAGACTGTCAGTGATTTTCACGCAGCGCGAGTCCGCTGCGTAAAACTCACGACATGTCCGATATTTGTGCATTGTTCGCGCATCACGCACCCATTGAAGTCAATGGGTGCGTGAAAATCACGCCCAGCGCTTCCGCAGCCGTATAAACTATGAATGAAAACAGAAAAGCACCACGTGCTACAAACATACAAACAGAGTGTCATAATGATGGCGGCTGCGCGAAAATCACACAGCCGCGCATCATACGCTGCTGACACACGGAGCTGTTATGGACCTTTTGCAAGCGCAAAACGCCACGTTTTTGCGCGTGCAAAAAGCACACGCTTGTGTAAATCCGGCCTTAGGGTAGGAACACACTAGGCATGAACACTGCGGATTTTATGCAACACATTTTATTGTGGATAATCCGCAGCGTATCACAGTCGCAGCAGAGTGGATGAGGTTTGAACAAATCTCATCCACACGCTGCAAAAATAATGGACCTGCAGTGTGACTTTTTGGCTTTTTAAGTCGCATGTCAATGTATTCTGTGGAATCGCTGCTCCTCTGTTGCAGAAATGCTGCGGTTCTGCCGCAAAAATCACAAATGAGAAAAAAAAAAAAAGCCACTTTTTTAAATTGATAAAGTTTAGACTTGCCCCGGCCGTAGTCCTGGTGACGCGATCCTCTATTCTTAGCGCAGCCCCGCCTCCTGTCATGACGTTTCATCCCATGTGACTGCTGCAGCGGTCACATGGTCTACAGCGTCATCCCAGGAGGCGGGGCTACGTTCAGAAGAGAGAGATGCGTCACTTAAACTACGGCCGGGGTAAGTCTAAACTTTTTTTTCCCTGCAGGATTCCCGCAGCGGACACGCCTCACCAAACCTGTGCCACTATTTGGTGCGGTTTTGCTGGCGGAATTCCCTGCGGCTCCCGGGATAAGCTGTGTAGTTTTACTCAGCATATCCGCCTAGTGTGTCCCTTATGATGTCGCTCCTGGAGCTGCTGCCGGTCTCTAAATAGGCAGTTGGTCCAGTAGAATTTGGAATTATTTTTTTTTGTGAACCAGCTTAAAAAAATACAAAACTTTGGTGTTAGGGCCTGTTCACATCACTGTTCGCTTCCGCTCCGGGGTTCCTTCTGAGGTTTCTGTCGGGTGAACCCCGCAACGTAAAGTAAAAGTGATAGCACAGCTTCCGTTTGCATCACCATTAGCGCAGTCGACTGCGCTATTAATTCCGTCCGAAAACCAGCCGGAATGGTGACGAACGGAAACCATTAGCGATGTTTCCGTCACCATTGAGATCAATGGTGACTGAAACGGAAGCTGTGCTGTCACTTTCACTTTCCGTTGCGGGGTTCACCCGACAGAAACCTCAGAAGGAACCCCGGAGCGGAAGCGAACGGTGATGTGAACAGGCCTTAACACAAAAGTTTTGTATTTTTTTAAGCTGGTTCACAAAAAAAAATAATTCCAAATTCTACTGGACCAACTGGCTATTTAGAGAGCGGCAGCAGCTCCAGGAGCGACATCATAAGGGACACACTAGGCGGATATGCTGAGTAAAACTACACAGCTTATCCCGGGAGCCGCAGGGAATTCTGCCAGCAAAACCGCACCAAATAGTGGCGCAGGTTTCGTGAGGCGTGTCCGCTGCGGGAATCCTGCAGGGAAAAAAAAGTTTAGACTTGCCCTGGCCGTAGTCCTGGTGACGCATCTCTCTCTTCTGAACGTAGCCCCGCCTCCTGGGATGACGCTGTAGACCATGTGACCGCTGCATCAGTCACATGGGATGAAACGTCATGACAGGAGGCCGAGCTGCGCTAAGAATAGAGGATCGCGTCACCAGGACTACGGCCGGGGCAAGTCTAAACTTTATCAATTTAAAAAAGTACCTTTTTTTTCTTCTCTTGTGTGATTTTTGCGGCAGAATCGCAGCATTTCCGCAACAGAGGAGCAGCGATTCCATAGAATACATTGACATGCGACTTAAAAAGCCAAAGTCACACTGCAGGTCCATTATTTTTGCAGCGTGTGGATGAGATTTGTTCAAATCTCATCCACTCTGCTGCGACTGTGATACGCTGCGGATTATCCACAATAAAATGTGTTGCATAAAATCCGCAGTGTTCATGCCTAGTGTGTTCCTACCCTAAGGCCGGATTTACACAAGCGTGTGCTTTTTGCACGCGCAAAAAACGTGGCATTTTGCGCATGCAAAAGGTCCATAACAGCTCCGTGTGTCAGCAGCGTATGATGCGCGGCTGCGTGATTTTCGCGCAGCCGCCATCATTATGACACTCTGTTTGTATGTTTGTAGCACGCGGTGCTTTTCTAATTTCATTCATAGTTTATACGGCTGCGGAAGTGCTGAGCGTGATTTTCACACACCCATTGACTTCAATGGGTGCGTGATGCGCGAACAATGCACCAATATAGGACATGTCGTGAGTTTTACGCAGCGGACACACGCTGTGTGAAAATCACTGACAGTCCGCACGGCACCATAGAGTAACATAGATCCGTACGAGGCGCGTGAAAATCACGCACGTTGCACGGACGTATTACACGTTCGTCTGAATAAGCCCTAACAATAAGGCCCAGTTCACAGAGTTTTTGGGCCTTGACATTGACTCGGACGCTGCGTCAGAATCAGCACCAAACCACTTCCAAAACCGCCTCCCATTGATTTAATCTGAAATCAATGGGAGCCAGTCGCGGAAAAAAGAAAAAGCAGCACGTCCTTTCTTGCCGCGGTTCCGCCTCTGACCTCCCATCTAAATCAATGGGAGGCAGAAAATGCATTTTTCGCTGCGTTTTTTGTCTGCTGTCCTCAATCGCCGCGAGCAAAAAACGCAGCAAAAAAACGCGGCAAGATAGTGTGGGCAGGTCAAAATCTGCCTCAAAATTCTTTAAGGAATTTTGAGGCAGATTTTTTTTTGCCTGCAAAATACTGTGTAAACAGGGCCATACATAAACAACACTTTGAGATAATTTACTCACTGTGTGTCAGAAGAGCTGCTCCCACTCCAGTCCTCTTCCGGCGATGTCTTCCAGGGGAGGTCTTCGGTCCAGACGTCCAGTCCTTCACCTCCAGCCAGGCTCCAGGTAAGTTTTGTCCATGTGTGTCCGCGGCTGCGCGCGCTTCGTTTGCGGGTGCGCGCGCGGTCGATCGCGGGTGCGCGCGCGGACGGTCTCCAGTGCGGGCGTTCGTGGATGCGCGCTCGCGAGTGCGCACGCGCGGCAGTTTCATTGTGCGCGAGATCGGGTGCGCGCGCGGGCGGACGGTTTGACGCCCCCCATGACGAGGGGAGGGGGCCCGCAGCAGCAGCAGCAGCAGCAGCAGCAGCTCACGACATTCTTTTGGTGAAAAAAACGGGCCCCATTGCAGGGGCCCGTTTTTTCCTACCAAAAGAATGTCGAGGCAGTTGCCGGGCCCCCCTTTCAATTAGTTTTGGCCGGGCCCCTCACACCACTACCCCTAATACCCCCCTGATGGCGGCCCTGGCCATAGCCATTGACATATCGTAACATACAGCAGTATGAGCAGAATGTTTTATGTGTTAGGTAGACATTTGCAATAACAGCTAGAAAGCTTGCAGCAAAATTGTAATCACTCGCTTTCAACATTATTTTATTGGACATGAGCGCGGGTTATTTAACATGATGTTTATATCTGATCTCTGGAAAGCAGACAGGACATTTTTCTATAACACAATACATTTCAAAGCTTTTCATGTTGATGTAACCAAATGAAGCAAAATGGTACCCATAATACTGGGCATTCAACAACTTCCACCGCTCTGTTGCTGTGCTGCCTGCTTATCTTGTTTTTATCATACTGGCCAGTGTTAATCTTCCTGCCTGCCAAGCGCTGATGAGGTTAAGTGAATTATTTGTGCTTTTGCAGTAAATCAGTGGAGGTGGTTCTGTTACTACCACCATTTCTAAAGACCCTGCCACCTGTTCCTGCAGCTGCTTATTTAGGACTGTACTCTCTGTAGTAACCAATACAAGAAAAACATATTTTAACAGAATTAGCATGTTGGAGTTGTGCCTTACTTCTAACATATTCTAGCCTTGTTTTCAGGAAAATAGTCTTGTCATGTGTTATCTGTTTCCAGTATGAACATACAATCTGTTGGGCTTAAAAGGAAATATCTTACTAGAATCTGCTGTACGCAGTTACGTTTATTTAAGGAGTTCTGTCACCAAATAATAACACTTCTGAATTAAAATGCACAAAATACGTAAGAATATTATGTTTTTCTTAGGTTATTATATCTTAGCTATATTGTTACTTTAGATAAATTCAGTGCTTATTCTTAACTCGGTTGCAAAATCGACCCCATTTATTATTAAGTGTCAGGCCTCATTTACACGAACGTGATATACGTCCGTGCGACGCGCGTGCTTTTCACGCGGGTCGCACGGACCTATACAAGTCTATGGGGGCATGCAGACAGTCCGTGAGTTTTGCTCAGCGTGAGTGCGCTGAAAAAAACTCATGACATGTTCTAAATTTCTGCGTTTTTCGCGCATCACGCACCCATTGAAGTCAATGGGTGCGTGAAAACCACGCAGGTTGCACGGAAGCACTTCCGTGCGAACTGCGTGATTCGCGCAAGAGTTGTCAAACTCTGAATGTAAACAGAAAAGCACCACGTGCTTTTCTGTTTACAAACATCCAAACGGAGTGTCTTAGAGATGACCGAACCCGGCAAAAAAATTTCCGGTACGCGACGTCAGGAGATAGTCACTGTCCAGGGTGCTGAAAGAGTTAAACTGGTTCAGCACCCTGGACAGTGACTTCCGATCACAATATACATGAACGTGTAAAAAAAAAAGAAGTTCCTACTTACTGAGAACTCCCTGCTTCTTCCTCCAGTCTGACCTCCCGGGATGACAATTCAGTCCAAGTGACTGCTGCAGCCAATCACAAGCCAAGCACAGCCTGCAGCCAATCACAGGCTGCAGCGGTCACATGGGCTGCCGCGTCATCCAGGGAGGTGGGGCCGAATGTCAAGAGAGGGACGCGTCACCAAGGCAACGGCCGGGAGACCGGACTGGAGGAAGCAGGAAGTTCTTGGTAAGTATAAACGTCTTTTTTTTATTCACAGGTTGCTGTATATTGTGATCGGAATTCACTGTCGAGGGTGCTGAAACAGTTACTGCATATCAGTTAACTCTTTCAGCACCCTAGACAGTGACTATTTCCAGACGTCGCCTAGCCTCATCTCTATGATGGCGGCTGCGCGAAAATCACGCAGCCGCGCATCATACACTGATGACACACGGAGCTGTCAAGTGCCTTTTGCGCAGGCAAAATGCTGCGTTTTTTGCGTGCGCAAAACGCACACGCTCGTGTAAATGAGGCCTCACTGTGAGAAATAAGCGGTCTACTTCGCCCATGGTGGAAACTTATGGAGGGGACCTGGCTAGTAGAGAGGGGGTTAGGTTTGTAGGGCATGTCGCCCGAGTGCTTATTGATGTAAGGAGTGCCAATGTAAAGATGGCAGAGGGAGTCAGTCTTCTAGTGGTGATAATCACTAAATCTTTGCCCTAGGTGAAAGAATACTTAGCTACATATCTCTCCTATGGTACTACCAACCCCACTTAGAGAAACACAGTTTGAGCATAACTGAATGTACGTATAACTTGGTAGTAAACATTAAAGGGGGTGTCCATTTCTATCTGTTATTCGTTTCATCTGGAGTTCTAGACTGACAAAAAAATATATATAACCTAGGGCATAGACACAAAATGAAACACAAAAAAAGATGTTTTTTCATGGAAATAAATGGGCCACACTATCAGTATGTTTCTCATCCTGCGTCTTTATAAAAACAGAATGCTAAAGTCTAGGAAAAACAAATCTCCTTTTATCACAGACAGAACTACATTGATCCTACCTCTTGCTGTTTCTCAGGGTCTTCTCCATGTTCAGAATACCTTGCATCTTGTACAGGAACCACTTGTCAATATCTGTAAGTTTGTGGATTTCTTCTAGAGGAATTCCTGTTTCCATTGCCTAATATAAATCATATATATATATCAATGTTATTTTTTTCCATTTCAAACTTAACACCAGTTCTTTCACACAAATGTTCTATTATCTCTTGTCAGTAGTTCTTAGTTCCCTTCATTATATCTCTCTGATTACCTTGGCCATGCTGTACATACGGGTGCTTGTGGGCTCAGCCATCTCTTTCCTTAGGTTGGTATCTGCTGTCCACGCTTTGTTCATAGGAAGATTTGAGGTGAAGCCATCAACTGATGGATGACACATTCGTAGTGCCTTCTGGAAACTTTCTTCAAATGTACGACCAATGGCCATAACCTAAAAAGAGGCACCATGAGATGTGAAAGATATGGAAAAAAAGGCTATCTATTTTCTTACAAAAATGTTCGAATGGATACAACAAATTTGGTCTTGGAAATAATAAACAACCAAGATATATATTATACTAACCTCTCCAACACTCTTCATAGAGCTGCCAATCAATCCTGAGGCACCATGGAAACGATCCAAATCCCACCGGGGGATCTTAGTCACCATGTAGTCCAGACTGGGCTCAAAGCAAGCTGTGGTTTTTCCAGAGACAACGTTCCTAATCTCTGGAAGGGGTATACCCAAGGCAATTTTAGCAGCAATGAAGGCCAACGGGTACCTGTGAAGAGCAGGTTTCAACATCCTTATAGTTTAAAAGAACATATTTCTTACTACATTTATAGATTATTTTCTAATTAATTCTTACCCAGTGGCTTTAGAAGCTAAAGCAGAGCTACGGGAGAGTCGGGCATTGACTTCAATAATGACGTACTCCAGTGAAGTGGGATGTAAAGCAAATTGGATATTGCATTCACCGACAATGCCCAAATGTCTCACAACTTTGATAGAACAGGCCCTCAACATCTGACACTCTTCATTGGATAGAGTCTGACAAGGAGCTACAACAATTGAGTCCCCTGTTTAGTAAAAAGAAAAGGAATTCTGTGTTAATGACATAATTTAACAAACACAAAAAATATTTCCTAAAACTTGCAATGGAATTATTCAAAATGTGTCACCTAAATAGTTCTGGGGGAATAAAACTATAATTTAAAAGGAATGAGGGGGTTTTCCAATATAATATATGCAATGGGTACATGAATTTCTCGCCTCTTTAAATCCGGGCAATTCTTCATTTAGTATTCTGGTTGGCTCAGCTGCATTATAAAGGATAGAATTGAAGCTAGGAAAAGGGATAACACCTTTAAATGGTGTTATGCTGTATAAGACAATAATAGCCGATAGATTTTTTATTTTTTCAGTACTCAATTTAATGTTATATAGTGTTTAGCTGACACTATAAGTGTGAATTGACATATTTCTTCCTGTACTCTTGCTCAAATACAATGACATCGTGAAATATCAGCCTGAATCTAAGAAAAATTATAGGACATAATTGAGAATACAATAAAATATATGTTAGTTTTGAACAGCTATTACTAGAGAAGAGCTAACCGGGGTGAAATCCAATGACTTGCGAGGTTTGACAAAACAGTTTTGCTCTCGGCAAGTCATGAAGCAGATGAGCCAATCAGAAATGTGCTTTATTTATTTTTATTATTAAAAGTCATGTACAATATCCTTTTAGTAAAATGAAAAAAAATTCCAGCTCACCGGTGTCCAGCATCTTCAGTGATCCAGTGCACGGACCTCGGCCTGACCCAGGCTATGACTAAGAACGCAGTACTGGTCCTTTGTCTTTATGTGCTGGGTGAATTTTTAATGTTTATAAAATAAAGTCCTGAGATTTCTTCACGAAGTGCTGGATCATACTTTTTTTTTTGCTACAATATCCTTTTGACTTAATAAACCACTTTTTCAGTATAATTCCCCTCTGAAAAATAGGTGTTACCTGTGTGGACTCCCATAGCGTCGACATTTTCCATGTTGCAGACGGTGACACAGTTATCTGCCGCATCTCTTACCACCTCATACTCAATCTCCTTCCAACCCACAACTGAACGTTCTACCAAAATCTGGTTTGTCATTGCTAAAGCCTTGGATAGAAAAACAATTGAGGATACAATGAATAATGATAATAACAAAACACTTGACCATCACTCAACAATAACCCAAATCTCTTTACCCTTTTAATGGCCCATAAAGTTAAAAAGAAATCTGCTATAAAACATCGCCATTGTCCTAAGTCTATCTATTTGTACTTTATATAAGAATGCTCTGTCCTCCTACCATCAATAATTTTTGGTATGATCTACGGCTCAATTAGTTGCAATCTGTGAATGAAAAACATCATCTGATGTCACATATTTGCTTCCAATAAACTTACAATAAACCATTTCTTTATTTTTTTGTGTTGTCAAACTTTCTACATTCCCCTTGAATTTTTTTAAGGGCGTCTGGTTGTGTGCTTCTAAAAATGCTTTATCCTATTCTATTCCAATCTTTTCTTTCCACTATGATTTGTCTTTAAACATCTGCAGTCCGCGCCGGTGCACTGGTCCATTAAGTCAGTCCACTAAGTGCTCAGGATATTCTGTAGCTTTCATAGATTTTAATGGAACACTCTCCAGCTAATTTTCCTTGCATTGAATAGCCCACTTTCTTACCTTTGTTGCCAAGTCTATGAGTGTTTCCTTGTTGGGACAAAGACCTGACCCCAGACCACCTAAAGCATAAGCAGATCGAATCATAACAGGGTAGGCAATTTTGTCAGCTGCATCCAGAGCATCTTTCACCTGAAAGCACACATTTATTTTTTTGTTATTTTTTTAACATTGGTATTTTTTTGTTATTTTTTTTGAACATTGGTAAAATTTAGTAAATACATACAATTTAAAAAAAATGGTGGAATAGGGTTGCTAAAATTTTATATAATCTCCATCAATTTACATATTAATATTGTTCTGTCACTCCAGTCTAGTAGCTATTGCTGTCTCTTCCCCATTGTTTTTTAGGGAAGAACCAGACATTAATTTTCCAAGAAATTCTGCTCTCCAGTAGGACGACATGCATCAGACATTTAAAGGGCCAGTTCAATTTTTCAGCCGGTTTCACTACTTCATTTCTGGCAGACATCTGCTCTCTATGGAGGTCAATATCTTGGAAAGCAGATTTCCCTGGCTGATTGATGTCTGGCTCTGTCCCAAACTATGACAAAGCATATGCAAGTGCAAGTAAGAAATATCATTCAATACTGTGTGCAATCCTCCAACAGTATTCATAAAAATAATAAGGGAATAAAATATTTGCTGTATCCTAGTGAAATTTTTTCTAAAATGTTGGAGCGGAAATGTTTACAACCATATTATATATTACTTTTGTCGTTAGAAGGGTTGTCTTAAAGTGGTTTTACACGAGCCGATATTTACCACTTTAAAACATGCGCCGATCGACAATACAACTTGTCGATTGGGACACGTTTGCTCCATCTAAACGGAGAAAAAGAGTGTTTAGTATAGAGACAAACGATAGTTACTAATATCGTTCGTCCCCATTTATTCGGCAGTACATCTCTCTGTTTACACTGGGAGATGTGCTGTCGACTAGCGACAATTGTTTTGGCCCCATAAAAGATGTGATCAGCCGATGAACGAGCGTTTCTCCATTCATCGACTGATCTTTGCCAAGTTTGCACAGGTAAATGATCGCAAACAGGCGTTCGTATGAGCACTCGTTCACCCTATCATT
The DNA here is from genome assembly GCF_050947455.1 of Rhinoderma darwinii. Taxonomy (NCBI): domain Eukaryota; kingdom Metazoa; phylum Chordata; class Amphibia; order Anura; family Rhinodermatidae; genus Rhinoderma; species Rhinoderma darwinii. The sequence continues at coordinate 48,493,090 of NC_134692.1, forward strand.
GACACATGTAAAAGGGCCTTTACTACAGATATTGATGACATATCAAAATTGGTTGGGGTGTGCTGCTTCTGTCAACCCCATTTCAGAGGCCGAATGGTTGGCCATCAAGTATAATGGGTCGACAATGACGGCTCTGAAAAGAGTGGCGCTGCTGCCACTTTGTTCTCGTGATCGCTGGGTCACAGCAGTCAGACCCCCACCAATCGGACATTGATGGCTCTGATCCACGTGATGCGGATATTTATATATATATATATATATATATATATATATATATATATATAGAACAGTTTTGCAAAGAATGAATGCTTTTCAGTGGACTAAACTTACCTTTGGATGTCGCCAGTTAAAGCACATTTCTAAAACTATTATATTTTATCACCTTTACTATATTGCAATGCATAGGTTAACAGTTGATGGACCTATATGCCTATATTAGAGAACGGCATTATCAGCCAATTAATTCTGGACTAATTAATTGGCTGATTAATGACAAAGCTCCAAATGCCGTTCCATACTTTACATAGCCATAGAGTTAAATTCTTGACATTTACTGTATTTTTTTCTGTTAATATCTTATACTAATCCTCTAACAGATTGAAGCGATCTTACCGATTCTACAGCAAAGCTTGGAGCGATGGGTTCATTAATCTCATTTAGTTTGTCAGAGAAAAGCTGCCTGTCTTCTGTAAACATGATGGATTCCACTGAAGTCCCCAATACTCGAACTCCATACTCCTTTAGTACGCCACGTTTGAAGAGCTCAACACCTGTTATAGGAGCAAAATAATATGGAATATCTGTTCATATATCTGCTGTTTTAGGCCAATAGCTGTCATGTTTGTAGCTTAGTCCCTGGTGACTTTTTATGGTTTTATGGGCATCAGTTAAGCCCAAGAAAACTATGAACATAAAAAAAATCTGACTTCGACCAGATGAATTCAGAAACTATAGCATATAAATCCTAAATGATTTTTTCTCTTTTTATAATATGTCCTCCCTGAAAAGCCATTCCATGGTTTTATCTCTTAACATGACTTGTCTAATAATATTTCATATTGGGTAATATTTTCACCATTATAAATAATTGTTGTATAAAATGTCAGTCAGGCAGATTTATACTAATAATTTCTTTTTACCGAGGTGTTGCCGGGATTCGCCCGATGTGAACGAGTTTTTAAAACATGAGCAGAAACCATTGTAAATGATGTACGACAAGGAACTATGAATTGCTCTTTAATTAATTAAGATGAAAACTGAAAGGCAACAGATATTTTCTAAAGAAATTATGAAATTTTTAAGAATAATTATTCTGTGACTGTAACTTAGTCTTCACGTTGACATCATTTAATCAATTATTTTTGCTTTTTTATTAGATATCCAAGTAACATGCCTCAATGTTGCATAGCCTCATAAAATGCTAAGTAGAAAAAGAAAACGCGGACAAATCTTAACATATTATACTCACCGCAGTTCAGGGCGGTCTGTCCACCCATTCCCAGGATGATGCCATCTGGTCTCTCTGATTTAATAACTTCAGTGACAAATTGTGGCGTGATAGGTAGAAAGTAGACTGTGTCAGCCTGCTTGATGCCCACCTCATTAGTCTGGACAGAGGCGATGTTGGGGTTCATGAGGACTGTTTTCACATTTTCTTCCTATAGATCACATCAGAAATAATTATTATAAGAAATCTAGCTCAAAAGCACAATTTACAACCTTTTAAAGCAGTGGTGTTACCCTAGTCCCATAAAGAGGGCAGTGTGGATCAACACATCTTTATGTTTCTAATGAATTCTAATGATATGACATTTCTAACATGGAATATTCACATTGTGAACCACTGCACTATGAAGTACAGCAATGCATTTAAGTATAGAGCAATTTATTTCAACTTGCACAAGGCTGTTTCAAGCTTTTTGGCCCTCATCAGCCATGATTTAAACATCATGCACTAATATGGCCTATCAAGTATGAAACAGCTGTATGTGAATTGAAAAAAAACAGCTAAAAATGTGATTTGCATGTCTCCAACATTTTGCTTTTGGAATTTGTGATAGAAATAATGCCATGCAAATATTTTATATTTTAAGAGAGCAGCTGCTTCTTCACAGTTCTTTATTGGAAAATGTAAAATTATCTAAATGGATATTAAAGAGTAACTGTAGTTTCAAAACACTTTTGATTGCTTTATAGAGACATATCAGAAGGTTTGATCTGTGCCGAGACGCCCACTGATGCTGAAATGAATATGCGGATGCACTCAGCTGAGCGCCCTGTGCCTTCGGCTGCGTTTGGCGCTCCTTGGCTCGAATAGACATCCGATGTCGTCTTCAGCCTCACAAGGATTGCTGACATCTCAAAAGTTATTTGAAACTACAGCTACTCTTTCTTAAGATTTGTGACAATTCTGTCTATACTGGAAAATAAAATATTTCACTCACTTTCATAGCTTTGACAGCCTGAGATCCAGAATAATCAAATTCTCCTGCTTGTCCAATGGAGAGACCTCCAGAACCCAAGATGAGGACTTTAGATACCTACAAATCAGAAAATGTAAAATAAACAGCATGACATTAGAAAGTGTTTTAATGCTCACACTATGGCACTACAGTTAATTGAGAAGCCTTTCTTTTAGAATAGATTGAAATATAATTTCTAGTAATGATGTCCAATTCATAATTTCTAAAAAAAAAAAAATTAAAGATAATTCAGGCATGTAATGACTTTACTCATACTTGTTATTTCTGGTAGTGATCTTGACAAAGCGATTTTTTTTTTTCCCTTACCTCAATTCTCTTAGATTCTAAAGCAGGTTTGGGCATTACAGATGCCAGGGTGGTGCCTTTACCCTTCTTTATCATTGACAGGAACACATCAAACAGGAACTGAAATCCAAAGGGAGTGAAAACGGGATGAGTTTAAATATTTATTATATATTAGGAACCAAAGTGTCAATATATACAGTGCATATATAATTCATTCATATAAATCATTTACTATACCTCTGTGTCAACAGGTCCAGGATTGGCCTCTGGGTGGAATTGGGCAGTGAAGATTGGCTTGGTCTCATGCATGATGCCCTGTAACATGATATATAGTTGTAGTAATCCCTATAGATTCTAACTGATAAACATAATAGGATTGGAAATATTGCTCACCTCATTACTCTGATCATTTATGTTTACAAAGAGTGGTTTCCATCCGGCAGGTAAAGAGTTACTATCTACTCCGTAGGCATGATTCTGAGCGGTGATGAAGGCCTGTCCATTCATTGTGTTCATAACAGGCTGGTTCTGCCCTCTGCAAAGGTAAAAATAAAGTACATATAAAATTTGCATATTGATTTAATAAGTATGCATATATACAAACCGGAGTACTCAGAGGAAACCCACAGAGAAATTGTATATGTACTATATGTACTATGTTAAATACATGTATTTGGTATAGCTTCTTTGTAACACCAGATTGTGGAAATTATTCCATTTTTGGTGGGTATAAGGACTTATTTCATTTTTTATTGTTAACATACTTTCATACCTGTTAGCCATTGGCAACCTGTATGTCTTGGCACCAGCTGCCAAAGCTGCAATCTCATTCCCCATACAGATACCAAACATTGGTTCAGTCCGGTCACTTTTGAATACCTGGACACGGAGAAAACAATCAGCTATTTATTACACATAAGTTATAAAATAGGTTTGTTTTTAGAGCATTTGCGAACTATGTAAAATAATCACTAACCTTTCTCAGATTTTGTACTAGAGGCTGAGCCAATTCTGGGTTTCCAGGTCCACTTGTTACCAAGAGACCATCATATTCCATTTTCGTGAAGTCATGATTCCAGGGGACCAGGTTAACCTCTGCTCCTCTCTGATTTAAGAAAATAAAATTTACATCTAGAATAACAAGTCATGTTAAATCTTTTTTTTTTTTCTTTTTCTTAGTGACGTTTCCTTATTTTTCAAGTAGTATTACAAGACATACATCAAAAATAAGCGTATACACAGAATTATGGCACATACCCCATTCCCATCCCACCCAAGTCATTTTATTTCTAAGGGTATGTGCACACGCTAGCTGGCTTTTACGGCTGAAATGACAGACTGTTTTCAGGAGAAAACAGCTGCCTCGTTTCAGCCGTAATTGCTCCTCCTCGCATTTTGCGAGGCGTCTTTGACGCTCGTAAATCTTGAGCTGATCTTTATTGACTTCAATGAAGAACGGCTCAAATTACGTCTGAAAGAAGTGTCCTGCACTTCTTTGCCGAGGCAGTCATTTTCCGCGTCGTCGTTTGACAGCTGACAGGTCATCTGCACAGTACATCGGCAAACCCATTCAAATGAATGGGCAGATGTTTGCCGACGTATTGGAGCCCAATTTTCAGAAGTAAAACGAGGCATAATACGCCTCGTTTACGTCTGTAAATAGGTCGTGTGAACCCAGCCTAAATGGTAATTGTTAAGTATAGTGAAGAAATCCGCATCTGTTAATTTCACAAATATTGGAATGGGAATTGCTTTTGGATCAGGCCAATTTAGTGAACTTTAATAAAGTTCTGTAGATGACAACATGTTCTTCAAGCCAACCAGCTTTTTTTCTACATACGGATTAGTAGATGCCATTTTTGCATTGATCTCTGGTGATACAATCAAAAATAAAAGTGTAAATGATGAAACAGGAGCTTCTGTAAAAGAAGTACAGAACTCATAGAAAAAAATCGAAATACCCATGCGATGCAACTGAATGCCACCACCCCTCCATGGTAGGACAGGAGAGCAAGGAACTTCTCGAAGACAAGAGTGGCTTTACGCAAGGGCTGGGAATAAGAAGCTTAGCAAATGTTCACATCACATACAATAAAATATGGATAGGGTAAATTGGAGCCCCCTCTCTAGTCTATCTCAATAATATTGAAAGTGACGGGATGTCATTGAGGCTTTTACACCGAGTAGAGGAGAAGAGGCATCTTACCTTTACCAGCTGACGGATAATGTTGTGTTTCACGCCACAGTCCACTGCCACAATTTTAACAGGATTCCCTTTGCCATAAACCTTCACCTCCTAAAATTAAAAATATAATTACACTGTAAAATAATCCCTGTCTCATTTTTTGTTGCTTTTCTTTTTCTTCAGATTTCTTGTATGCGTTCACAATCTAAAACAAAGCTTCCAGGTGCATCTGCTTAACATGAATACTGAAATTAGCTATATCTGTTTTACTGCGGTCTGTAAATTGTCTTAAATGTTATGGGTTAGCAAACAGGCATGGGTATCTCTTTCCATGCTTACAAAGATGTCGTCTAGAACTTATCAGGATGAGAAACCATTTTTCTAAATGAAAGCGCCTTAATTACATGGTTAAAGAGAATAAAACACTAATTTAAAAAATGTACAAAAAAATAAAATACTTTTTGGACAGATGTCAGTGTACTTTGCAAAAAAATTATATGTTCCACTTTTCCTGTTAATGACCTTCTAGGAAATACTGTATATAGATAGATATCTAACATTACAGTGATCCATAATGGTTGTCGCCAAATGTAGGTATATCAAGCATTGTTAGGCAGAAATGCAGCCCCTGATAAATCCCTCTGCTGTTCTTCCTGTGTAATGCCAATGTTCAGTCACTGCCACTTCTGCATTCCATCTATGAACCAGGAAGATCAGCATGAACAATGCTAAAGCTCCCTCTAGATAGCAGAGTGGTGGGAAATGCTGCAAGAACTTAATTGTAGAAGAACAGACACAAAATAATGTGATTATCATCAATAACTAATTCTGCATCCATGGCTGAAATTTACAGGGCTTCCTATAGAGGTGTATGAAAGGCAGAATTTTTTATTGCCTTCAGACTTCATGCAGTGTGTGGTGTCCTGCAGCAATCACAATGGACTATGTGCTATAAGACATAAGCATGGCTAAAAAAATCACAGAAGAAATCCAGAAATATAAAATTAGATATAGTACAAGAGGCCAAGTATAAGACAAAGAATTGCATTAATGAATTAAGGTAAATTCCTTAAAATTTTCTGCAACACAGTAGTGAACACTTCTTATGGCCTAGGCCCAATTCACATCACGACAAGTTTATTGTGTACGTCTGAAAAACTCCTGATCTACACGATTAACATGTTCATGAGGCTCCATTATCCCGACGGAGACCAAAAGAGTGTCCTTTCGGACTCCGTCGAGCTGGTATACGTCGGTTTACTTTATTGTGGAGGGGGATAACGTAGTAGACTACATTATTCCATTCTCAGGGATCCCACAAAAAAAGTATACCACACGGTATACGGTTTTTAAAATGGGAGCCTATGGGTGACGGGTACCACTGTATGACATCCATCACAAGTATATGCTAAACGTATGCATTTGGGAGCTCCTAACATCACTGTTCATATATGGACAGTGACTTCAGGAGTTTTCCCAGGGCCAATACCCAATGAGACGTATCGCAGTATACGCCATACAGTGGAATATATTTCGTCGGAGGTATACTGTATATTCAGAGTCTTCCTGACGTATACTTCCGACAGAAAGCCTAAATGTGAGGTTTAGATAAATTATTGTTCTTATACAGGTAAAAATGTTTAACCCCTTCTTGACATTTAACGTGTGGTTACGTCATAGCCGGGTAGGGGAAGTATGAAACGGGCTCGCGGAGTGAATCCGCCCCATACGATGCGGGTGTCGGCTGTGTGTTACAGCCGTCACTTCACAGTAATGAGCGGGATCGCGCTCAAGCGCGATCCCGCTCGTTTAACTATTAAATGCTGCGGTCAATAGTGATGCAGCATTTAAATAGCTATTGGCAACTGCAGATATTGTATCATTGTAACAGAGATGTCATAGCTTTACTAAAACTTGGCACCAAAGTCAGAACCACTTGACTGGCAATTGGCGTTAAAGGAGCTGTCGAATCAGGACACCTCGTTTTTAAATGTAGAACCGCTTGTCATTAGTTGATGGCTGTGGGTCCAGGAGCTGAAATCCGCAGTTGTCAGCTTATATTAAAAGAATAAGCTGCGGGGGGCAACACATATCCCCAGAAGTGGCCACTGACAGAAAAATGGATTCTGCTAAACCCTCTAGAGCAGGAACCCCACTTTTCATCGGTGATGGACCCACCTGTGTTACATCATTATGCCCTAACAGAACAAATGGAAAGGGCTTTTCCAGATAAGAAAACCCCTAAAAAGTATATCACTAACTCCTGGGTCAGATTTATATAGCAGGCACACAGCACAATTGGCGGCACTGTGGAACGGGACTACACCAGCGCGCTATCATTGTCACTTGGAGCTTCTAATATGGAAATTTTCTGTTTGTATTTTTTATTTTTGCTCATTAATAATTGGCTGGGAATTGTGAATAAAAAACATGCATCTAAAGTGCTTAACAAGATATATGACAGATTTATTTTCTTCAATACTTAATGGCTCAACATCATTTATTAAATTTGGCTCTGCTACATACAATATCCGCTGGAAACATCTAACAAGCTCCTACTCCAGAGCTCATCAACAAAAACATTCAGAGACTATTTGATTGGTGTGAACAGAGCGTTAATGAAAGAGGCAGAAGCAGATGTTGAGAAATCAATTTTTGTCTCTTGCTGAAAAGAAATGTACCTCACGCTGGTTGGTATTAAGCGGCTGTTTATCACTGAAGCAGATTACGGTGTTCACTAATTATTGGCATTGGTAAATTTCATTATTGTCTACTTTATTTCACGAGATGGATTTAAAGCCTTCAAATTGGAGTTATGAAATATTCCTCCTGTTGTGTCCCAGATCATCCCGAAACGCGTCTTAACTTATTCTGACAGCTAAACTCTCTAATAGAGCATTAAATTACATGACATGGCGCTTTTAGTAGGGGGATTGTAACATAGAGATAATTGGAGGGACAGCCTTCAAAAAAATCCTACGTAATAAATAAGTATTAGCAAGATCATCGGGGAATATATTAGAGGATCGTAAACGTAAGAGCAATTGAGCACTTTTTCATGAGGACATACGCACATATAGAGTTAACTATTAAATGGGGTTGTCCATTCCTAAACATTGATGGCCTTTCCTCAGAATAGGAGCACTACACCTCCATGTCCTATCTTTTTGCGGTCCAGGATCCTGGGCTATGCACGGACCGTGGAAACCATGGTCATGTGCATGGGCCCATTGAAATGAATTGTGGGCGCAAAAATAAGTTGGTGTGCATGGGGCCTTATTCTTTTTTGGATTTTTTTCTGTTATTTAGTATTCTGGGTACATAATTGTAAATTGGCTGTCGAATTGACTCATTTACAAATTGCTAAACCGGATGAGCACTTTTATTGCACCCTGTTAGTGACATCATCAGTTTTAAAATTCTGAGGAGGAGGAAGAGGAGAGGCGATGGCTTAACCAACAGCCGCTTCCTGAGCAGCGATGAGGATGAGATGGTCATACTGGTTTCAGCACTAGTGTTGTTAACTTTTTACAAAACTGAGTTTACCATTTGACATTTATTGAGATAGAAGGAGCAGTGCTGAGATTGTCAATGTATCAAATGAGGGTTTGTCATTTGCCACAACTCATTGTGATGTCATAGTGGATTTAGTGAGTTATAATGCAAGCGATTTAGGCGACAAATTCAGGCCTTCTTTCTATGTACTTTATGATGCTGATACAGATTTGTAGTGTTTTTAGTTCTAGTGTTTAGTGAGTAAAAATGATTGTGGAAGAAGTGAAGTTACATTTTCTCACCTTAGTTGATACTTCTGCAATTAAATTTCTCTTGTTAGGATCAACAAACTCCACAGGCTGCCCCTCAAATTCAATTTTGCCCAGTACAGTGCCCTGAATAAAGAAATAATTCAGTTATATATTTGGTATTCTAGGGTGACAGTGTGGATAGCTCATTGTTAACACAGGATATAAATGTCTGTATATAGTATATAGCTCTTACAATTAACATTTCATTTGAGTCTTTATTTCTTTTTTTAGAACAATGTATAATGAGACATTCTATTTTTCATAATCTGGATCAGGGGTCAACAACTTTCGGAACTCCAGTTGTTGTAAAACAACTATTCCCAGCATGTCCTGGCTGCCTTTGGCTGGAATAATAAAGTCTGTCGGCATGCTGGGAGTTGTAGTTTCGAGTTGGAGTGCCGACAGTTACTGACTCCTGATTTAGATCATTGATCTGTCGTAAAGTATATGCCACTAATACTTCTGTTAAAGAGTGACTCACATCTATGACATATCCTGTGGATATGTCCTAAATGTCTCTGATGGGAAAACCCCTTTAAGGACCCCCCCCCCCTATTTTTGAGATTTAAAGGGATGATGGACCGTCCCAACTTATTGGCTTTCTTTGCAGCACAAACAGAAGAATAAATCAAATTGTGCCCTGTGCCACCCCTGCAGTCAGTAACCTTTATACACATATACTCCTCCTCTGTTCCCAGAGAAGAATATTCCTTATACATCCAATAATAATGTGTCTATCCGCACTGCTTAGAAAGTAATATGGTTTAGAAAACCCATTTTGGCCTTTAAGGGAATTCTGGGTTAATAAAGGGGGTCCCCCATTTGGTCAGATCTGTGAATTTCATGGTCAGCCAATGAGTTCAATGGGTTCTGTGTAATGTCAAGTTGGGCCCAGAGAAATTGAACATTTATTGCCTAGTTTCCGAGCAGATTATAGTAATATAGGGTTCTTGCAGCAGGATACCTTGTGATCAGCTTATCATTATGGGACCTGTCCACAAAAAAAATGATAGTTCAAAGAAGACAACTCCTTTAACTTACCTTGTCTCGAATCTTTTTTGCCAACATTCTGGTATCAATTCCACAAAGTGCAGGAACCTGATGAGTAGAGAAATGATGTCATGCCATACAATAGCACGTATGATATTCACTGTATAATGTCCCTCACATGTCATAGCCATTTACATTTTAATCACAAAGAAGTCTTCTTTGTATAAAAACGGCTATTATGTTTTAACCATTGCACTGCCACACAGAAAAACGAAACATCTAAAAAAAATATTTATCCACATGGGAGAAAAGAAAACCTGGACCGCACATCCACTGGCTATAACTTGATCTATTGCGGCTCAGCAAAATAATATGTACGAACATGAGGTTCTTAGTAAACATTTTGATCAAACTGTATAAGCCACTTCCAACTTCACGGCGACCGCTTTTAAGTGAGTCCCTAGGCTACTAAGTGTAGTATCCCATGGCAACCAATGCCGCTGCAACACAGCACCTGCAGAGGGAGCAACCCAGAAAACCAACAGCACCCATGCTGCCAGTCTAAGCCAACTTGGCACTGAACCATGTCACCCCACAGGCACAGCAACACAGCAACAAAAGACTACCACAAAAAAATGAACAGATGGCTATATAAAATATTTAGATTCCTAATTTTAGCAGAGCTGTAATATGTAAAAAGGGACATGTGTGGGAGAAATAGCATAGAATAAAACACAGTGCTGTTGTCTGTGACAGTTATTTTTTTTATTTCAAAATTATAGTTAACAGAAAAATGTATAGTTCTTATATACATTAACTTTTTTGACTTTATGAAAAAATAATCTATTTTCTATAAATGTATGGACAATATACTAGTATAAGATATGTGCAGTATGGTTGTTATTATTAAAAATCATGCAGCACTTGTAAAGGATGTCCAGTAGATGGCGATATTGCACAAACAAATGGCTCCTCTCAATACAAAGCTATTTCGTTCATTTCTGGATGATTAATGCTATTTCTTGTTTAGTTCTCATTTGAGCTTGAAAGTTGCTCATTTACATCTATGAGAAAGGATAGTATTGCCCAAGATATCCCAACAGACTGATTTGTGAAGCTTGTTGGGTTATGTTTCTGATTTCTAGATGGAAATAAGGTCATTTAATGAACGAAAGAAATAAATCAGGGTCATCAGGGACATTTACGAGAATACTTTACAAAATAAATATTTTCTAGTGTATAATGAAAAAAAAAATTTGTGCATTCCAAACAACGAGATGCAAAAAGGCAGAGTAGAGTAAATTGAAGCTGTGCATATTAACCCAAAACCAAGAGTAGATGCTAAAGACAAAAAAATAAATAACTTAAAGAATGAGGCCACTTTTAAAAATGCCGTAATACGATTGCATTTCAGTGTCTGTACTTCGGTCACAACACCTGGGGTTAAGCTGAACGTAACTCAGATCACCATAGAACCCCATACTGTTGTAAATTACGTTAAGGTTGCTCAGCAAGAAGTCCGGGTATTGCTGCTGTTATACGTATTCTAAAATGTGCCGCATTACAACTGTTTGAAAGTGTACGAGGCTAGGAGTCCCTGCCTCTCCGTGGAACTACTGTCCCGTACTGAAAACATGATTACAGTACGAGACAGTTGTCCTGCAGCGAGGCAGGGACTCCTAGCGTCGTACATAACTATGATGCTAGGAGCCCGGCTCCCTGCAGTGTGTTCGGTCCGGGACTTGCGGCCGAAATATGTTCCGTCCTTTACGGACCGAACATGCTCATGTGAATCCAGCATTAGGGTATGTTCACACAGGCTATTTTCAGCCCTTTTTCGGGCCGTAAACGCCCTGAAAAATGGCTAAAACTGCGGGGGCTGAACGCCTCCAAACATCTGCCCATTGATTTCAATGGGAAAAACTGCGTTCCATTCCACTGGGCGCTTTTTACGTGGCCGTTTTTAAAAACGACCGCGTAAAAAAAGCCTAGTAAAAAGAAGTGCATGTCACTTCTTGAGCCGTTTTTGGAGCCGTTTTTCATTGATTCAATAGAAAAAGAGCTACAAAAACAGCCCTAAAAAACGTAGCGAAAAACACTAATCGCTTAAAAAATGGCTGAAATTCAGGGGCTGTTTTCGCTTGAAAACAGCTCCGTATTTTGCGGCCATTTTTGGTTTGCCGTGTGAACATAGTCGACTTACTCGCCTGTTTTTGGTTCCAATCCCAGTTTTTTTCTTTAAAACAAAGCAGTAAGTCTGTTCACATTTCATTATTTGAATATACAGTGGAATTCGTTGCAACCTTCTGCCAGAGATAAACGTTGGGGAATTCTCCTGATGTATACCTCCGATTGATGGAGAAAACGAGATGTGAACACAGCCTGCATGATTTATGATCACTGTGTCATCTTATCAGATTGATTTGCTTATTTTTAGAACTGACTCTTCAAACTCAGTCCATCTTAGGCGTCATGCATGCGGCAGAGCGTTTGTACGGTGGCGCACACAGTACGGTACATCTCTGTACTACGGAGCCATAGGACTCTGTGTGCCATCATATAGAGCTGTATTTTGGAGATATTAATTCTAGGAGAGAATAGCCCCATATCACGTGGACTAATGGAGAACGCCATGATTTTTTTTCTCTGTCAGATTCACAAGGAATCGCAGGAAATCAGAGGCATACGAACAAACAGTATGACCCCATACGAATAAACAGTATGACCCCATACGAACAAACAGTATGACCCCATACGAACAAACAGTATGACCCCATACGAACAAACAGTATGACCCCCATACACTTCTTATTGCTTATACTGAACCAACTCCACATTTAATTGCTGATGCAGAAATAGTTATATATAATAACCATATAAAACAGATATTGGGCTTTGGTTGAGCTAGTCAGAAAATAATTGGCCATAAGTTCTGAAGCTCCAATGGATTCAGTATCGGGATTACGGTCAGCAATGTCATAACGGTCTCAATAAGGGTATGTTCACACGTAGTCAACAAAAACGTCTGAAAATCCAGAGCTGTTTTCAAGGGAAAACAGACCCTGCTTTTCAGACGTTTTTTTACCAACTCGCATTTTTTCGCGCCGTTTTCGCGGCGTTTTTTACGTCCGTTTTTGGAGCTGTTTTCATTGGAGTCTATGAGAAAACAGCTCCAAAAACGTCAAAAGAAGTGTCCTGCACTTCTTTTGACGAGGCTGTATTTTTACGCGTCGTCGTTTGACAGCTGTCAAACGACGATGCGTAAATAACAGGTCGTCTGCACAGTACGTATTGCCGCCCTATTTTCAGATGTAAAACGAGGCATAATACGCCTCGTATACGTCTGAAATTTGGCCGTGTGAACATACCCTAACTGTGCGCGGTCTCTGGTGACGGGATCCTGTGTAGCACAAAATGTCTTTATGAGAAAGATTATTATGTCAGGTCACCATATCTATGGGAAATGACCATTTGTTGAAATTATTTTCTTTTACACAAATTTCTCCTGTTTTTTTACTTGCACTGTCGATAATGTATTGGCTACTTGGTTAATCTTCGGTGTATGGTCAACACAACCCCAGCGGCTCATTCATCTCCTTTTCACAGCACATTTTGTCGTTTCCTATTGGTGAACCAAATATAACCAGTAAGCGTTAGATACAAACCTTCTCTTCATGAAGCCACTCCGAGAGGGACTTGACTGCCCCCCAGTGATTATATTCATGACTGTAGTCCAAGACCAGTAGACCAGACACCTACAAGACAAAGATATGATTGTTTATTGTCTAGAAGACTTCCATGATCTTAATAATAGGACTAGATGATTTGGGGCACATTTACTACACAAATTGAGCCAGAATTCTGGTGTGCATGCGGTGCGCCACATTTATTAACTGTTTTGGACACTTTTTTTTTTACATGGTCAAGGGAATGGGGTTGCGTGCTAAAAAAAATGGGTGTGACTTAAAATGTGACATTATGTGCCAAAACTGTATCAAAATTTTAGCACAAAAAACTGGCGTAAATAACAGCAACCAAGAGGTGGTATAAGGAAAAAAAAGTGTCTAGCTAGATGCGCCAAATTTATCATACATCATGCACCACTTTGATAAATTTGGCACTTTTTTTGACTGCCTCCTGTAACATTACGCTGTCTAAATCAGTAAATCAGTAAATCAGAATCAGTAAATCTGCCCAATTATCCTTAAATGTTACACTAAGTGTCCATGTGAGCAGGAGGCATGCAGATGATGAGTGATTATCAGACAAGCGGCAGGCTGATACCCTCACTGACATGTAATAGTGTTATTCTAGGCACAGTGCCAATACCAAGAAAAAGAGAACAGGTTCACAGGGGTGAAGTGAATATGGGAGAAAGGTAAAGCAAAGAGGATAAGTGCACTCACCTGAATGTTCTCTGACTCGATATATTTCATAAGGCCATAGGAATCCAGTGCTTTGGTGTCCGGTGCTCCGCCATTTCCTATGATTGGGTTAGTGAGGGTAAGAATTTGTCCACGGTAGCTTGGGTCTGTCACAGCTTCTACATATCTGAAGGTACAAGACAACATAGTATAGTGAGTACCTTTAAATCAAACAACGTCATTGCTGTTAAAGATGTAGTAAAGCTGTAGCAGAACTGAGTATGTCATTTGGCACAAATGATATACTCAATTATGAATTATCTACAAGTTATCTTAACTTGAAAAATTCAGTTCTGCAACATATGTGCATGTAATTGCTTTTATTGTATTTGTGATTCATTGTTCTTGAGGATTTTTATTATAAGTGAATGGGGCTGAGCTGCAATACCAAACACAGCCCCTGGACAAGAGTGGCACTGTTTACTGGAAACAGACGGTTTTCTTTAATCTCATACAACCGTTTTTACTGTTTAATATCATGTTGCTGTTACCCAAACGGCAACATATTGGAGTAAAAGTGTAAAAAGTTTAATAGTTTAAAAAAATAAAAAACACTACATTTGTGAAATGAATGGGAGCAGGAATTATCACTGTAATAAGATGATACATTTATGTTATTAGTTACAGATATATTGATTTATTGGTTGCTTCCTAATTACTATAGATTGACATTTTTGGGATTTCTTTTTCTGGTAAAAATCTAATAATTTCAGAGTTTAGCAAATATAAACTTCCCATTTTTTTTTATATATAACAAAAGTTCCTATTGTGGCAACATAAAGTCCTGCTCTCCCCTATACCCGAGATTTCCGATCTAATCACAATTAAACATTTCTCGTAGGTCAGATAATTTTTGTATCTGATGGACCTCATCATTTTGTGATTATTGGCATAATTAGTCATTGTCAGACTAGTCAAATCTGTCACATACTCACCGCTACTGAACTGATGGTCCCATGATGCCCAGTCGCTATTTGTTTACTTGGTCGCAGCTATGATGTGTCTTAGGGTATGTGCACACACACTAATTACGTCCGTAATTGACGGACGTATTTCGGCCGCAAGTACCGGACCGAACACAGTGCAAGGAGCTGGGCTCCTAGCATCATACTTATGTACGATGCTAGGAGTCCCTGCCTCTCCGTGGAACTACTGTCCCGTACTGAAAACATGATTACAGTACGGGACAGTTGTCCTGCAGCGAGGCAGGGACTCCTAGCATCGTACATAAGTATGATGCTAGGAGCCCGGCTCCCTGCACTGTGTTCGGTCCGGTACTTGCGGCCGAAATACGTCCGTCAATTACGGACGTAATTAGTGTGTGTGCACATACCCTTATTCGACAGTAATAAAGCAGCCAATTCGTCGCATGATGAATACGAACGTTATAGCTTAGGTCAAGTAAACAGACTGGAAGAGGACCATGGAGCCATCGGCACGGGATCGGTGGTGGTTCAGGTGAGTGCCAGTTTGTTATTTTTACACATAAGCATTTATATCTTTATCTATAATAAAAAAAAAAAAAAAAAATGGATACCCCTTTAAAACATTCTAAAAAAAATCTGTGATAAATATAATTCTTCATGTGATAAAAGAATTCTATGTACTAAAAATTATATATTTAATTTTTAGATGTCTGCAGCATATTTTGTACATGAGACAAATAGACCACGGAGTATGCCATGACTGGCAATATAGACAAAAGGGGCTTAAAACTATTATTGGGTCAATGTAGGGTACCCCAAAAGCCTCAGTACTCCTGATAGACCTACTTTTCATAATATAGTGAGGACCTTCAGTTATGACGCATTGTGACCAAGAAATCCAACTCACCCGCCCAGTCCAGTATTAAAGATGACTTCTCCGGCTACTGATGCTGGGTGCCCAAAGGAGTAGCCTCTGATTTTAGTCCCATCTTCTAGCACTAAATTAGCAGTCTGTGCCTGAATAAAAAATGTTAAGTTCCTGAATTACACAGACATTACATGGTCATTGTTAATGCATTTGCAGTGAATTTATATATACATAGTTACACAGTACGGTTGAAAATTGACATATGTCCATCAAGTTCAACCAAGGGAAGAGTTATGGGTGAACTATAGAACTGTTGATCCAGGGGAATGTTAAAAATAAATATATACATAACTAAATATAAAAATTATTCGAAATTCACCAACTAATCTTCCCTGAAAAAGAAAAATTTCCCTCCTAAATCCAAGTGGCAATCAGACTTGAAGCAAGTTTTCAATACATTGACATAAGCGCTGATATTATTTTGTTCTAAGACATTATCTAAGCCTTTTGTAAATTCATCTACTGTCCCTGCTGTGACGGCTCCTGCGGTGACTATTCCATAAATTCACAGTTCTCACAGTAAAGAAGGCTTGTCGCCTCTGCAGGTTGAATCTTATTTTCTCCAGACGGAGGGAGTGCCCCCTTGTTTTTTTAGGGGGTTTTACATGGAACAGAATTTCACCATATTTTTTGTATGTGCCAGTAATATATTTATATAAATTAATCATGTCCCCCCTTAGTCGTCTCTTTTCAAGGCTAAATCGTTTTAATTCTTTTAATCTCTCTTCATAACTAAGATCCTACATGCCATTTTTTTTCAGTATAATTTGGTGTATGATATCAGGGGCAAACATAGATAGCAGGGGACCTCAGTGCCCAAGCAATATATAGAACCCTTGGTCTTCAACAGCTCATCATAGAGCACCCCAATTGTATGTCTCTCTCACAATAAGTCACTAATTAGGAGCTATGAAATTTATTAGCAAATTCCCTTACATGCAATCTTATTGAAAATGGGAAGCTGCTGGCTACTGCTTTTAAGGTGGCAATGGGCCCCTTACTCGCTGGGCCGCTATGCAGCTGCAGAGGTGGCACATATGTTACACCACACCTGAATGATATTCAGGTACATTTAGCTATGTAAATGATCCTCATGGCTCATGCACACATCAAGGCTGTAGGGCGGCACACGTCAAGGGCAATACTAGACCTGGGGGCCTTTGTTATGCCCCAGCTGCCATAACAGCCTATTGAACTCGTGATCGAGTCTTCGTGCGCGAATAGCCTTAGAGAAAGGGCCCTCTCTCACTCTCAGACACCTAAAATGTTGCGGCATCTAAGGGGTTAACTGCCGCGATTGAAGTTGTCGTTTAATACAGCTGCACTTCTGCTGCAATTTTATGGGTACACTGGGAAGTACCCACAAGATCCCAGTAATAGATATATCTGTCACAGAGTGGTAACCAGCACTCACCTGTGATGGATATATGTGTCATTCATAATAAAGGGGTTAAAGAGGGGTTTCCAAGGCCAGTTGTTGCTAATCACGGAGACAGCAAAATGGGGAAGGGATTAATGGAGGTAGTTTAGTGTACCTAGAGTTTAATTCTATTTCATCTGAAATTCTTTAAGAGGATGAAATTCTAATTTTCCCTTCACACTGACATAGTATTACATGAAATTCTGCCTGAAGCCACCACTAGGGGTGCTCACTACACAGAAAATTATACAGCTCCCATTGATCTCACTAATAAAACAATATGCAGTGAGCTCCTTCTAGTGGCGGAATAACGATTTTCTTTCATTATTATTATTATTTATTATTAGCTCTTCATAAACAGCTCAAAGAGAAGTTTCCATGTACTAGGAACCCCCCCCCCCCCCCCCCATGTGCACCGAGCACATTGTCCCTACAGCACCATATGCTTCAGTTATACTGTACATGTGAGGGAGCATGCCATGATTTTATTTCTTATAAATTCTGTGTGAATTCTGAAAAAATGAACTCTGTATGCCTCCACATAAAATCGGAGCCATGCAGTGGTACAGTAGAGACCTATAGCAGGCTATAGAATATGGGTGCTGTTTCCAAGATCCATACAACACAGTTCCATAATACAGCCATTTACATAAGCCCTTTCTATCAACAATGGAAATACCAAACTCATACAACATGACTAAGGCCTCATGCACACATCCGTCGGCCACTGTACGGCCGCTAATGACGGATCCGTGAAACAAGTTTCAATGCTTGAAAAAAGTCCTGATGGACTAAAACGTTGCACGGGTGAATAAATTGCTGTTGCCTTTTTGGAAGTGCTGCCTCTGTCCATTTCTTGTCTGCCTGGATCCGTGAAACAAGGACCGCACATGGATGGCTTCCGTGTGCAGTCCGTTGTTTCAAGGACCAAATCAATGAAAAGGCAGAGACTGTTCCATCAAAAACGGGCAGGAGAAGGACCAGTCCTATTTTTGACAGAACGGCCGCACAGTTCAGTTAAAACAATGGAAGTGTGCATGGCCCCATTGAAATTAATTTGTCAGGGTGCGATCTGTTAAAAAAAATGGATAGCACCCTGACGAAAAAAACTGAAGTGGGCATGAGGCCTATGAAAGTAAATTCTGTAACTAAAACCTTAATTATAAAAACTTGAAATATTGAATATGTATAATAGATATTTATTTAGATTTGCTTGGTCAGTTTTCTGCAGAGTCTCAATAATGGTTACATGAAGATTTATCGGTGTTCAGTAAATAATAATTACAAAACTTCGTCCAAGATAAGTTCCGTGATAATAGTGGCAGAAGAGAAAATCTGAGAGAGTAATAAAGGAAATGTCCAGTGCAGTGAATTTGAGGTAGATAGTCCATCTGTACACCAATACGGTTGCGGACTTGATAATCTATTGAGCTGGGCTCTTGTATGAGTGCGGAACAGTAGTAATTTTACATGCTATCATTTATATGAATATTGAGAGATTATTTTTTCAAATAAAAAAAATCCAAATACAAATAGGTAAACATAGCAGAAAGTATACATTTCATTATCTACAGTCAGCACAGTGGAAACTTTTGACCTGTATAGTCCACTTTCTCCCTACGTGAATCAATATGCCATCCTCTGAATTGACCTTTTCTTCTGCAGGACTGCTGTGCTAAGCAAATTTGATCAGATCTCAATTTGACCTCAACAGTAGGGCCATGGTGATGAATGGTTTTGGATATTCAGCCTATATCTTTCACATATCGGACTTTACTTTATGAGATATAGATAGATAGATGATAGATAGATAGATAGATAGATAGATAGATAGATAGATAGATAGATAGATAGATAGATAGATAGATAGATAGATAGATAGATAGATAGATAGATGATAGATAGATAGATAGATAGATAGATAGATAGATAGATAGATAGATAGATAGATAGATAGATAGATAGATAGATAGATAGATAGATTTAAAATGAACATAGCAAAAATACCCAATTTAAAAATCGAACAGTTCTCTAATGTATGGGCCTTGTGAAAAATAGATAATAATAGCATAATTTCATTATGGGCATGTATTTGAAAAATTAGATTTTCCAGATATAAAACAAGGTGTAATAGTTGCACGGGTCTATAGTTAATCATGTATAATGTAATAGCAGTATTTAATAACAGTAATGTATATTTAATAACAGTAAGATTTAGAGAACAATCACATGGAGACTTAGTTATACCAATTATACCAGGCTGCCCAAATTAGAATGGTTTGCCCATCTTTAAATAGTAGAATGTTGGTTTTTTTTTATACTTGTATGTACACGAGTGCCCCTAGCACGTTCCTTCATTTGTAAGCTGTCAAGCACAAGAGATAAAATAGCCTTCCCATTGAAAAATTTCCTTTCATTGTGGTCCCTATAAAAATGGTACATAGACCATTCTAGTGATGATAGATTAGACTAGGTGGATGTCTCTTCATTTTTTTTTTCTAAACTATACTATGTAGTTCCCAAGACCAAGGAATTAAATTCTCCAAAGACTCATGTACACAACCGTATTTTGCGGCCGCAATTTATCCGCATTTTTGCAGATAAATTTCAGACCTATTCTTCTTTATGGCCACGTGCACTCGACCATGATTTACATAGACGGTGCAGGAGCCGAAATTCAGACCGCAAAAATTCAGGCCAAGTCATTTTACGGTCCAGATTTGCGGATTCACAAATACTGGTGAATTGTTGTGGATCCGTGAGTCCAGATGACACGCGGATGCATAACAAACATTTTTTTGCGGTCCGATAGACCACAACAGAACCATAGTTTTGCGGACCGCAAAATCAATACGGTCGTGTGCATGAGGCCTTATAGTCCTCTGTTCAATATCATTAGTGAAAAAAAATGAAAAATGATGAACATAAGAAATAACAGAAGATTGAATAAAACTAGCACTGGGAACTATTTTCCACATTGAGCACTGTGTCCTAAATTGTCTGTCTGGCAAATAATCGACAGTATTTCAGTTACTACGTTTAGGTCTACATGAACATACCTTTAATATGGTTAAGAAATATAACACCTAATAAAGCTAAAAAGGAAATTAACAATCAGTCAACATAAAGTAAAATATTGGTACCTTAACACTCATGAACCGGAGACCAAGTTTTGTAAAGCCGCAGTGACGCTGGGCAGTAGCATTGAGAACCCCTGCCCTGGCCGCCTTAAAAACAGACAAAATCCGAGTCATTTTTAGGGCCTTGTAGAGCAGTTCAGCCCTCCCAGAGCAAGTAGAGGGAGATGTTTAGACTGCAAAGCGGCTTGTAGGAAAGAGGCTGCAACCAGGGTCACATTTGCTGATATTAGCTCTTATGCGGGCATTTAATAAATTGAAGCCAAGCTCCGCCTCCTCATGGCCCCGCCCTCTTTTGCACTGAAGATATACCTTGATTTTTAGATGTCTGTGTGACTAGGTTGCAACACTGATTAAACATTATCTCTTGGAGTCATGTTCAAACACACATTACTTTATAAGACCTCTGCTTTTCTTTTATCAGCAATGCTATACTCTGCCGGCACTGAGAATCAATAGAAAACAGAAAAACTGTCCCAAAACAGCCCCTGTAACATGAAAGTCAAATAAACTAAAGCTAACAGTGTATGTTGTTAATGCTGTCCAGATGTCCTAAATGTAAAATGTATTGGTCACTAGACTTGGTTGACCTATCTGTTCAAAAGTCTGAATTGTGTTTCATTACATGGTTAAAAATTGAACTAGAAAAAATAAATAAATATAGAATGGGAGAAACATTTATTTTGTCTGGAAAAATTGAGTAACCAGGTTCATTCTACCTATACTATTACAGCTCTATACAATTGTACACAGTCGTAATATGGGGCCCATACAGCGGCCTATGGTACAGGATTACGGAGCCTCAAGGAGTTTGCGGGCCCCTCTACAGTCTTCGTGTACGATGTTCTGCTGTGCGCATAAGGCCTTATTTAGACGTTCCACCAAAGATGTAACATTCTACGGTTTGGACCGCCGAGAAATTTATCCTCACCACTGAGAAATGTTACTGCCATACCCCTTTTTTCCATCTTGGCTTGTTATTACCGTTCCATCTGACTTACTTCTATGATTGCTATGATACTCTCTAAAATCTTTAATAAAAAAACAAAAAAAATTACTGATGTTGCAAAAACAGATGCATTTTATAATATCATGACACTGTTCCTATTGCATTGTTTTTTTTATTGACAACTAGGAGAACTTCTAGGTCTCTCAAGCCACTATAATGTGGCAGAAAGGACACATATCTGGTTTGTTGAGGCTCCCCTAGTTCAAGAACACAAAGTTTGTTTACAGTATTTTGATTTCTAATCTGGCCAACTATTGTTTTCCCCTTTAAGATCACTAACTTCTCACTAATATCATCCTATCTGCACTAGCTTTTCCTCCAATATTTTCCGACAGGATGTACCGTAATCTACATGCAATTGGCATACAATACATCACAGGTGTTTAATAACATGTATTCTTTTTTATATACCATTTTGAATGCAGCAGAGCGGATAACCAGTCACTCACATGTGACCTTAACTATGGATGTATTGCCTATCCAGCCATTGTAATAGGCAGCCTTGGCACACCAAATCAACTTCAACATTAACAGAAAAGTCTCACTCTCCTGCTAACTTCATTTGCTACAAATCTCTTATCAAATCCTACATTTCTGTCACAACTGGAAACACCCTTTTTAAAAGCAACTCACCCAAGCAATCAGCCGATCACAGTGGATCCAACTACTGACACCCCAGTGATCAACTGTCAATGGCGAGAGAAGTTGCCACACAATGGGGAGATTTACTAAAAGTGTCTTAAGTTCAGACAGCTTAGAATAAGACTAGATGCACCAAATTGATCACAGTGGCTCATGCCAGTTGATATATTTGGCACACCTTTATACCACTACTTGGTTGGCTTTTTTTAGTCCAATCTGTCTCATCTTAAGCCACTACCCTTTCCAGCTAAGCCATGCCCCTTGTCAGACGAGTCGCAAACATTTGTTTGTTTTGGTGCATTTCATTGGTAAATTTGTCTAAAATTATTTGGGCAGGTAAGAAGGTGCAACTTAGGCCAGAATTTTGGTGCAACACTAAAAGTAAATCTGCCCCAATGAATACAGTATTACATGGCACATATTAAAATAAATAGAGGACCATTCAACGTATTGACCCATCACGTCATCCAGACTGAGAGCTGCTATTTCCAATGGCTCTTCACTCTGTCTACCAGAGGGAGGTCCCCAGTAGGGGAACCAGTCTAGGACATCCATACACCCTCATAGAGAATATAGTTTCACAGTTTATTTTGAAGTTTCCAATTCCTTTCACGGTTTAGAGCTTCCTCACGGTTTAGAGCTGGACACCCTACTATATTCTTTTCACACTTTCCCAGTTGAGAGTACTATCAACAAGTTTGGTTTTCAAGATGTCTATACTGTACCAATACCCAATTATACACAAGACTGATTCGTATAGTCAAGGCAAAAGAGGATAAGGTCATAAATTAGTGGTTTAGTTGTGTGATTAGTAAAGATATGGAGATTCTCGGGGTTGTGAGTCCAGTGAACTGTCTCATTCATGAATAACATCATTCCTTGTATGAGTGTGCATAAAAAGATAAATAATAATTACTGAGTAGGACCGCCCACTGGACTCATGCTGTGATCGTTAGAAGACATAGCTCTAATACACACACTGTAAGGCCCCATGTACACAAACGTAAAAACGCCCGTAATTACGGGTCGTAATTACGGGACACGTTTTTACGGGCCCATGGAGTTCTATTGACCACGGGTACCTCCCCGTATGCTTACGGGAAGGTGCCCGTGCCGTTGAAAAATATAGAACATGTCCTATTTCAGGCCGTAATTACGGCACGGGCAGGCCCATAGAAGTCTATGGGGCTCCCGTAATTACGGGTGACTACGTGTGTGCACCCGTAATTACGGGAGCGTTGCTAGGCGACGTCAGTAAATAGTCACTGTCCGGGGTGCTGAAAGAGTTAAACGATCGGCAGTAACTCTTTCAGCACCCTGGACAGAAACTACTGATCACAATATAGATCAACATGTTAAAAAAAAAAAAAAGACGTTCATACTTACCCAGAACTCCCTGCTTCTTCCTCCAGTCCGGCCTCCTGGGATGACGTTTCAGCCCATGTGACAACTGCAGCCAATCACAGGCTGCAGCGGTCTCATGGCCTGCCGCATCATCCAGGTCGGGCTTGATTTCGAAAGACGGATGCGTCACCAAGACAACGGCTGAATTTCTTTTACTGCGGAAAGGGCTGTCCCTTCTCTCTATCCTGCACGGATAGAGAAAAGGGCTGCCGATAAGTGCAGTGCAATTTAGCAGCGTAAAACGTGCCCGTAAATACGGGTGGAATACGGGTGAGACCGGACCCGTATTTACAGGCACGGATCCGTAAATACTGGTGCAATATGGGTCGAATACGTGTAACCAAGGACCCGTATTTACGCCAGTATTTACGGGAGGAAAAAAATACGTTCGTGTTTTTTCTATAACCTTGATATTGCATTATCTGGATGTCATGGGGCGGGTGGAGGGGGGTTTTGTTAAATTGAATAGGCAAATTTGGTCATGGATTCATATCATATTATTCTGTATGGTTTGCAAAATATTATATTGCCATTTCTGACTGTTTCATTGTACTGTCAAACGTTTTGTTGTACATTTGTTTCTTTTTATTTGGAAAATCAATAAAAAGCTGTTTGAAAAAAGAAAAAGAAAAAATAACATTAATTTGCTGAAACCCGATAATACCTTTAACTAAACTGGATTCTCTACAGTCGATCCTAAATGCAGCAGCAAGGTTGAGCTTCAATCCAAAACTTGGATAAATAAATTTGCTTGGTCAATTACTGTAATGGGTGTTTATTTAACTCAGAATATAGTTTAAAGTTTTGATTCTCACCCACAAAGCTACTCACAATAACTCACCCACCTACATCTCTTGCCTACATCCTGCCCGTGACCTGCGTTCTGCCCTTCAACTTTTGCTCACTTTTCAATGCCTCTTATTAAAACCTCACAGTCAGGTCTCCAAGACCTCTCCTCAAAATTAAGGGCTCGTTCACATCTGCTTTCGGGTTCTGCTGTTCTGCTCTATCATAGGAGCAGAACAGTGAGAATACCAGAAGCTCGGGATCCATTGCAAAACGAAGACTAACGGCGCCCGACCGAACCCATTGGCTCTAATGGGTTTCGTCAGGTCTCCGTCTTGGTTTCAGTCATTTTGCTAGACATAATAGCACAGCATGCATGCTGCGCTATTTTGTCTGCAAATGTGTGACGGAAGCCCTTAACGGAGCCTCCAAGGCAAATGTGAACAGCCCCTAACCCATCAGTGTTCTAGTGGATCCTCTAACGGACCCAGATCCTGACACAGTTAGGGCTTGTCCACACGCAACCGAATTGCTGCAGAAAATTTCTGCAGTAATTCTGCAGAAACTACCAAAAATTCCATCGGATTTTAGTGCAGAAAATGGTGCCGACTTTGCTAAGTTTTTTTCAATGCTGGGAGATGGTGATATCTCTACTAAAAAACGCAGCAATTCAACGGAAAATATGCAGCAAATCCTTTACGTGTGGACAAGCCCTAATAGGCCCCATTAATGGTAATTGTCCAGCTAAGGAAAATACAATTTCAAGCTGATTTGGAGCCAATCACCTGTAGTTAAAAACAGTTCTTATGGAGTTGGTAATAATTATATGACCTATGTGCAAAATGAAAACAACATAGTTTAGGATTTAGATAAAAGTGGACATGTACTGTACCAATTCATGACTTTAAGGACAGAAGATTGACATTCGGCTCTACCATGGCCCCACCATTCCCATTTGTAAATAAAACTCGACTACCATTATGGTAAAAGGCCATAGCAGCCATATTTATTAAAACAAATATTCTCATAAATAACATATAAAATTGACATAATAATACAATATATATATAAAATGCATACATTATTATGCAAATATTCAAACCATCATAGAACATTTTACCCTATTCTATCTTCTCAACTTTATGGGGAAGAACGATCCTTAGAGGCAGTCTCCATTTTGACCCCCACTTTCCAAGTGAGGTAAAACTCCTTACCCATAGCTGTCCAAACCTAGCCTAAGGGCACCGAATACAACTTATCCAGCTATTCCTGGGGACTCCTTCCCCCTCCCAGGAACTCCATTCCTTGTATTTCACCAGAAATTCAGATGCACGGCCCATTTTCGTGCACCTGATCATACATTTTCTGCCTCCAAGGACCCCTTCTCCCCTGTCCTAACAAAAAAGCCGCTATGACAAAACTAAAACTCCTTACAACTGCAGGGCGGGTGGGCGGGAACTTCTCTCTTCTGGCGCTAACTGAGGCACCTTCCCCCCTAGCTCCTCCTTTTATAACCCCACCCAGGCAGTGCACAATCCCCACTTGCTGGGCACAAATAATACTGCAGCCCAATTAAATATATCTAACCTAAGCTGCTTATTGAACCTACTTATTTCTACCCCAGTCAAGCCGCACTCCTCTACGGTTTGACCCCGCAGCATTGCTCTCCATTTTTGTCTCTAAAGAGTGTAGCTTGGAAATCTCCCTAACTTTTTTGCACCGCTTCGTTTATCAGAAGCTATGATTATTGCTGCACTCAGCACATACGATGTATGTGGAACATTAAACTGATATGAATCACTTTTTTCAGAATATTGAGATGTGCAAAAAACTTTCATGCGACCTTGCAACGAAAAGACTCACTAAACTGTAATATTTCACTAAATGGTTAATCAAAATGCCAACATTTACCATAAAATAACGTTAAACCTATTTTGGACTTGTTGTCATTATAGTTTCTGCTGGTTTCCCCTTTTAGAATGAAGTTCTAAATTTCAGCATTCTGACCGTATACTGATCTCCTGGATATGTGTGAACATATTGTAAAGGATTTGCTAGACACAGCTTCTGTGTCGACGCCCGTGGTTAATCAGCCTGCATCTGTGCCTAGCTTGGTAGGCTGAGGTGTGGGCGAACCTATCACAGCCTGGCCAGACGGTCCTATCTCCTGCCCTTGGTCTACTTATACATTCATTTGCTGCTTGTCCTTTGCCTGTGATTCTCTTGTTTCCTGGCTCTGCTGTTCCTGCTATTACCATTGAGCTCTGCCTCATATTGACCCTGGCTTTACTGACTACTCTCCTGCTCTGCGTTTGGCACCACGTACACTCCTGGTTTGACTCGGCTCGTTCACTACTCTTGTTGCTAACGGTGTTGCCGTGGGCAACTGCCCCATTGCCCTTAGCTTCTGTGTACCCTTGTCTGTTTGTCTGTCGTGCACATATTGAGCGTAGGGACCGTCGCCCAGTTGTACGCCGTTGCCTAGGACGGGCCGTGCAAGTAGGCAGGGAATGGGTGGCGGGTAGATTAGGGCTCACCTGTCTGTCTACCTACCCCAACATTACACATATGCTATGGTTTTACAATACATTGCCATACATAGAAAAGCGTAATTCGTCTAAGGCTATGTTCACACGCTGAACAAAATACGGCTGAAAATAAGGAGCTGTTTTCAAGGGAAAACAGCCCCTGATTTTCGGCCGTTTTTTAATCAAACTAGTGTGTTTCGCAGCGTTTTTTACCGCTGTTTTTGGAGCTGTTTTTCTATTGAGTCAATGAAAAACGGCTCCAAAAAGGGCTCAAGAAATGACATGCACTTTTTACGTGCTGTTTTTTGAAAATGAGGCATAAAAAATGCGTTGTCCAAACAGAACACCGTATATTTCCCATTGAAATCAATGGGCAGATGTTTGTAGGCGTTCTGCTTCAGATTTTTCCGCCGTTTTTTGGGACGTTTATGGCCCGAAAAATGGCTGAAAATAGGCCGTGTGAACATACTAACAGTTCTTGTAATTTCTGATTCCCATGATCCCATGATGTAGTAGTATCAATGATTTTTACTCTTAGAGATTCTTAAGTAGATCACCAATCTTATAATCAGCACATTTGGTAAAGCCAATGAGATGACACTTTTTTTAGAGGTAGTAAACTCCATCTAATCATTCCTCTCATACAGAAAGAAAAGGAGGAGCAGATAGCAGAACAAGGAAGATAAGAAACATTACCTGAGGAAATATTAGAAAACTTCTAATATTTGCATCAGCCATGATGTCATCCTCTTTTTGATCAAAAAAACATAAGGGAGAGCAGACCTCCCAAACATGATGTGCAAGTGGCCTTAGCGGTATTGGGTATTGGGTAAAAGGGTGGTCATAATTTAGACCTCAAACTGAATTTTCTTTTGGGGTAGAAATATTCATTAAGTGTCAGTAGCCCCCTATTAGTGATGAGGAGCCATGAATTGAAAAAATATACCAAATTATGAGGCAAGTTATAGTGGATTATAGCAGTAGTTGGTGCAGGCTGAATCCCTACAGATCAGTAGTCAGGTTGTGGTTAGAACTTGATATTCAGTCATATCGATAAACAGTCAGAGTTTGAGACAAAACCTACATTCAATCAAAACACATAAAAACAATCCAAGTTGTCAAATAGATTTGATAGTACAATAGTACAATTTATCAAAAGTATAGAATCCCTGTACTATTGGGTTTCACATGACACCATGTTGGGAATACATCAAAAAGCATATTTATTTATTTTTAGAAATAAATGGCCACTAAGCCACTGGGCACCAGAGACTTGGACCACTGGATGTTAGAGACTAGGAAACTATACAATTTGATACCAGGGACTGGAGACTAAATCATTGGATACCACTAACTGGGATGTCTTGCCATGGTCCATAAAGCAGGGATATAAATGAAGGACTTTGGCACTAGACCACTGGACACAAGAGGCTGGCACTCTGAGCCATGGAACAAACACCAGAAAAATAGCACATGCAAAGTTCAAAGTAAGTGGAGAACTTCAAAGGAGGAAAAGGAGAGTTGGACTTGTTCCCATTTAATTTTTTGCATGCACTGAAGTGTTTCCTAACTATCCCTTTGCCAGACCCCAGTGATTTGCAAATTATTCATGAGCAGACGTTTATTCACAGGAAAAGAACCAAGAATTCCTCCTTGACATTTCAGCGCAAAAGGTGCACCCGTGCGGGACGTGTTATCACGAATCCATCATAGACTAGAGTCTATGGAAGGATTATTTCCATGGACCCTTCGGGCGCTCCGTTGAAACAATGGCCGTGTGAACAGCCCCATTGAATACATGTGTCCGTGTGACGGCCGTTGTATTAACAGCCATCACACGGACGAGTTATACGCTTGTCTGAATGAGCCCTAAAAGGTTTAATGCTTCCTTTATACTTATCCCCTTATCTGCTATTTAAGATCCATTTCTGACTAAGGCATATGCAACGTTAAATACTTTTATTTTAAAAGTACGTTTTAAACACTAATGTATTATAAGTATGATACCTTTATTGGCCAACCAAAAACCAAAAATTATATATGCCAGCTTTCAGAGCACACAGGCTCCTTCGTCAGGCAAGTTTACAAATGAATGAAAAAAGCACAACATTTAAGACGTTACACAAAGATAATTTGTACATTATGTGATACATCATTAAGATAAGCCGGGGAAATAAAACTGAGGTTATAGGAGTGATGACTTGGAGCTAAGGGATCTGGAGCCAGTCTGATGGGGGGGGGGGGGGTGACGTGTGTCCATGTAATGGCTCATAAATCCAGGTGTTAGATTGAGTCCTGTGTCAAGGACTGGAATGTTATCATCAGCTTGAATTCCCAAATTTTTCTTTCTCTGTCCTTAAACTGACTAAGGCATAAAAATACATAAACTGCATGAAAGCTACTGTGTGAACATGGCTTTACAATTTCTGGCTTTCTTTTTTCACATGTTATGTCGCATGCAGAGGTGTCTAGTCTGCCATTTTCGTAATAAGAGCAATGCACTATTCACAGTAGCGTAACTAGCACTGTAGCCATAGCGGCTGCTATGTGGCCCGCGGCATGAGGGGGCCCGTGCCACCAGCTGTCACGGCCCCCCCCATGCCCGGAAGCTCCGATAGCAGCCGCCATGGCTGCTACAGCGGTAGTGCCGCCACATTCAATAGTGTCTGCGTCCTTCGGAAGCAGATGTTATTGAACACTATGACAGAGCAGGGAGGGATCTCCCTGCTCTGCCATAGGCTACTGTACTGTACTTTTTTATTTAGTGTTGTGTACACATTATTTTTCTGTGATATCTATCTATTGGGTATATATATGTATTTTGTTTATTATTTATTTATTCCTTATGTACTGTTATCCCACTCATATTTTCCTCATTTCCTATCAGTCCCACCTATTAGCTTTCATATACATTTCTTTCTTTTTATTCTTGTTGTCTTGGCTGTGGTCTGTGCACAGACGCTTGGTCGCGCATGCGCTGTGGGACCCGCATCCGGGAGTGCCGCTCAGCGTCGGTGTTGTCATGGTGACTCATGTTTGAGATTATCATGCTGCGCCTTGACGTGCGGCGCTCCCTGTGATGCGTGTGTCTCTCGGCAGGATTGTCGAGCGCCGATTTGCGCTCATCACAGGTGAGAGCAACCATTTATATTTCTATATAAACCCCTGGAGTTTTATTGTATGTAGCCTCCTGACGAAGCCGGTCTGTAGGACGAAATGCGCGTCGAGGTGCTTTTTTTCATCCAGTTCCTGAGGTTGCCGGTCCCACTCCCCACTATGTCTCAGGGTATGTGCTAACCTTCATATTGTGTATTTTTTCTTGTCCATCATTTCAGTTTACCTTTGTGGCTCTATAACCTGTAATTTTTGATTCATCATCTATATTTCATCTGGACTTTGGTCTATTTGTATCTATTATCTAGGACATCTTATACCATTCATTATTTATTACATTTAGTTAGCGCTACTATTTCTATATGTGGGCATATTTATTCATTGCGCACTATTTATCCAATTTTGTGGGTTATTTGAGTGGTTTCCGGCCACTGACGGTTGTTTTTCTCTGTAGGTCACTGGTCTTTTACATCTGACCTTACTGTCTTTATCTCCTTGTATGGTCCATCCTTTTATTGCATATTATGTCATTGTATATTGTATCTAATAAAGATTTTCTACTTTTGCATATATTTTTGCATATTATTTCTTGTTGGGGGCTATGTTCCCTTATTATTCGCGATTAGGTGGTCTACTGTACTGTACTCTACTGTAACAGTGGCGTAGCTCTAGGCATCGCAATGGTCTCAATTGCGACCAGTCCCCTAAGCTTGGTGGGCCCACAGGGCCCCTGTAGCCACACAGCGATGACCGCGCTGGTCCTGCTTCCTGAATGCTGGAGCAAGGAGCTCCAGCATTCACTGGGCCGTGAGAAGCTCGGCGCAGGCAGGTGCGATGTAGTGACGTCATCGCACCTGTCTGCGCCAAGTCATTAACAACACACCGGAGGAGAAGGATCCTCCACCCGTCGTGGGAGAGGTAAGTAGTCATGTTATTATTTTTCTATTAGGCACTATGGGGCATTAGACTAAGTAGGGAAGGGGGGCTGATATGATGGCAGCTACAGGAGCATTATACTGTATGAGGGACATTATACTATATGGGCGGCATTATACTGTGGGGGCAGCTATGGGGGCGTTATATTGTATGGGGGCATTATACTGTGGGGACAACTATGGATGGCATTATACTATGGGGCAGCTATGGAGGGCATTATATTGTGGGGGAAGCTATGGGGGGCATTGTATTGTGGGGGCAGCTATGGGCGACAAAATACTGTAGGGGGCAGCCATGGGGGCATTATACACTTGGGGCATTATACTGTGGGGGCAGCTATGGGGTCATTATACTGTGGGAACAGTTATGGGGGGCATTATATTGTGGGGCAGCTATGAGGGGGCATTATACTGTGTTGGGCAATATGCTGTGGGGGCAGTTATGGGGGGGCATTATACTGTGTGGGCAGCTATGGGGGACATTATACTGCGTGGGGCATTATATTGTGGGGCTGCTATGGGAGGATTATACTGTGTGGGAGCAGCTATGGAGGGCATTATACTGTGTGTGGGGGCAGCAATGGGGGAATTATACTGTGGGGGCAGGTATGGGGCATTATGCTGTATGGGGGAATCTGTTTGGGCATTGTACTGCATGGGGGCATTTGTGTGGGCATTGTACTGTATGGGCATGTACATGGGCATTATACTGTATGGGGCATCTGTGTGGGCATTATACTGTATGGGGCATCTGTGTGGGCATTATACTGTATGGGGCATCTGTGTGGGCATTATACTGTATGGGCATTATATTTTATGGGACATCTGTGTGGGCATTATACTGTATGGGGCATCTGTGTGGGCATTATACGGTTTGGGGGCATTATACTGCATGGTGACAGCTATGGGGGCGTTATACTGTGTGGGGGGGGGGCACTATGGGAGCATGATACAGTGTGGGCTGAACCGGGTGTGTATGGGCGGGGATTCGGTGGGATTAGAGGTTTGGCTTAAAAGAAAAAAAAATTCCACTGTGCGCCGCATCAATTGTCCTACTTTGAGATACTTGAAAGTATAGCACTGTCTACCGGGAGGGCTGTATAGCCCTGTATGGGGAGGCTGTATAGCCCTGTCTACAGAGGACACAGTATAGCATTGTCTACAGGCGGGTCTGTATAGCACTGTCTACAGGAGAGGGCTGTATGGCACTATTTAAAGGGGGCACTATCTACAAGAGCAGGCTGTGTGTGGCACTCTGGAGAGGGGGGTCCAGTCAAAAGTTTGCTATGGGGCCCAGTGTTTCCTAGTTACGCCCCTGACTATTTAGTCAATATTTTCTTTCCTATATTACAAGTGAACTAAGGACAAACTTATATCACATTGGTACATATTGCGAATAGCATTAAAGGGAAGAGAAAATAAGGTTATTTAAACAGCAGTCTGGGGTTTTGTATAAGTTGCAATATTTTTGTATGTTCTTTATAATTGTGTATGCAGAACTGTGACAAATAGATGTTGTAACCTTAATAAATCCTGGTTTGCTACTGGTTTATATGGAGGGTGTGTAGATTGCGGAGGGGGCATAATGGGTGATGATTTGGAGACTGTCCACAGTAAAGCTTCATGAAAGGGAATAAATAAAAGCTAAAGAATTTGGAAACTGCCACATTTTGCAATCCTTACTGAGGTTGCTGATCATGAGGCTTATCACCTCACATGACAGAACCATGGGCAAATTTCAGCTAGATGAAAAAAGTTCCTACCCTGTAGAAAATATTAAATATATTATTATAATATGTTAAAGGGGTTGTGCCATAAAACAAATGTATCCCCTTTCCACAGGATAGGGGATATACGTGGGACCCCCAGCGATAAGGAGAATGGGGGACCGAAAGTCACCCAGAGCGCTACATGAGAAGCTTGGACATCCGGGTTCGGGGTCCACCTTATGTGTTCGGCAGCTCCATAGAAATGAAAGGAGGGCCGGCCACGCATGCGCAGAAGAATCTCCTTCATTTCTAGGGAATTGCCGAACACATAAGCCAGACACAGAACCCGGAAGTCCAAGCTTCTCATGTAGGGCTCTTAGTGACTTTCGGTCCCCCGTTCTTCTTATTGCTGGGGGTCCCAGCGGTCGGACCCCCAGCGATCACACATGTATCCCCTATCGTGTGAATAGGGAATACATGTGTTTTACGGCACAACCCCTTTAAGTAATTATATATCCAGGAAGTGTAATGCGTTAAAGAGGCTGCCATTGTGAAATGTATCTTGCAGAAGAATTAAATGGAGGCCGCACTGCGAGAGAATCCCTTTAAATAACTTAATGCATTCTAGATTTTGCTTTATTGTGGGAGAAGATCGTCTCACTTATTTAAATTCTATCTCCTTATTTATTAAGACCATTTAAATATTCCTACTAAATACAAGTGAAGGACCAGGAGGATCCCATAGGGTAAACTAAAACCGTGGCCAAAAATAGGAGATACTGTAGAAGGCTCAATATAGTAATGCAAATGGCAGAGGTATGCCGTTGTACAGATGTAGCCAAATGTATCTTGACTCTGATAACTCGCTGCAGCGTGATATCACACAACAAAAGCCATTAAAAAAGTCACGTTAAAGTTTCTTGCCACTGTGTATTTAATGCGTTAAAAGTCAAGATAAAGACATCTGCAGGCTAACCCATAACTTATAATATATGTCACAGGTTGTTAATGTAGGTAAATGTTTGGGGTCACTGTTGGACTGAGATACCTTGATTCCATCAGAGAACCCACCTTCCAGCTATACAGTGCGTGTCCATTTTTAATTCCATGACAAACTGTTTTACAACCGGTCACATCATCAATAAGGATTAAGGGGTTAGAGAAGTAACCAAGCAAAAGCAACGATACCAAACAGCAAGTGCCCCACTGTGAACTTCTATGCTGGACTGCATAGGCCATGTTACGGGACACTAATATTTTTTTAATACGTGGGTCGTTCAGTGTGACCCTGTTTGAGATATGAGATATATGCCTAGACTTTACCCGATCAGCGGAATCTACATGAAAATGGTTAAATGATTGTACTTGTGATAACTCTAAATAATATATATACAGAATATTAGTTATGCTTGGACATTCATGACATCAGAAATAAAAATGCATATCCATATAATGCTCAAGACAAAGCAAATTAGGACTGAGACTCATTAAAGAAAACAGCCAGCAGGACTCCTGGTAAAGGAAGATTTGAAAAGGGATCTCTCAAAATAGATCAGTGGAAATGTAAATGGAAAAATTAAAAAAAAAGGTGAGTTGGAAATGGGACGGCAAGAACATTAAGCTGTAAAATTGCTGCATGTACCGATCAGAACCAAGTCATGGTGCACGAAGGAGGCGTTTTTTCTGATAATTTCCCACAAATGTTTGATGTGGAGTGTGACTGAAGGGTAAATCTACTTTCAACCATAAATGTAGGGGGAAGTTCTTCCAATCCATTCATTTGAATTCAGCAATGCTCAACATTGACCCTTCTGTCACATGACAACAGTTGGCCCCAAACCCATGACTTTTACAACACATGGCAAAAAGTTTTGGAACAAACTGTAGTTTTGGAGGTTTCAAGAAAGACCGTAAAAAACACATCTATCTATCTTTCTCATATGTATCTATCATCAGTAAAACTAACACTCATCAATTGTTCCATAAACTATAATGGCAATGACTGGGTATATATAATTGATTTTGCATTTATATAGTGTTGTAGCTCTGTATCAGAAATCCACAACTCAATGATGAGTTGACCTTAGGGGGGATTCACACGAGCGTGTATTCGGTCCGTGCGGGCCGCGTGGTTTTCACGCGGCACGCATGGACCAATACAAGTCTATGGGGCAGTACAGACAGTCCGTGCTTTTTGTGCAGCGTTTGTCTGCAGCGCAAAAAGCGCGACAGGTTCAATAACTCTGCGTATTTCGCGCATCACGCACCCATTGAAGTCAATGGGTGCGTGAAAATCACGCGCACCACACGGAAGCACTTCCGTGGGACGAGCGTGATTCGCGCAACAGCAGTGAAAAGGATGAATGAAAACCGAAAAGCACCACGTGCTTTTCTGTTTCCGAACATCCAAACGGAGTGTCTTTGCGATGAGCGAAGCCGGACAAGCGTACCGAACTTCACCGGGTTCGGCCAAACTCGTTTTGGCCGATCCCGGCAAAAAAATTATCGGTACGCGACGTCAGGAGATAGTCACTGTCCATGGTGCTGAAAGAGTTAAACTGTTTCAGCACCATGGACAGTGACTTGCGATCCCAAAATACATTAACCTGTAAAAAAAACCGAAGTTCTAACTTACCGATTACTCCTGTCTCCTTCCTGCAGTCCGACCTCCCGGGATGACACTTCAGTTCAAGTGACAGCTCCAGCCAATCACAGGCTGCAGCCAATCACAGGCTGCAGCGGTCACTTGGACTGCTGCGTCATCCAGGGAGGTGGGGCCCGATGTCAAGAGAGGCGCGTCACCAAGGACGCGTCACCAAGGACGCGTCACCAAGGCAACGGCCGGGAAGTTCTCGGTAAGTAGGAACTTTATCTTTTTTTTTTACAGGTTTTTCGCTGTTGTGTTCGGCATTCACTGTTGAGGGTGCTGAAAGATTTAGCTCTTTCAGCACCTTGGACAGTGACGGGCGTTGACAAGCCTCATCTCTATGATGCCGGCTGCGCGAAAATCACGCAGCCGCGCATCAGACACGCATGACACACGCAGCTGTCAAATGGTTTTTGCGCTCGCAAAACGCTGCGTTGTTTGCGCGCGCAAAAACGCAACGTTCGTGTGAATCTGCCCTTACTGTGCAATACAAAGGCTACAAAATAAGCCATTGTTTTTAAATAATCTTTTTGAAATTTCCAGAATAATTACTATTGCTATGCATCCAGATGATGCCTGGTATCTGATGAGGGTTATCATCTGCTGATCATATTTTGAAGTCTCCTCACAGTTATCGAGTCCCTTGGCCTAAATGCTGACCAGGAGAATCTTTTCTGAGTTGGTCAAATACGTATAGGGTCACATATTGTATTTATCCAACAACTTGGATTTTGGGCTATCGTAGGTTTTCACAAATATAAAAGGTACATTGGAATTGAATTAGCATTTGCTGTTGAAGCCGTTTAGAGTAAGGTGGAAACTAAACTTCAAAAGAATTCCAATCTGATTGGTTGCTTAAAATCTGGAAAATTACCTGCACCCCGCCCAATGCACCATGTGATGTGGTTTTGGATGCTGACTTGCTGTTTATTCATTGGATATCTATTGTTTTCCAAGTCATAGTCCAAATCTAATAGCCCTTGCAGATTTTATACTGATAGGCACATGTTCAATTTATTGCAACATTGTACATAACATCACTTTTCCACTAAGAGATTATTCACTTTGTATTGTACATCTTCAGGAATATAATAAAGTTATATTACTAGATTTCCAAAATAATTGTAAACTAAGATCTTACAAAGATCAGATAATACAAATGTATTAAATAAAAATTGTCACATGGCATGTTTCTACATTCCCAATGTGTAATACTGCACACTACCGTTCAGTATTTACGGTCAGTAAATAATGCACGGATGGGCTGCGGAGTGTCAGCCGCATTTGTGGACCATGCTCACAGTAGTAAGTATAGGAGCACGGTCCATAAATGCGAAAAATGGGTCCTATGTCCTATTTTTGCGGCTCATTTCTACAACCCGGACACACACAAATATACGAGAAGCTGGCCGTAGCTGATAGAAATGAATGCATCAGTATTTTATCTGCAATTACAGATCCGTAATTGTGGATAAAAACTATTGTCTTGTGCATGGGCTGAAGTCTTTATTCACTGGTTCATATATTGGTATATTTATAGATTTGTTATATTATTATGGTATATTGTACAGTCATTGTAATGACATAATCAATGTTATTCACCACCTGACAGTGGTTTTAATGTTATGGTGGAACAATATATGTTCATAGTACAATGTATAATTATTATACTTAGGCATTATTCATAAGTGTATGCAATTCATATTCTTCCTATATGGATTAGGTCCCAAATATGGAGCCAGTGTTATTCAATAGGGCTCTTCACATATCCAAACTTCTTCAAGATGCTGCATGCTAGGAATATAGTCAGTGCAGCATTAAAAAAAATATATGGGTCTATGATATGATTCAGTATTTTACATCTGAATAGCTAGAAGCGGAGCATCCATGGTTTACTCTTGAAGATGCCACTTGTTTATTTAACATTAACTCACAATATTTTTATTTCTTCAGTATTCTATTAAAAAGGCATTGTCCCATTGGACAACTTCTGTACATATACATGTCATGGGGCAGGTTCCCCATTCCCAACCCATCATGTAATACATGGATGGCCGTTTTTCTAAATGGCAAATGTCTGGGTAAATGTTCTCCAGCAAAATTATCTGTTTATTCTGGGACTGTATATTGAATACATTTATATTTAGATAACTAAGTGCTCTTGCACACGTCCGAGATCAGGTTGTGAAAAATGGTCCGAGTGTCGTCTGGAGTTCCCGACCCGACCACGGTAACGGGAGTCCTGGCATCATAGACATTTGATGATGCTAGGAGTTCCTGCCTTCCCGTGGAACTGCTGTTCCGTACTGTATAGTTTTGTTCAGTACAGAACAGCAGTTTCGTGGGAACGCAGGGACACCTAGCATCATAAAATGTCTATGATGCCAGGAGTGCCACTCACCTGTACAGTTGTCGGGCCGGGAAATCTAGCCGGCACTCGTACCATTTTTCACGGCCCGAACTCAGTTGTGTGCAAGAGGTGTAAAGGGTTTTTCCAAAGAACAATACTTATCACCTATCCACAGATTAGGTGATAAGTGTCTGATTGCTGGGACCTCACGATCATGACATGAAAAAATACCTCATTTGAATGGAGCAGCGGTTGGGCATGTGCACTGCTGTTGCATTCAACTATTTGGGACTAATGGAAATAGCTGATCGCTCAATTAAAACAGGGGACATGGGACATCCATTACACTGATCAGTTAGGGTCCCAGCGGTGGGGCCCCCAGCGATCAAAAACCTATTACCTATCCACAGGATAGATCACAAGTGTTGTTTGTGGGAAAACCACTTTAAATATTTTCTGAATTATGTTAAATTGTGTCCCTACATATCAGACATTTTTGTCATTTCCTGTGGATAAGCCATAAACGTCTAAGGTGGGAAAACTCCTTTAATACAATACAGTGAAATCCAGTGACTCACCAGTGACGTCTTCTCAGATTGGAGTTGCTCACTTTTCCTTTTCTTCTTCATCCGGCCCAGATTGCCCGGACGCCTTCTCCAAACTACAAATCGCCTCTGCACAGCCCCCTCAGTAGATAGCGTGTCGTCCCCCCCAACAAAAAATAAATAATTGTATTTTTACCTAGCCCCGTTCCCACGACGGACGGAGCACTCCAGCGTCTCAGATGGTGTAGGCCAGTGTGATGCAATGACATCACGCCTGCCTGCGCAGGGACTCCGCCCCAGCGGCTTATAGGCTGCAGGCCTAACATGGCCTGCAGCCTATACAATTCAATTGTATCTGCATCCTGAGGATGCAGATACAAGTGAATGTGGCAATCGCTAGAACCAGGTCCCCTCCTGTGCTAGCGACGCCACCGGGCATGAGGGGGCCTGTGTTGCCCGGCACATGACATTTATGTGCCAGGCGGCTTGGTTATCCTCATGCTGCGGGCGCCGTAGCAGCCGCTATGGCTGCTATAGTTGGCAGGGGGCCCTAACGCCGGACCTTCCTACAAGAGTAAGCAGCGGGACAGGGAGACAATGCTCCGCTGCCGAAACAAAGCAGCTCGCTGCCTGGGCCCACCGGAGCCAGTCCGACGCTTGGTCTGGCTCACGATCTCCGTTCTTGTTCATCCCAAAGGTGTTAGACGGGGTTAAGGTCAGGTTCCTCCACACAAATTCATCAAACCAGGTCTTTGTGAACCTCACTCATTGCACAGGGGCACAGTCATGCTGGAAGAGCAAAGGTACTTCCCAAAACTGTTGCCACAAAGTTGGAAGCATACAATTGTGTAAAATGTCTCTGTATGGTGTAGCAGCAGCATTACTCTTCGCTGGAGATAATGGAAGCCTTACGGTATGTGCACACGATAACTGCAATTACGTCTGAAATTACGGAGCGATTTTCAGGAGAAAACAGCTCCTGAATTTCAGACGTAATTGCATGTACTCACGTTTTGTGGGGCGTCTTTACGGCCATAATTTGGAGCGGTTCTTCATTGGAGTCAATGAAAAACGGCTCCAATTACATCCCAAGAAGTGTCCTGCACTTCTTTTTTTACGAGGCTGCAATTTTACGCGCCGTCTTTTGACAGCGACGCACAAAATGACAGGTCGTCGGCACAGTACATCGTAAAGCCCATTGAAAATAATGGGCAGATGTTTGCCGACGTATTGGAGCCGTTTTTTCAGACGCAATTCGAGGCGTAAAACGCCTCCATTACGTCTGAAAATAGGTTGTGTGAACCCAGCCTTAAAGAAACCTTATCTGTGTGCAATTGTAATACTAATCAGCCACCCACCACATGGGTGATACGCGTGTAAATGGATTCTCATCAGTATTTTTCAGCTGTGCGACCTCCCACCATATAGCATTGTGGCTTGTTTGCACAAAGCTGGAAATTCGTTTTTAACTTCTCTTGTATCTGTAAAGTACTGGAAATAAGGGGCCAAAACACGTTTCTACTATTCCATAGTCCACATTGCGGTGGTTTCTTCCTGCGGAATTTCCACTGCGTAAAGGAGCAGCGGAAAAATAAAAAAAATAAACTAGATTTATACTTACAGCCTCCCTCTTCTTTGTGCGCAGTCAGGCCTCCTGGGATGATGCTGCAGGCTATGTGACCTCTGCAGCCTGTGATTGGCTGCAGCAGTCACGAGATAAAACGTCATCCCAGGAGGCCGGACTGGAGAAGCAGGGAAATCTGGGTAAGTATAACTTTATTTTGATTACTTGTGACTTTCACGGTGGAATCGCTGTGATTCCGCCGTAACACACACCACTTTGTTGCGGGTTTAAGCACCCCATTGAATTCCGCAGCATTAAATTGACATGCTGCGATTGAGGAATTCGCACCGCAGGTCAATTTATGTGCGTTTTTTTCAGCTCTGTAGGGACGAGAATGGTTGAAATCCCACCCACACTGCTGCTACTGTAATATGCTGCAGATTTTCTGCAATGAATCTGTTGCGGAAATCCGCAGTGCTTACGCTGTGTGTTCGTACCCTAAAGGGGTTATCAGGGAGTTAATGTATTTTCTTTCATAAATATACAGTGAAGGAAATAAGTATTTGATCCCTTGCTGATTTTGTAAGTTTGCCCACTGTCAAAGACATGAACAGTCTAGAATTTATAGGCTAGGTTAATTTTACCAGTGAGAGATAGATTATATTAAAAAAAAAACTGAAAATCACATAGTCAAAATTATATATATTTATTTGCATTGTGCACAGAGAAATAAGTATTTGATCCCCTACCAACCATTAAGAGTTCAGCCTCCTCCAGACCAGTTACACGCTCCAAATAAACTTGGTGCCTGCATTAAAGACAGCTGTCTTACATGGTCACCTGTATAAAAGACTCCTGTCCACAGACTCAATTAATCAGTCTGACTCTAACCTCTACAACATGGGCAAGACCAAAGAGCTTTCTAAGGATGTCGGGGACAAGATCATAGACCTGCACAAGGCTGGAATGGGCTACAAAACCATAATTAAGACGCTGGGTGAGAAGGAGACAACGGTTGGTGCAATAGTAAGAAAATGGAAGACATACAAAATGACTGTCAATCGACATCGATCTGGGGCTCCATGCAAAATCTCACCTCGTGGGGTATCCTTGATCCTGAGGAAGGTGAGAGCTCAGCCGAAAACTAAACGGGGGGAACTTGTTAATGATCTCAAGGCAGCTGGGACCACAGTCACCAAGAAAACTATTGGCAACACATTACGTCGTAATGGATTAAAATCCTGCAGTGCCCGCAAGGTCCCCCTGCTCAAGAAGGCACATGTACAGGCCTGTCTGAAGTTTGCAAATGAACATCTGGATGATTCTGAGAGTGATTGAGAGAAGGTGCTGTGGTCAGATGAGACTAAAATTGAGCTCTTTGGCATTAACTCAACTCGCCGTGTTTGGAGGAAGAGAAATGCTGCCTATGACCCAAAGTACACCGTCCCCACTGTCAAGCATGGAGGTGGAAACATTATGTTTTGGGGGTGTTTCTCTGCTAAGGGCACAGGACTACTTCACCGCATCAATGGGAGAATGGATGGAGCCATGTACCGTCAAATCCTGAGTGACAACCTCCTTCCCTCCACCAGGACATAAAAAATGACCCGAAACATACAGCCAAGGCAACAAAGGAGTGGCTCAAAAAGAAGCACATTAAGGTCATGGAGTGGCCTAGCGAGTCTCCAGACCTTAATCCCATCGAAAACTTATGGAGGGAGCTGAAGATCCGAGTTGCCAAGCGACAGCCTCGAAATCTTAATGATTTACAGATGATCTGCAAAGAGGAGTGGGCCAAAATTCCATCTAACATGTGTGCAAACCTCATCATCAACTACAAAACACGTCTGACTGCTGTGCTTGCCAACAAGGGTTTTGCCACCAAGTATTAAGTCTTGTTTGCCAAAGGGATCAAATACTTATTTCTCTGTGCACAATGCAAATAAATATATATAATTTTGACAATGTGATTTTCTGTTTTTTTTTTTAAATATATAATCTATCTCTCACTGGTAAAATTGACCTAGCCTAAAAATTCTAGACTGTTCATGTCTTTGACAGTGGGCAAACTTACAAAATCAGCAAGGGATCAAATACTTATTTCCTTCACTGTGTGTGTGTATATATATATATATATATATATATATATATATATGCTTTGTTGACTTCCCTTCCGCTCTGATATGCTTTTCATGCCCGTGACTGTTACGGTCACTCACTGGCCTCAGTGGTAATGCTGGCATGTACAGCGCAAGATGGCCGAGGCCAGACATTGGCTTCAGCGGCCACATGCATGTACTGCAGAACGTCAACTAACATCAGCTCGAATCACTGGAGCTTCACTGGAGCTTCAGCGCGGTGGGACTAAACGGGTAAGTATTGTTTTTTTTTCAAATTCCAGACAAAATTGAAGGCTCAAACTTTTTTTTTCCCCCATTGCCGCATTCCAAAAGTCATAACTTATCTGCCCATATAGCTGACTGCCAGTGTAACGGCCGTGGTCGCTGACCACGAACTCCTCCCATTCTGTCAACGGCCTTCTCTCCAGAGATGTCTTCACATGCGGCCATCCTGATCTGCAGTGATCACTAGGGTGTGCTCGTGATCTCAGTCCAGCCTTAACCCCTTCCCGATATCCGCGGTATATATACGGCACACGCCAGGTGGGGGAATATGGAGCGGACTCACGGGCTGAAACCGCTCCATAGAGCGAGTGTGTCGGCTGTGTGTTACAGCCGACACCACCAGGTAACGAGCGGGATCCCGCTTGTTTAACCCATTAAATGCCGCTTTCAATATCGATCGCGCCATTTAAATTACTAAAAACAGGGGGGCGTTCCCCCCCCCCCCCGGCAAATTGTTGGTTGGCACAGCTGCCTGGGGGCCTGATGAAGTCCCCCAGGTCCGCCATCTTTGTACTCCTACGAAGCTCTGCCTCTGGCAGGGCGTCATAGGAGACTGTCAGAAACGCGATATACTGCAATACATTAGTATTGCAGTATATCGTGCAAGTGATTTAACGATCGCTGGTTAAAGTCCCCTGGGGGAACAGTAAAAAAAACGTAAAATAAAGTTGTTTTTTTAACAAATAAAAAAAAGTTAAAAGCTCAAAAAAAAACCAAAACAAAAAAAAACAGACATTCACTCAAGCACAATGTAAAAAAATTCAAAAGCTAACATAACTGGTATTGACACGTCCGTAAAAGTCTGAACTATTACAATATATCATTATTTAGTCCGCACGGCGAACGCCGGAAAAAATAAAAACATCAGAATTGCTGTTTTTTGGTCCCTTCTTCTCCCACAAAAAATGAAATAAAAAGTGATCAAAAAGTCTCACGTACCCCAAAATGGTACTAATATAAACTGCAGCTCGCCCCGCAAAAAGTAAGCCCTCATACGGCTAAATCGACAGAAAAATAAAAACGTTACAGCTCTCAGAATGTGGCGACAAAACTAAAATTTTATTTTTAACGATCAGTTTTTTCCTTGTAAAAGTAGTAAAACATAAAGAAAACTAAATAAATTTAATATCAATGTAATTGTATTGACCCGCAGAATAATGTGAACATGCCATCTTTACCGTACGGTGAACGCCGTAAAAGCAAAACCACCCAAAAGGTTGAGGAATGGCTGTTTTTTTCCTATTCCACGCCACATATTTATTTTTTTCTCGTTTGCCACTACATTATATGGTACAAAAAAAAAAACGATGCTGTGAAAATCTACAACTCGTCCCGCAAAAAACACAAGCCTTCATACGTCAATATTGATGAAAAAATAAAAATGAGTTATGGCTTTTGGAAGGTGGGGAGGAAAAAAACAAAAGTGAAAATCCGAAAAATGT
Organism: Rhinoderma darwinii; assembly: GCF_050947455.1. Taxonomy (NCBI): domain Eukaryota; kingdom Metazoa; phylum Chordata; class Amphibia; order Anura; family Rhinodermatidae; genus Rhinoderma; species Rhinoderma darwinii. Next base: position 48,536,754 of record NC_134692.1, read on the forward strand.
CTGCGGCGTGAAAGGGTTAAAGAGCCAGAGTGCACACATGTGTGAGATTGAGCTGATTGCTCCCGGATCACCCTGGACTATAAGGGCTTATTTAGACGAACGTGATATACGTCCGTGCAACGTGCGTGATTTTCACGCGCCTCGCACGGACCGGTTAGTCTATGGGGCCGTGCAGACAGTCCGTGATTTTTATGCAGCGTGAGTACACTGCGTAAAACTCACGACATGTCCGTTCTTTGTGCGTATTTCGCGCATCACGCATCCATTGAAGTCAATGGGTGCGTGAAAATCACGCGCACCACACGGAAGCACTTCCGTGGGATGCGCGTGATTCGCGCAACAGCTGTCAAACTATGAATGGAAACAGAAAAACACCACGTGCTTTTCTGTTTACAAACATACAAACAGAGTGTCATAATGATGGTGGCTGCATGAAAATCACGCAGCCACGCATCATATGGTGAGGACACACGGAGCAAAAAGCACACGCTCGTGTGAATCCGGCCTAAGAAGAGCTCTGCCCCTCCCTGCATTACCTGAGCATGTATGTATCTACCCGTGTCTGTCTTTGCAAATGCTTCCTTGAGTGTTTTCCAGTTCCAGTATCCTGTTTCCCGCACTACCAGGTTCCTGTGCTATACTGAGTTCGAGTCGTGTTGTGTCGCCTACTACACCCGCTGTGTTTCTCCGCACCGGTTGTCTGCCCGCTGCCAGAGTTCCATCAGAGCCTAAACCATCACTACCGTCTGAATTGCCACAGCTACATTTATCCGAACAATAGACAATGACTTTGTACCCTGTTTGGCCAGCTGCTATACCCACAGATCGTGACAGCCAGCTTGTTTTTTTTTTTTTTTGCATTAAGAGCTTTACTTTTCAATGGCACCATTTGTACTACCATTTTACGGCCATTTTTTGGAGCTGTTTTTCTATTGAGTTAATGAAAAACTGCTCCAAAAACGACTCAAGAAGTGATATGCACTTCTTTTTACGAGGCGTTTAACGTGGCAGTTTTTAAAAACGGCCGTGTAAAAAAAAACTTTTCCCATTGAAATCAATGGGCAAATGTTTGGAGGCATTCAGCCCCTGCATTTTTAGCCTTTTTTCGGGGGGCGTTTATGGCCCTAAAAATGGCTGAAATAGCCCGTGTGAACATACCCCATTACTATAAAAAGGATTTTTTTGAACACAGTATTTATTCCAATATAGAGGTATAATAAGCATTGTTCCTGATATCTTAGTTGCAAAAGGTCATATATCATTAAACTTTTAAGGCTATATTTGCTCCAAGTTAAAGCTTGTAAAAAGAAAAAAAAAAAACTCCCAAGTTGTTTTTTGTTTTAACAGCCATCAAAAATACATTACAAAAAGGATATGTACAAGCTGACATTTGCTGACTAATAAAACAAAAAAAATAAATAAATCTTGCGCCTCCTGATAATGTTCGTAAGCCAGTTGGAAATCTTGATGCAGGCTTCCTTGCGCTATTCATTATCGTTCATAAAAAAGAGCAAATGTAGGATGCATAACATATGTGAAACACGAATAGTGAAGGTTCACCAAATGTTCAAAGGTGAACGTACATTTGAATTTTGGAAATAGATATTTGTTTAAGTAGCTTGTACACACAATCACCCCATTCCAAGTTCAACCGTGCAGAAAGCGGACATGAATTTGCATTACGGGTTCTCTGCTATTTGAGGACAATGTAAAAAAACAAAAAGGTGAACATCAACTATGTTTATTATTTGTCAAACAGCTGGAAAAAAAAATGGTACAAAAGTACATAAACCGTATATCATTATATAAAGTACAAGTTAAATAAGATCAGTATTAATAATTAAATCATTATTTTTTTTAAAATTTAAAGTAACGAAGGGCAAGTTCAGATATGGCATTTTCTTGAAATTTAAAAACCCTTCTGAAAAATGACACATGCCAACATACTCCAGTATATCAGCAAGGCACATACTTTATGCACATTTAGCAATGACCTAGCAAATTATATCTAAACAGCAAGATCCAGATAGTTAAAAAAAAAAAACAAAAAGAAAAAAAAACGACAACACAAGATAAGATTAGGATTAAACAGTAGCTATAGAATAGTAAAAAAAATATATATATCTCTTAACAAAACCTGTTCCTATACACTCTTACTTGACTAACTCATTACATTACCAAAACTGCATCTCCATTGTAATCTTCTGTTCACATCAGAGCATTTCATCGTAGGTATATGTTGGGAGTATTTCCCAATGTATATCTCCAACGTATGCTACTGTATATGCATAGGTCGTCCATAGGGTCCCATTTTTAAAAAAATTCCTAGCTGCTTCTGTTTGAAATAAATGTCAGGTAAATGGGGCCCTATTGATGCGCTGAACATAGAGGTCCATATTCAGTTTGGCATGAATAAGGGCTTGTCCACACACAACCGAATTGCTGCAGAAAATTTCTGCAGCAATTCAGTTGAAAAACGCAGACATTCCGCTGCGGCAAAAATGCACCATTTCCTGTGGTTTTTTATGGCAGAACATGGTGCGCATTTTGCTGCGTTTTTCACGTTAGAAGATGTGACGTGCTCTGAAAAACAGCAATTCTGGCCACTTGCCGCAGCAGGAATGCACACGTTGCTGTCCAAAAAATACGCAACGCAGGTCAATTTCTGCTCTGAATTTTTACGCAGCGTGTAGATGACATTTGTTAAATCTCATCCACTATGCCGCTACTTTATTCTGCTGCGTTTTTTCCGTCCGAAACTCCGGCCAGAAAAAAAACGCGGCAATTCCGCAACGTGTGGATCAGGCCTGACTCATAAAAGGAGCAACATTCTGCTCCTCTAGGAGTGGCTCCTTGTTGACCAAGATGGGGAAAAAAAATAAAAGATTAATTAGCTGAATTTTTTTTTTATAAAATGGATGAAAAGTTCCATTAAATATCTCGAGTTTTATTTTTTACATTTAACTAACCACTTCCTGAATTTTAGATTTAGGTTATATATATTTCTATACCAGTCCATAAACAGATGCTTATTCTGAATGATTTTTAGGCCCCTCATTTAGTAACAAAACTGACAATTTTTCTAATTTGTTCTGCCACCTTTAACTCTTGGGCAGGCTTTAAGACATCTGTATCTGATTTAATGACAGTAAAAAATGGAGGTACCGACAAGCCTGTCTTTGATTGGTCAATAAAAAGCGGTCCAATAAAGTAGAACCATAATCCAAATGGAGTTTCCACCTTCCAGTAAGAACGATCAGCGTCCCAGGCCACAGTATAACTTTCATCGTGAGAATGAAGACTCCAGCATTGAAAGCCATAGTCCCCTTTTTGAAGCCCCCAGTCCTTTGGGGGAGAATCAGATGTATATGCATGGTTTATTCTCTCCCATATCATCATTGTCGGCCAACAAGCCTCATCAAATGACTGTTTATAGGTTAAATCCATCTGATTATTCTCTAAAGACATGATTCTTTCTCTTTTTGAAGACTGTTCTAGGTGAAATAAACCTGCAACAAAAAGAGACAGTTCATAGTAAAATTATTTTTCAACTAGTGAGTATTCAACGTGATATATCAAAGCATTGTTTACTCACCTTCATATAACAAAAACATACGAAGTTGGAGAAACTTTTCAGTCAATGGGGAGATTCAAAGCAAAATGTATTAAAATGAGTACACGTGGCATAATATACATATATAAGGTTATGTTACCAGGCTCTCCTGTAAATAATGGGAAGGGTAGTAAAGTAGATTTACCGGTGGTCGTTAAATTCATGACCAGTCCGTAAAAGTAGGGTATTTTTTTCTAGTGTCCATAATAAACTTATGTCTATGAAGTGTGTTGAAATTTGTTAGGAGCTTCCTGTATATTGGTCATTACAATGCATTGCAGAACTGTTAGCAAAAACGCAAGTAGTTCAGCAACAACATTGGCAGCGCGGTCATTAACTGCATGAGGTCAGACATTATGAGGATGCAGTTAACTGCACAAAAAACACATTGTAATATAATAGCAGCAGTCTGTCCATAACAAACATTTCACCATTGACTTCTATTGAAAAAGGACTTGCTGCAGTTTAAAAACGCAACATAAACGCGCCGTGACTGCACCGTGTGGCCTTACCCTTAGTCATAAGATCCAAATGAAAATTGTTCGATACTTTGAGGACTAAGGCCTTATTCACACGAACGTGTCCATTTTGCATGAGTAAAAAAAACGCTGCGTTTTTCTTGCGTTGCAGTTTCGTGTGACATCCGTGTACAGTGAGTGTCTGCGTTTTTTACGCGCGTATGTCACGCGTTTTTTATGTCAGAAAAATAAACTGGAGGAGGTGTTTTTCTATTTCTCATCATTTCTTTAGCAACAGTTGCGTGAATCACAGACAGCACACGGATGTGCGTCCGTTTGCTGTCCGTGATTTTCACGCACCCATTGACTTCAATGAGTGCGTGATGCGCAAAAATCGCACAAGTATAGGACATGCAGTGAGTTTCACACAACAGACACACGCCGCGTGAAAAACACTGAATGTCTGAATGGTCCCATTGAATTGCATAGATCCGTGTGATGTCCGTTGTTTTAACGCGTGTAACACGGACGTGAAATACGCGCGTGTGAATAAGGCAGAACTGCTTACCTAGCAAGCTTAGAAATATTTTTTGTGAAAACACACTGCCTTTTAATGCAAGGATTAGATTTTCAGGAAGCCGTGCTTTAAATCATTGACAATTATTGGGAATATTTGTAGTCAACAAGTCACATTCCTCATTCTTCTCTTCTCTTTAGAAAGTATTTTCATTAGTTTCTTTCACTCTGCAAGGAAATAATCACACAATTACAATATGAAAATTATTTCGTTGTAAGGATAGAAATACAGGTTTTCAAACCAAGTTGATTGTTGCATATTTGTTAAACGGTTATCTGACCCGGTCCCAGGCTAGTGAGCTTCCCCCTTCTTCAGTCTAAGGCCTTATTTAAACGAATGTGTTAAACGTCCGTGGGACGGCCGTTAAAACAGCGTCCGTCCCACGGACCTATGTAATTCAATGTGGCCGTTCACACAGCCGTTGTTTCAACGGACCGTGTGAAGGGTCCGTGCGAAAATAGGACACGTCCGTTCTTTTCACGCATCACTCCATAGACTCAACTATGGGGGATGTGGGACATCGCGTACCGTAGCGCTGAGCACGGATGCACCTCGGACGTGAAAAATTGCAGTTTTTCACGTCAGAGATGAGCAGCGTTCGTGTAAATAAGGCCTAAGGGCAGGAACACACACAGCGTAAACACTGCGGATTTTCCGCAACGGATTTAATTGCGTAAAATCCGCGGCGTAGTACAGTAGCAGCAGGGTGGTTGAGATTTCAACAAATCTGATCCCAACACAGCGGAAAAGCGTCGCCGAATAAAACGGTCATAAACTGACCTGTGGTGCGTTTTTTCTGCTGCAGAATGTCAATTTATGCTGTGGAATCGCTGATCTTGTGTTGTGGGTTTTCCCCATTGAATTCAATCGCGTGCTTAAACCTGCAACAAAGCAGTGTGTGTTGCGACATTTGCGGCGGAATTGCAGCGATTCCACCGCAAAAATTTCAAGTAAGAGAAAAAAATTACAATTATACTTACCCAGAAGCAGGGAGCTTCTTCTCCAGTCCAGCCTCCTGGGATGACGTTTCATCCCATGTGACCGCTGAAGCATTATCTTAGGAGGCCGGACTATGCACAGAATTGAGGGAGGGGGTAAGTATAAAACTTTTTTTTTTTTTCCCCAGCACCAATGTGGTACGGTTTTTCGGACGGCATTCCCTGCGCTGTCCAGGGCGGATATGCTGTGGAGCTTGACATAGCGTATCCGCCCTGATCACACCGTGTATGTTCTTACCCTAAGGTTATGTTCACACGGCCTATTTTCAGCCTTTTTTCGGGCCTTAAACGCTGTGAAAAACGGCTAAAAATGCAGAGGCTGAACGCCTACAAATATCTGCCGATTTATTTCAATGGAAAAACAGCGTTCCTTTCCCACGCGCCCGTTTTTTAAAAACGGCCACAAAAAAATGCCTCGTAAAAAGAAGTGCATGTCACTTCTTGAGCCGTTTTTTTCATTGACTCAATAGAAAAACAGCTCCAAAAACGGCCGTAGAAAACGGCTTAAAATCAAAGGCTGTTTTCCCTTGAAAACAGCTTCGTATTTTCAGCCGTTTTTTGTTACGCGTGTGAACATACCCCAAGAATGCAGCTGGAATATAGCAGTACTCACAAGCTGAAGTCTAGGCTGGGCTACGGATTGGACCTGAGCCCTGCATTTAGAAATGGTAGAATATGGGCGAGCCTATAAAAGTCCTTACTTTTAAATGGTTTAATCATTTGGATATACACAAGTACAAAAAAAACAAAAAAAGACAGTACAAAATATATATATATAAAAATATAGAAAAAACAATTCTAGGTAGCCAAAGCAAAGAGTTCTACACAGGCCGTAGTGTGAATTTAGCCATGTCTTCTAGTTTGTCGGAGCAGCAAATAAAACATAACTGAGAAAATTTTTGCCACAAAATCTACATTATACATCATACTATAGTGGCTATGAAGTCCTGCTTTTGTATAATGTCCCTGTGTATTTGTCCCTCCTGCCTCTACACAAAGGCTGTTCTTTCTACTTACTAGTTTTACCTTTTAAAGACGACCTGTCACTTCTCCCGACTTGTCTATTTTAGTAAATACTTTTATTTCCCCAGTCAATTCCAGAACATATTTTCTAAGAACACCACAACACTCACCTTTCTTCCTTGAGTGTCTGACCCATCTTGTCATGTTTTATAGTACGTTTGGCCAACACGGCTACACCGTCCCCTCTTATTTAGGACTTATTCAGACGAACGGGATATACGTCCGTGCAGACAGTTGCGTGATTTTTACGCAGCGGACTTTACGCTGCAAACAACTCACGACATGTCCGTTCTTTGTGCGTATTTCGTGCATCATGCACCCATTGAAGTCAATGGGTGCGTGAAAATCACGCATGCCACACGGAAGCACAATTCGCGCAACAGCTGTAAAACTATGAATGAAAACAGAAAAGCACCAGGTGCTCTTCGGTTTACAAACATCCAAACGGAGTGTCATAATGATGGCGGCTGCACGAAAATCACGCAGCCGCGCATCATACGGGGCTAACACACGGAGCTGTTAAGTGCCTTTTGCGCGTGCAAAACGCCACGTTTTTTGCAGGCGCAAAATGCACACGCTCGTGTGAATCAGGGGTCTCAAAACTAAATTGGCCGCAGAAAAAATGTGAAGTTGACGAGCCGCATTACTTTAAAATTTGATACAATACAAAATTATTGTTATTTAACTAGTTATTTGAACTACTATAACAATACTACGTTACATTACTATAATAATAGCGCTAGGTTTAAACTTAACAGAAATTTGCGAGTTTACTCCACGTGCAAATTTTAACAATCCAGCTTCCCTTTCTCTTCTCAGCTGTCTGAGAAAAGGCATTCCACATTCTCAAATAAAGTTTGCTGCACTTTGAATAATTATTTTCCTCCCACAAGTTCTTCTGGGAGCTGTAGTTTTCCGCGTCTGTGCTGCTTCCTTGTCTAAATGCATAAAGACCAGTAGCTAAAAAAATAAAAAACGAGTAAAGCAGCGAGGTCTTGGCACCTGGAAGCATGCAGACTGGGAGAGGTGAGCGGGATGTCAGGGGCACCGCTAACCGGAGTCCCAGGTAGAGCGCTACTAGCACTCTGCCTGGGACTCCAGCTCTGCTCCTGACATATATGGGCAGTGATGTCAGGGGCTTCCTCAGAGTCCTGGAACAGAGCGCTAGTCGACTACACTATGGATTCAGTCAAAACAACGGAAACCTTACAGAACGGTGACAAACGGAAACCATTTGCAACGGATATGTCACCATTGAAATCAATGATCATGCAAACGGTGCAGTTTGGTTTCCGTTCATGGGTTCCCCTGACGGAAAGGGCCGACCGAACCCACACGCAGATATGAACGAAGCCTAAGTAAGAACTATTTATAATATGATATTTATTGTCATTTCTGTGAGATGATGTCTTGGGGTATGTTCACACAGAGTTTTTTTTTTGCAGGCAGAAAAAGTCAGTTTGGAATTTTGAGGCAGATTTTGCTCTGCCTGCACGCCGTTTTTGCTGCGTTTTTTGCTCACGGGCAAAAAAACGCTGTGAAATATGCTTTCTCTGCCTCCCATTGTTGTCAATGGGAGGTTAGAGATGTAAACGCCCGAAGACAGGGCATGTTGCTTCTTTTTCCCGCAAGACGGTTTTTCAGGTTTTGAAATCAATGGGAGGCATTTATGGCCGTTTTTTAGTGCGTTTTCCGACCGGGTTTCCGCGTTAAAAAACTCTGTGTGAATTTACCCTTGCGCTTTGTTTGTATCTATGCACATACATTGTGAAAACTCAAATAAAAACATATTTGAAATAAATTCAATTCCATTGAGTTACTAAAATAGTCGTGCATACTTTAAAAGAAAAAAGTAAGCATGATCCTTTACACGTTTGTGACCTTGAACATCAGAGAGTGTACTGTACAACTTATCAAAAAACCTGCAGCCAAATTTCTTCATCCAACATCTGAGTGTTGTTGTTCCAACATTTATTTGCACTGATTTGAGTGTGCGTGATCACTGTCAGGTGACATGTCTAGCATGTCCTTATTCAGTGCATTTACTCGAGACAGATTTAAAAAAAAGAAGTCTATATACATACGATCTACATACTATATGCATTAAAGAGAGGCTCTGTCACCAGCTTAAGGGTATGTTCACACGCACTGTTTTCAGACGTAATTCGGGCGTTTTATGCCTCGAACTACGCCTGAAAAAAACGGCTCCATTACGCCTACAAACATCTGCCCATTGCTTTCAATGGGTTTTACGATGTTCTGTTCCCACGAGGTGTAATTTTATGCGTCGCTGTCAAAATACGGCGCATAAAAAGACGCCCGCGAAAAAGAAGTGCATGTCACTTCTTGGGACGTTTTTGGAGCAGTTTTTCATTGACTCCATTGAAAAAAAGCTCAAATAACGTCCGTAAAATACGTCGCGAAAACGCGAGTTGCTATAAAAACGTCTGAAAATCAGGAGCTGTTTTCGCCTGAAAACAGCTCCGTATTTTCAGACGTATTTTGTTAAGCCGAATACCCATCTCCTACCGAATCTAATAAACGCTTTGATGTAGATAACTACTGTGTTTTGTTTTGTTTTTTTAAATCAATTAGCGTCAAAACACTTTTCTTCATTCATGCCCAGCTTTATTCACAGCACAGCGTGATCTTGCCAGATCACACTGTGACGTGCCTTCCTCCCACAGTTCCTTCACCGGAGCGACGGGAGAATGACCAGACAGTCTCCAGCCGTGCCAGGACGATAAGGGTATGTTCACACGCAAACGTAAAATACGTCTGAAATTACGGAGCTGTTTTCAGGCAAAAACAGCTCCTGAATTTCAGCCGTTTTTGCAAGTGCACGCGTTTTTCACAGCGTCCATTACGGACGTAATTGGAGCTGTTTTTCAATGGAGTCAATGAAAAACGGTTCCAATTACGTCCCAAGAAGTGACATGCAGTTCTTTGAGGCGGCCGTCTTTTTACGCGCAGTCTTGACAGCGGCGCGTAAAAACAAAAAGAAGCTTGTCTGCACAGAACATCGTAAGACCGATTGAATTCAATGGGCAGATGTTTGCCGATGGTTTGGAGCCGTTTTTTCGGCCGTAATTCCAGGCGAAAAACCACTGAATTAAATCCGTAAATAGGGCGTGTGAACATACGCTTATCGTTCTCAGCAGCTGTCCTGGCATAGCTGGAGATGATGTCCAGTCATTCTCCCGCCGCTCCAGTGAAGGAACAGCAGGAGGAAGGCACGTCACAGCAGGATCTCGCGAGATATAGCTGTGCTGTGAATAAAGCTGGGCATGAATGAAGAGAAGTGTATGACGCTGATTAGTCAGCGTCATACACTTTTCTTTACAACACCCACTTTGTTAAAGGAAAAAAAAAAAAAAAAGCCCAGTTGGGCATTTAGAAAAAATTTGCATAAATCTAAAAATGATCAGAACTTTGTCAATAATAAAAAATTTCCAAAAAAAAACAACACAGTAGTTATCAGCATCAAAGCATTTATTAGATTAGGTAGGAGATAGGCAAGTATTAAACCGGTGACAGAGCCTCTTTAAAAGATGAACGCAATTTGCATTCATGAATACGTGCAGATTAAAGACTATGTAAACCTTTGAAAGGCTTTTTTTAATAAAAAGATCAATGCGATTGGTGCGACTTTTAGTTATTAAAAATTATTTTTACTATGAGATATTTTCTATACAGAGCAGCTGTATCGTGCGCTAAATCCTGATCCCACCAGGTCCGCGGGACTGACTTTCAGTGAAAGCGGGTCCTACATGTTGGACATGCAGGATCTACCTGTAATCTAACACATCTAAGTTATATATTCAGAAATGATAGATTACAGGTGGATCCTGCGTATCAGAGACACACAGGACCCGCTGAAACTGTACCTGTCAGGTCCGCGGGACTGACGGATTCAGGTCTAAGGCCCCATGCACACGAGCGTGCTTTTGCGGCCGCAATTCCCCCGAAAATCCACGGGAGAATTGCCGCCCCATTCATTCCTATGGGGCCATGCACACGACCGTGGTTTTCATGGTCCGTGCATGGCCCCGGAGCCCGGACCACAGAAAGAACGGGCAAGCCTTATTACGGCAGTGTTCTGGGCTCATTGAAAATAATGTCCATGGCCATGCGCACAGCCTGCGATTTGCGGGGGCATCTCGTGGCTGTCACTCCGTGGACGGCCAACCCTGAAATCACGGCCGTGCACATGGCTACGGTCGTATGCATGAGGCTTGAGCGAACTATACAGCTGCTCTGTATAGAGAATACAGAGCAGCTGTATCTCAAAAAGTAAAGAGAATTTTTAATAAAAACTAAAGTGGCTGAAATCAGACTGACAGACCTTTGTTATTAATTAAAAAAAAAAAGGGGGGAAGCCTTTCGATGGTGTACATAGCCTTTAATAACCAAGGTTGACCTGGTATATCCAAGACTGGCTTTACACATTCCTAATAATAGAGGAACATCTTGGTAATAAAAGGCCTCATGCATATGGCAGAAACGTTTGTACAGAGTCTTGCAGAGGCACGCAGAGTCCCTATGGCTCCATATTACAGATGCTGCCTCCATACGACACAGTCTTATGAAGGTATTCTCTCAACCAGCAATGGCGGAGATTTACTATGCTAAATGTGCCAGAATTGTAGCTCAATTTCCTCCCAAATAACTGGCGTACATGCCCAACGACAGATTATGTGTTTTAGACACTTATTGCACCTTCGCAAAATGAACGTGGTTTACATCTATCCCAAAAAATTGGTCTAAAGTAAGACAACTTAGGCCCCACGCACACGTCGATGCAGTATTTACGGTCAGTAAATACTGCACTGACGGGCCACAGGGTGTCATCTGCAATTGCGCACCGTGATCAGAGTAATAAGTCTAGGAGCACGGTCCATAAATGAGAAAAATAGGACGACAGGTCGGGAAGGTGTCCGTGGTCGATGGAAATTGATGCGTCAGTATTTTAGCCACAATTATGAATCTGAAATAAACGCCTCTACCTCTCATTGAAAAATCATTGGAGGAAGATTTGTGGCGTTTATGGACGCTGAAAGAAAAAAAAACAAAAAAAAACAAACACTGTGGAAACAGGGCCTTGCTGCCAGGTTTCCCCACAGATGACAGCGAAGGATATCAGCGGAGGGACCCTTTGTGATTTTCTCATTGTCAAAGGATCCTTCGAAGGCTAGATTCACACGAGCGTATGAAACCTCGGACGTGAAAAACTGCCATTTTTCACGACTGAGGTGCATGCATGCTGCATTATCACGCATCCCCCATAAACTAGAGTCTATGGAGCCATGCATGAAGCGCAGAAAAAAAAAAAATGTCCTATTTTTTAACAGACCCTTCCAACCCTACCATGCAGCCATGTTTGTTCAAGCATTTCCTCATTTTGCATACCGAAGCAGCAGCCATACAACTTTGTTTCAGAGACTCCTGTATATTTCAGTGGAAGATGCTGGTGGGATTACCTTTCTGGCACATTTTCCAGCAGATCTGTCTGCAATCTTTCTTAGGTCTTGTCCACACGTAACGGAATTGCTGCATATTTTCCATCTGGAGTTGCGTTTGGAAAATACGCAGCAGAATACAGTAGCAGCAAAGTGGGTGAGATTTAACAAATGTCATCCACACGCTGCATAAAATTTCCGAGCAGAAATTCACCTGCGGTGCGTATTTTTCATACCGCAGTATATCCATTCCTGCTGCGGTAAGTGAACTGAATTGCTGCGTTTTTCAGGAGAGATGTCACCATCTGCCATCATTGAAAAAAAAAAAAAAAACGCTGCAAAAACCGCACCATTTCCTGCAGTAAAAACCACAGGAAACGGTGCGGTTTTTCCTCAACGGAATGTCTGCTAGTTTTATGGAAATGTTTCAGAAATTTTCTGCAGCAATTCCGTTACGTGTGGACAAGCCCCTAAACTACAGGACTAAGCAAGAAGTGGAAAATGATGGTTTCTGCAAATACAAAGTTTGAAGCGAACCAATTGCCATTTTCAAATGTTTGGATATCTTTTTAGATCCTTTTCTTGATTTATAAAGTGGAATTACTTTAGCACCAGGGCTATGAAACGTATCAGCACACATTTATAAATCAATAAGTATTATTTTATTACTGTATAGCGGTATTAGTTAGGAACCACCACTTTTTTTTTATGCGTACTCAAATCAAGCTGCATCTACTTTTTCATCTCCGGCCACATGAATTGCGAATGATCTATAATTGGCACCTTCGTTTTCCCGCCATAATGCAGATAAAAAGGTTAGGTCTGTTAGCGTCAGGACTTTGAATGTGATGCAGCACTCAGGACCACTGGCGTAGCTATAGGGGTCGCAGCGGTCGCAATTGCGACCGGGCCCCGAAGCCAGGGGGGCCCACAGCCCCCCGCACCACATCATTAAAAAGTTACTATAGTAACTCGGGCCGCGGGCCCCTGTTACTATAGTAACAGACTTTACTTACCTTCCTGGTTCCGGATCGCAGCGGAGGTCCTGACGTCAAGCGCTGTGAGCAGCGCATGACGTCACAGTGCTATGCGCCGCGCACAGCATCGGGACGACAGAACTCCCGCCGCGGCCGAAGAGTAAGGTAAGGTTAGCCCTGACTGGCGGGGTCCGACTCCCGGGACCCACCAATCAGCTGTTTTGAAGGGGCTGCAGCACTCGTACGAGAGCTGCTCCCTTTCATTCCTGTCACTTCATTCCGGTCACACTGTGAATCCATGTCGGCACTGGCGTAGCTATAGGGGTCGCAGCGGTCGCAATTGCGACCGGGCCCCGAAGCCAGGGGGGCCCACGGCCCCCCGCACCACATCAATAGAAAGTTACTATAGTAACTCGGGCCGCGGGCCCCTGTTACTATAGTAACATACTTTACTTACCTTCCTGGTTCCGGATCGCAGCGGAGGTCCTGACGTCAAGCGCTGTGCGCAGCGCATGACGTCACAGCGCTATGCCGCCGCGCACAGCATCGAGACTACAGAACTCCCGCCGCGGCCGAAGAGGAAGGTAAGGTAAGCCCTGACTGGCGGGGTCTGACTCCCGGGACCCGCCAATCAGCTGTTTTGAAGGGGCCGCAGCACTCGTACGAGAGCTGCTCCCCTTCATTCCGGTCACACTGTGAATCGGTGTCGGCGATTCACAGTGTGGGCGAGTAGTGAAATGAAGGGGAAGCAGCTCTCGTACGAGTGCTGCGGCCCCTTAAACAGCTGATTGGCGGGTCCCGGGCGACACATCAGCTATTGATGGCCTATCCTGTGGATAGGCCATCAATGTTTAGGGACTGCACAACCCCTAAGCCTACGATGTAGCAGGCTTAGGGGGCCCATGAGACAGGATCACAGATTGTGTGATCCTGTCTGCTGGGCCCTGTATCTAAGCCAATCACATGGTAGGCTTAGATACATGGCCCATGCGTGATCCTGTCTGCTGGGCCCTGTATCTAAGCCTACCACACTGTAGGTTTAGATACAGGGCCCCAGCACACAGTAATCTTATACTGTATAAGATTACTGTCTGCTGGACCCTGTATCTAAGCCTACCTTGTGGTAGGCTTAGATACAGGGTCCCACAGACAGTATCACACATGGGCCCTGTATCTAAGCCTTAGGGTATGTGCACAGACACTAATTACGTCCGTAATTGACGGACGTATTTCGGCCGCAAGTACCGTACCGAACTCAGTGCAGGGAGCCGGGCTCCTAGCATTATAGTTATGTACGATGCTAGGAGTCCCTGCCTCGCTGCAGGACAACTGTCCCGTACTGTAATCATGTTTTCAGTACGGGACAGTTGTCCGGCAGCGAGGCAGGGACTCCTAGCGTCGTACATAACTATGATGCTAGGAGCCCGGCTCCCTGCACTGTGTTCGGTACGGTACTTGCGGCCGAAATACTTCCGTCAATTACGGACGTAATTAGTGTGTGTGCACATACCCTAACACATGTGTTACTAATCATTTTTTGTGCATTTTCTTACAGGTTCCGTTGTTGGATTACGTCGGATTCCAGGACTACTTCGATGACAGCTTTTTTTTTATTGTCAATAAAATAGTTAATGAGGGTTGTGTGGGTTTTTTCTTATTTCAATAAAATATTTTTTCTATGTCTGTGTTTTTTTTTTTAAACTATATTACTACCGCCTTAGTAATGGCCGCCGGCTGATTAACAGCGTCCATTGCTAAGGCGGGGCTTAGTGTTAGCGGATGCAGAGGCTAACACTAACCCCCTTTATTACCCCGGTACCCACCGCCACCAGGGGTGCTGGGAAGAGCCGGGTACGATCTAGTACCTGACCATCTGTAGTGATGGTCGGCCACTGGGGTGGCCGCAGGCTGGTATTATCAGGAGGGGAAATGCCAAAAACAGTGGCCCTTCCCATCCTGGTAATGCTGCCTGCTGCTGCTTTATTGTATCTGGCTGGTTATGAAAATGAGGGGGACCCCACGTCATTTAAAAAAAGAAAAAATAATTGGAAAGAACGATGTCAGGTCCCCCCCAATTTTCATAACCAGCCAGATACAACACAGCAGCAGCAGGCAGCATTACCAGGGTGGTAGGGGCCACTGTTTTTGGCCTTCCCCAGCCTAATACTACCAGCCTGCTGCCACCCCGGTGCCTGCCCGTCACTACAGATGGTCGGGTACTGGTTTGTACCCGGCTCTTCCCAGTACTCCTGGTGGCGGTGGGTACCGGGGTAATAATGGGTGTTAGTGTTGGCCTCTGCATCGGCTAACATTAAGCCCCGCCTTAGTAATGGAGGTTGTCAATCAGCCAGCGGCCATTACTAAGGCGGGGATAATAAAGTTTAAAAAGATACAAGGACATAGAAAAAATATTTTATTGAAATAAAAAAACAACCCTCATTAACCATTTTATTGAGAATAAAAAAAACGCCATCATTGAAGTCCTCGTATCCGAAGTCCAACAACCGAACCTGTAAAAAAAACACACACACACAAAAATAATCAGTAACACATAAAGAAGCAAAATTATTATTCTTACCTATCCTGGGTCCAGCGCTGGAGACGCAATGTCAGCGAGCTGGGCCCTGTATCTAATCCTATCATGTGTGATACAGTCTGCTGAGCTGTGTATCTAATCCAATCATGTATGATACTGTCTGCTGGGCCCTATATCTAATCCGATCATGTGTGATACTGTCTGCTGAGCCACTGTATCTAATCCTATCATGTGTGGTACTGTCTGCCGAGCCACTGTATCTAATCCTATCATGTGTGATACTGTCTGCTGAGCCACTGTATCTAATCCTATTATGTGTGGTACTGTCTGCTGAGCCACTATATCTAATCCTATCATGTGTGGTACTGTCTGCTGAGCCACTGTATCTAATCCTATCATGTGTGATACTGTCTGCTGAGCTGTGTATCTAATCCTATCATGTGTGGTACTGTCTGCTGAGCCACTGTATCTAATCCTATCATGTGTGATACTGTCTGCTGAGCCACTGTATCTAATCCTATCCATAGTTTATAGGGTCGTAGTGCTATAGATATGCTATGCTGTCTCCTATACACACTTTTTTTGGGGGCGGACACATATGTATTGGGGCCATTTTAAGCCCTGAGGGTATGTTCACACGGCAGCGTCTGTTACGGCTGAGATTACGGAGCTGTTTTCAGGAGAAAACAGCACCGTAATTTCAGCCGTAATGGCATGTGCAGGCGTCTTTCGCTGCGTCCATTACGGAAGTAATTGAAGCTGGTTTTCCATGGAAAACGGCTCCATTTACGTCTGAAGAAGTGACAGGCACTTTTTTACGCGCCGCCTTTTGACAGCGGCGCGTAAAAAAAAATGACCGTCGGCACAGAACATCGTAAGACCCATTCAAATGAATGGGCAGATGTTTGCCGACGCTTTTGAGCCGCATTTTCGGACGTAATTCAATGCTAAAACGCCCGAATTACGTCCGTAAATAGTGTGTGTGAACCCCGCCTTAGTGACGCCCCGGCTGCTAGTGCTGCATTGTTGGGTCACTTAGGAGACCCAGCGATGCAGCTGAAAGCGGACCGTCGGCCATGAGAAGTTTGCGGGGGGGGGGGGCCCAGTAAGAATTTTTGCATCGGGGCCCATGAGCCTCTAGCTACGCCCCTGCATGTCGGCAATTCACAGTGTGGGCGAGTAGTGAAATGAAGGGGAAGCAGCTCTCGTACGAGTGCTGCGGCCCCTTCAAAACAGCTGATTGGCGGGTCCCGGGAGACACATCAGCTATTGATGGTCTATCCTGAGGATAGGCCATCAATGTTTAGGGACTGCACAACCCCTAAGCCTACGATGTATCAGGCTTAGGGGGCCCATGAGACAGGATCACAGATTGTGTGATCCTGTCTGCTGGGCCCTGTATCTAAGCCAATCACATGGTAGGCTTAGATACATGGCCCATGTGTGATACTGTCTGCTGGGCCCTGTATCTAAGCCTACCACACTGTAGGTTTAGATACAGGGCCCCAGCACACAGTAATCTTATACTGTATAAGATTACTGTCTGCTGGACCCTGTATCTAAGCCTACGTTGTGGTAGGCTTAGATACAGGGTCCCACAGACAGTATTACACATGGGCCCTGTATCTAAGCCTAACAAACGTGTTACTAATCATTTTTTGTGTGTTTTCTTACAGGTTCGGTCGTTGGACTACGGCGGATTCCAGGACTACTTCGATGACAGCTTTTTTTTTATTATCAATAAAATGGTTAATGAGGGCTGTGTGGTGTTTTTTTTATTTCAATAAAATATTTTTTCTATGTCTTTGTGTTTTTTTTAAACTATATTACTACCGCCTTAGTAATGGCCACCAGCTGATTGACAGCGTCCATTGCTAAGGCGGGGCTTAGTGTTAGCCGATGCAGAGGCTAACACTAACCCCCTTTATTACCCCGGTACCCACCGCCACCAGGGGTGCTGGGAAGAGCCGGGTACGATCCAGTACCTGACCATCTGTAGTGATGGTCAGCCACTGGGGTGGCCGCAGGCTGGTATTATCAGGAGGGGAAAGGCCAAAAACAGTGGCCCTTCCCACCCTGGTAATGCTAGGCTGCTGCTGCTTTATTGTATCTGGCTGGTTATGAAAAATGGGGGGGACCCAAGGGTGGGAAGGGCCACTGTTTTTGGCCTTCCCCAGCCTAATACTACCAGCCTGCGGCCACCCCGGTGCCTGCCCGTCACTACAGATGGTCGGGTACTGGTTCGTAGCCGGCTCTTCCCAGTATCCCTGGTGGCGGTGGGTACCGGGGTAATAATGGGGGTTAGTGTTGGCCTCTGCACCGGCTAACATTAAGCCCCGCCTTAGTAATGGAGGTTGTCAATCAGCCAGCGGCCATTACTAAGGCGATGATAATAAAGTTTAAAAAGTACAAGCACATAGAAAAAATATTTTATTGAAATAAAAAACACAACCCTCATTAACCATTTTATTGAGAATAAAAAAACGCCGTCATTGAACTCCTCGAATCCGAAGTCCAACAACCGAACCTGTAAAAAAAACACAAACACACAAAAATAATCAGTAACACATAAAGAAGCAAAATTATTATTCTTACCTATCCTGGGTCCAGCGCTGGAGCCGCAATGTCAGCGAGCTGGGCCCTGTATCTAATCCAATCATGTGTGATACTGTCTGCTGGGCCCTGTATCTAATCGTATCTTGTGTGATACTGTCTGCTGGGCCCTGTATCTAATCGTATCTTGTGTGATACTGTCTGTGTGATACTGTCTGCTGAGCTGTGTATCTAATCCGATCATGTGTGATACTGTCTGCTGGGCCCTATATCTAATCCGATCATGTGTGATACTGTCTGCTGAGCCACTGTATCTAATCCTATCCATAGTTTATAGGGTCGTAGTGCTATAGATATGCTATGCTGTCTCATATACACACTTTTTTTTGGGCGGACACATATGTATTGGGGCTATTTCCCTGACATTTTAAGCCCTGAGGGTATGTTCACACGGCAGCGTCTGTTACTGCTGAAATCACGGTGCTGTTTTCAGGGGAAAACCGCACCGTAATTTCAGCCGTAATAGCATGTGCAGGCGTCTTTCGCTGCGTCCATTACGGACGGAATTGGAGCTGTTTTTCTATGGAGTCCATGGAAAACGGCTCCATTTACGTCTGAAGAAGTGACAGGCACTTCTTTGACGCGGGCGTCTTTTTTTACGCGCCGCCTTTTGACAGCGGCGCGTAAAAAAAAAATGACCGTCGGCACAGAACATCGTAAGACCCATTCAAATGAATGGGCAAATGTTTGCCAACGCTTTTGAGCCGCATTTTCGGACGTAATTCAATGCTAAAACGGCCGAATTACGTCCGTAAATAGGGTGTGTGAACCCAGCCTTAGTGACGCCCCGGCTGCTAGTGCTGCATTGTTGGGTCACTTAGGAGACCCAGCGATGCAGCTGAAAGCTGCGGACCGTCGGCCATGAGAAGTTTGCGGGGGGGGGGGGGGCCCAGTAAGAATTCTTGCATCGGGGCCCATGAGCCTTTAGCTACGCCCCTGCTCAGGACGTTGAGTGCTGTGTCGCACATAATGCCCTGACTCTGCTTGGTGCCAATACTTGGATAAGGTGCAGCCTGCTGTGAGAGCATAAGGGTAAAAGCGAAGTGGTAAGGGTAATATATTATTTATTTTTTTATTGTATGAGGATTTGGCCATGTGCCGTCAGACTCCCTGCGACCATTACATCAAAATTCTACCGTATTGCCAACCAAGAGATGCGACACATTTATGGTGGTCGCCTTTTAAATGAATGTCAAGTCTTACTCCAGTTGTTATTAAGACTGACGTATGAAAAGGATATATCTCCCCCAGTCAGCTCTATTACATTAGGAAAATTGTAACAATTACCAATAGAGGGTGCTAGAGACCACTGCCAGTTTAGGAGACAGTCTGTGTGGCTTGTATATGTTGTAGACTATCGATTTTGTGTGTGGGATACGCTGACCAGGATTATTAACCCATTTGCTTCGTATCCATTTCTTGGATTTTAGTTAATTTTTTCCTCCCCACATTCCAAAAACCATAACTTTTATTTTGTCGCCGATAAAGCCATATAAGGGTTTGCTTTTTTGGCGGGACGAGTTGTAGTTTTTCACGCCACTATATAATACATTGGAAAACCGAACCGGATTATAATATATATATATATATATATATATATATATATATATATATCCAAAAATCAGGCAGCACTCCGAGGTATAGGCAAAATAGTGGTAGTGCTTTATTGGTCCATAAAAAACCACAACGTTTCAGCTCAATACAGGAGCCTTTCTTAAAGGCTACTGTGTTGAGCTGAAACGTCGTGTTTTTTTATGGATCGATAAAGCACCATCCCTATTTTGCTTATACCTTGGAGGGCTGCCGGATTTTTGGATTTATTTGTATTGGGTCTTTTGGCCTTGACCTGGGCGGGTTTGCACCAACATACGATGGATGCTGTGCGGCTGACATTTCGTTTGGAGTGATATATTATAAAGAAAAATATAAAAAAGGAGCAGCAGCACTCACAAAAGGAAAATAATTGTCAGGGTATGTTCACACGGCCTATTTTCGGCCGTTTTTCGGGCCGTAAACTCCCGAAAAATCGTAAGCAGAACACCTCCAAACATCTGCCCATTCATTTCAATGGGGAAAACGACGCTCTTTTCCGACGGACCGTTTTTTTACGTGGGCGTCTTGAAAAAGGGTCGCGTACAAAAACGGCAGCAAAAATTGCAAGTGGCTTAAGAAACGTCTGAAAATCAGGAGCTCTTTTCCCTTGAAAACAGCTCCGTATTTTCAGACGTTTTTGAACATACCCTCAGGGTGCCCAGCAAGTAGTCCTGATCCTTGGACTAAATAGAGTATTCAAAGGAAGACCTTGCAGCACTCATATAGGCGGTAAAATAAAATGTTGTTTTATTCAGTCAACGTCAGACCGTGCAACGTTTCAGTCCTGCAATAGGACCTTTCTCAAGCTTAGTGATACACCGGCTAATAATGGTTTATATAATGTGTACTCAATTAGCATCATCAGCCTCAGTATAATAAATATTACATTGTGAAGAGCAAATACAGTGAAAAAAAAACCTAAAATTAAGGTATTAGAGAAAGCTAAAATTGATATATAAAGTGGAAGTGACAAATACGAATATAATAAATATAAATACATATATCCACATAATACAACAAATGCATGATTAGAACATAATCAAAAAGAGTATACAGATGTGTCAGGGGATGGAACTGCAGGACCAATCACTAATCAACGATCAGCAATACAATCAGATTAGTTGGTAAAGTATGTTAAAACGACCATCATAGTGCTGTGTCTGGCGTTCGTAATACCAAAAGTCCCCCGAAGTCCGTACGGCGTCATCTACAGGTGGGGCGCTGTACGGCGTCATCTACAGGTGGGGCGCTGTACGGCGTCATCTAGCGACGGATTTCTTTCTCCTGGGCATCCCAGGAGGTGATCGCTACCTGGTAGGGTGAGTTTCAGGTGAGTACAGAGGTACAATGCGGTGGAAGTCGCTTGTGCAGTGCGGAGCTACACTCTCACACAGCCATCTAGTCCGGTAGCCGAGCCACTCACATGTGTAAACAATGTATAATAATTAAAGAGGCTCTGTCACCAGATTTTGCAACCCCTATCTCCTATTGCAGCAGATAGGCGCTGCAATGTAGATTACAGTAACGTTTTTATTTTTAAAAAACGAGCATTTTTGGCCATTTTCGTATTTATGCAAATGAGGCTTGCAAAAGTACAACTGGGCGTGTTGAAAAGTACAACTGGGCGTGTATTATGTGCGTACATCGGGGCGTGTTTACTACTTTTACTAGCTGGGCGTTGTGTATAGAAGTATCATCCACTTCTCTTCAGAACGCCCAGCTTCTGGCAGTGCAGACACAGCCGTGTTCTCCAGAGATCACGCTGTGTCGTCACTCACAGGTCCTGCATCGTGTCAGACGAGCGAGGACACATCGGCACCAGAGGCTACAGATGATTCTGCAGCAGCATCGGCGTTTGCAGGTAAGTCCATGTAGCTACTTACCTGCAAATGCTGATGCTGCTGCAGAATCATCTGTAGCCTCTGGTGCCGACACGATGCAGGACCTGTGAGTGACGTCACAGATCTGCACTGCCAGAAGCTGGGCGTTCTGAAGAGAAGTGGATGATACTTCTCATCAGAGCGCCCAGCTAGTAAAAGTAGTAAACACGCCCAGATGTACGCACATAATACACGCCCAGTTGTACTTTTACTTT
The DNA here is from genome assembly GCF_050947455.1 of Rhinoderma darwinii. Classification (NCBI taxonomy): domain Eukaryota; kingdom Metazoa; phylum Chordata; class Amphibia; order Anura; family Rhinodermatidae; genus Rhinoderma; species Rhinoderma darwinii. The sequence continues at coordinate 48,558,696 of NC_134692.1, forward strand.
TCAACACGCCCAGTTGTACTTTTGCAAGCCTCATTTGCATAAATACGAAAATGGTCATAACTTGGCCAAAAATGCTCGTTTTTTAAAAATAAAAACGTTACTTTAATCTACATTGCAGCGCCGATCTGCTGCAATAGCAGATAGGGGTTGCAAAATCTGGTGACAGAGCCTCTTTAAAAACAATACCATGTGGTACTATGGATCCACACATGTGAGTGTTTAATATCATGTTCACTAATTAGCACCTATGTTCTCTATACATCTAGCGATATTAATGTTCATAGGGATTACTATTTGTATTGATCACTATGTTTTATACATATATTTTTTTTAAAGTATAATGACTATTATTGTCATTTTTTTATTGTTTATGCTAATCACTTGTTAATGGGATCATTTGCCTGATCCCCATATATAATCACTGTTTCATATGCTTGAAGAAGGCTCCACACGTAGCGCCGAAACATTGCACAAGGGCTAATAAAAAGCCATTTTTTTTTTCACTGTGACTTGGAGCGCTGCCTATTCTTGGACGACTAGAAGTGTTTTGGAGCGGTGATCGAGCTCCCAGGGCGCGCACCCACCCATAACCTTGACTGGTGCTGCTGGATGGTGGACTCTCTCTAAGTCAAATGAGCGGTATGTGGGCCTAGATTTTGCGGGGCGAGTAGTAGTTTCTATTGGTACCATTTTGGGCTACATGAGACTTTATTTTATTTTTTTTGCAGGATATGAAGGGACCCAAAAAAACAGCGATTCTGCCATTTACATTTTTTATTACGTCCACCGTTACGGACATGCGATACCAATTTTGTTTCTTTTTTACCTTACTTTAAAGGGAGAGAAAAAAAAGGAAAAATAACTTAACCCGCCTTTTTCTTTAACACGTTATTAGTCCATCTAGGGGACAATACTCTGCAATACTAATGTATTGCAGTATATAGTCATTTTTACAGGCTCCTGTTAAGCCCAATGAGCTGTAGGAGGGGGCGCCCCCTCTTTCTAACGTCTTAAAAGCTGCGATCGTGATTGATCGCAGCATTTAAGGGGTTGAACGCCCAGGAACAGCGCGATCGCTGTCCCTGGCCGATAGTCCCGGGTGTCGTCTTTAATACACAGCTGACAGCCTGCTCCATACATCACCCCCTGCACCACGACGAGCTATTACGTCATGGTGCAGGAACAGGTTAACGCAGAGATTGTTTATGTAGAATAAAGTTCTCATTTTACTACAGCGGGATTGAGTTTTAGGCTATGTTTACACGTAATCGATTTGCTGCAGATTTTCCGTAACGTATCACAGTAGCATCCACACGCTGTGGGAAAAAAATTCATAGAGATAATGCTCGTAAATTGACCCGTGGTGCAGATTTCTAATCCACAGCATGTTAAACTATCTGCTTGCCGTCAGTGAATGAGAACACTTGTTTAAATTCACAATGATCTATGAGCTACACTATATGGCCAAAAGTATGTGGACAGCCCTCCTAATTATTAAGTTCAGGTTTTTCAGGCACAGCCATTGAAAACAGGTGCATAAACACACACAGCCGGAATCATTATGACACTGTTTCGATGTTACGACACAGTAAAGAAGGCGGGGCTTTTATATTTCCCTTCACTTCTTTACCAACTGTAGTGTGAATCACGTGCGTCACCCGGAAGTGCTTCCGTGTTCCGTGCGCGATTTGCACGCACCCATTGACTTCAATCGGTGCGTGTTGCGCAAAACACGGGCAAGTATAGGACATGTCATGAGTTTTACGCAGCGGACATACGCTGCGTGAAAATCACGACCTGTCAGAACGGCCCCATTGACTTACATAAGTCCGTGCGACGCGCGTGATTTCCACACGCATAGCACGGACATAAACGTTCGTTTGAATAAGGCCTTAGGGTATGTTCACACGCTTACTTAAAAAAACGTCTGAAAATATGGAGGTTTTCAAGGGAAACCAACTCCTGATTTTCAGACTTTTTTTTAAGCAAAATCGCGTTTTTCGAGCTGTTTTTCTATAGAGTCAATGAAAAACGGCTCAAGAAGTGACATGCACTCATTTTTCAAAACGGACACGTAAAACAATGGCCCGTCGGCACAGAACGCTGTTTTTCCTATTGAAATCAATGGGCAGATGTTTGGAGGTGCTCTGCTTCCGATTTTAAAAAATAAGCCGTGTGAACATACCCTTACGAACCAGACCTTCTCATCCAACATCACAAATGACCTTTTTACCGAATGGGCTCAAATTCCCACACACACTTCAAAAACCTTTCCAAGCCTGCGCAATTTTCACTCAGAATGTGCAGCATAGATTCACATGCTGCAGATTAGAGTCGAACTGTGGCTGAACGTCTAAACTAATATGAAGATTTTAGCCACAGCGTGGGGGGGGGGGGTGAGGTTATGATCTCATTCACTTTTCTGCTACTGTGAACGCTGCAGATTTTCTGCATGTAAATCTGTTGCGGAAAATCTGCAACTTATCCGACCCTTGAGAACATACCCTAATAGCTATAGGTTTTTCTGTGTTATGCAAGCAACATTTTTCAGGACTGGTACAAGTAAGGATTGCAGAATTTTTTCTTTTTACATTGCGGTTTGTTGGATTTAATTTACTGAAGTGGAGATACAGTGGGGCATAAAATGTGCTAGAATAATTCTGGCACAGCTTGCTAGGCATTTTAGGCTCTCTTTACACAGAGTTTTATAATGCATGTAAAAGAACCAAAAAACACACGTTTGAAGCCTTTGGGCATGTGCACACGGTGAGAGGCTTTTACGTCTGAAATGACAGACTGTTTTCAGGAGAAAACGGCTGCCTCGTTTCACAGGTAAATGCTCCTCCTCGCATTTTGCGAGGCTTCTCTGACAGCCGTAAATTTTGAGCTGCTCTTCAATGAAGAACGGCTCAAATTACGTCTGAAAGAAGTGTCCTGCACTTCTTTTGACGAGGCTGTATTTTTACGCGTTGTCGTTTGACAGCTGTCAAACGACGACGCGTAAATGACAGGTCGTCGGCAAACCCATTCAAATGAATGGGCAGATGTTTGCCGACGTATTGTAGCCCTATTTTCAGACGTAAAACTAGGCATAATACGCCTCGTTTACGTCTGAAAATAAGTCGTGTGAACCCAGCCTTTTTTTAACGGGTTTTTAGCAGTCTTTTTTTCAAGTTGAGTTTTTTTGTACATGCGTACAAGTTCAACACCAAAATAAAACATTGCTAAATGCAGTATTGAACCAGCCTAACCTTTCCCTTTTTCACCACACGGTTGACAAAAAATTTCAATACTTTGCACGTGCCTTTAAAACAAAGCCATATGTAACAAGCTTCTATGGTGTTAGCATTTAAGAAAAAAAGAAGAAGAAAGGGGGGGGGGGGGTCTAACACACAAAATACCTTTTGCGCATACTATGAACTCTACTCTTTGGTGCCATTTGAAAGAGAATTCTGGCACATTTTGCCTTGTAAATTCACCCCCTCATTAATCGCAGCCATATTGATTCTGCAAGGCATTGGATGTGATGCTGCTGTATGACAATATTAATATCCCCTATCCACAAAGCCAGATACAATGGAGACACTTACTACAAGCACCAATAAATACACACTAAAATAAATACATTGCAGTACTGCTAATACTTGCATTGTGAACTCCTCTGCACATTTTTATAAAACGTTGTGTACCAATGTAGCACATCACCAATACTTTGTTCAATACACTAATCTATTGCACAAATGGACACTTACCTCTATCTATGACCTCAGCCTTCACACTGAAATAAATGCTTGGAGAAACCTATTTAATTGGAACCACCCATTATAAATGGGAGTTGCTGGGCCAATGATTAAAGGCAGTCACCTTCGTCAAGAATAGGGTAAATATATAGAAAAGTCTGCTCTTAATATGGCCAGTGCTCCATGATAATCAAATGCGCAATAAAGTCCTTGCAAAGTTTGGATAGAACGCACTGTAAAATAACATAAGGTTGACATTTTGGGGGATTTAGGGGAGCATTTACTTTGGAGGTTAAATTTTTTTTATGTATCATGATTGAAATGTAATATCGCATAAAAAAAATCATGGTTACATTTCAATTTCAAGAGGATCTGATAGGGGAAAATTGCATGTGATTGCAATTAAAGCAAAAATTCCATACTACATCACATGCAATATATCCCCACGGAACTGCTGTACTGTATCATTTTGTTCAGTACAGAACAGCTGTTTGTGGGGAGGCAAGGACTCCTAACATCATAAATGTCTATGATGCCAGGAGTCCCGTTCACCTGTACTGTGGTGGGGCCGGGAAATCCAGCCGACACTCGTGAAATCACAGCCTGATCGCGGTCGTGTACAACAGCTGTGAAGGTGATGGAGTGCATCCTGAAATTACTGCATTTACAGCATCCTGAATTTACACGCGGACCCCTTTTCATAGCCCGAACGTGGTCGCGTGCAAGAGCTGTTAGGGTATGCTCACACTGCTTAAACGAAAAACGGCCGAGAAATCAGAGGCAGAACGCCTCTAAACATCTGCCCATTGATTTCAATGGGAAAAACGGCGTTCTGTTCCGACGGGGCGTTTTTTTACGTGGCCGTTTTGAGAACGACTCCTGATTTTCAGCCGTTTTTTAATTAACTAGCGTTTTTCAATTTTTGCAATCAATGGGCAGATGTTTGGAGACGTTCTGCGGCTGAAAATAGTCCGTGTGAACATACCCTTAGGGTATGTTCACATGGCAGCCTCCGTTACGACTGAAATTGCGGGGCTGTTTTCAGGAGAAAACAGCTCCGTAATTTCAGCCGTAATGGCATGTGCAGGCGCTTTTCGTTGCGTCCATTACGGACGTAATTGTAGCTGTTTTTCCATGTAGTCCATGGAAAACGGCTCCATTTACGTCTGAAGAAGTGACATGCACTTCTTTGACGCGGGCATTTTTTACGCGCCGCCTTTTGACAGCGGCGCGTAAAAAAAATAACCGTCGGCACAGAACATCGTAAGACCCATTCTAATGAGTGAGCAGATGTTTGCCGACGCTTTTGAGCCGCATTTTCTGACGTAATTCGGGGTTAAAACGCCCGAATTACGTCCGTAAATAGTGTGTGTGAACCCAGCCTTAGGGCTGATTCAGACAAACGTGACGTTTTTGCGCACGCAAAAACCGCAGCGTTTTGCGTGCGCAAAAGGCACTTGACAGCTCCGTGTGCCCTGTTCATATGTATGCGCGACTGCGTACTTTTCGCGCAGCCGCCATCTTTATGACACTCCGTTTGGATGTTTGTAAACAGAAAAGCACGTGGTGCTTTTCTGTTTACATTCATTCTTTTAATGTTGTTGCGTGAATCACGCATGTCACACGGAAGTGCTTCCGTGGGGCATTCGTGATTTTCACGCACCCATTGACTTAAATGGGTGCGTGATGCGCGAAAAACGCCAACACATAGAACATGTCGCGAGTTTTACGCAGCAGACTAAAGCTGCGCAAGACTCACGGATTGTCTGCACTGCCCCATAGACTTCTCTAGGTCCGCGCGAGCTGCGTGAAAACCACACGGCCAGCACAGACGCAAAACACGTTCATCTGAATCCGCCCTTAGGTTGAACAAGTCACACAGTACAGATTTGCTGCAGATTTTGCACGTATTTTTTTAAGACAAAACCAGGAACAGAACCTAAACAGAAGAAATAGATAAAGGAAGGCCTCAAAAAGTCTCCTCTCCTGGATTAAATTCTGGTTTTGGCTTGAAAAATGCATGCATAATCTGCAGCAAATCTACATTATGTGAACAAGGCCTTAGGCCCCATGCACACGACCGTAGTTTTTATCCACAATTACGGATCCATAATTGCGGATAAAATACTGACACATTCATTTCTATCGGCCACAGACACTTTCCCGTATTTACGGGTGTGTGTCCAGGCTGTAGAAATGAGCCACAAGAAATAGGACAAGTCTTATTTTTCACATTTACCGACCGTGCTCCTATACTTATTAGGGCACGTTCAGACGTGGCAGAGTTTTTCCGCTGCAAATGTTGGTGCAGATTTGGGGCAATTACGCAACAAATCTGCACCAATATTTGACAGGTAATTCAGACGTTGCAGAAAATACAGCGGACTTGCCACAGATTTCAGTTTTTGCATTGCAAAGGCTGAAATCCGCAGTGAAATTCCGCTTCTTCTCCGCAACAGACAGTGCATGCTGTGGAGGGAAGATTCAGCACCGCAGTCTATGGTCCGCAGCGGAGTTTTCCGCAACGTCTGAACTAACTTGCCTAAAAATGTATTGAAACAACTGTAAAAAACGTCCGCTGGAGAATTCCACTGCGGACTGTCCGCAGCGGAATTCCACAGCAATTCCGCCACGTCTGGACGTGCCCTTAGGGGGGATTCGTGTATTCGGTCCGTGCGGGCCGCGTGGTTTTCACGCGCCACGCACAGACCAATACAAGTCTATGGGGCAGTACAGACAGTCCGTGCTTTTGCCGCAGCGTTTGTCAGCTGCGCAAAAAGCGCGACATGTTCAATATCTCCGCGTATTTCGCGCATCACGCACCCATTGAAGTCAATGGGTGCGTGAAAACCACGCAGGTCGCACGGAAGCACTTCCGTGCGAACCGACTGAAACAGCGCACCAGCTGTCAAAAGGATGAATGTAACCAGAAAAGCACCACGTGCTTTTCTGTTTCCAAACATCCAAATGGAGTGTCTTTGAGATGAGCGAACCCGGACAATCGAACCGAACTTCACCGGGTTCGGCCGAACTAGCAAAAAAAATTCCGGTACTCGACGTCAGGAGATAGTCACTGTCCAGGGTGCTGAAAGAGTTAAACTGTTTCAGCACCATGGACAGTGACTACCGATCCCAATAAACATGAACCTGTAAAAAAAAAACGAAGTTCTGACTTACCGATAACTCCCGGCTTCTTCCTCCAGTCTGACCTCCCGGGATGACAATTCAGTCCAAGTGACAGCTCCAGCCAATCACAGGCCAAGCACAGGCTGCAGCGGTCACATGGACTGCCGCGTCATCCAGGGAGGTGGGGCCCGATGTCAAGAGAGGCGCGTCACCAAGGACGCGTCACCAAGGCAACGGCCGGGAAGTTCTCGGTAAGTACGAACTTTTTCTTTTTTTTTTAACAGGTTGCTGTATATTGTGTTCGGCATTCACTGTCGAGGGTGCTGAAAGAGTTACTGCCGATCAGTTAGCTCTTTCAGCACCTTGGACAGTGACGGGCGTCGACTAGCCTCATCTCTATGATGGCGGCTGCGCGAAAATCACGCAGCCGCGCATCATACACGGATGACACACGCAGCTATCAAATGTTTTTTGCGCGCGCAAAACGCTGCGTTGTTTGCGCGCGCAAAAACGCAACATTCGTCTGAATCTGCCCTTACTGTGAGCACAGTGAGCAAATGCGGATGATGCTACGCGGACCGTCCGTGCAGTATTTACTGAACATAAATACTGCAAGGTCCTGAGCATGGGGCCTTAGGGTATGTTCACACGCCAAGTCAAAAAACGGCTGAAAATTATGGAGCTGTTTTCAGAGAAACCAATCTCGGATTTTCTGCCATTTTTGAAGCTGAAAACGTTTTTCCAGGCGTTTTTTTAAGTTGTTTTTGGAGCTGTTTCTCTATTGAAAAACGGCTCAAGAAGTGACACGCTATTTCCTTATTATGGGGCGTTTTTTTACGTGCTGTTTTTTAAAACGTTGGCGTAAAAAAACGCCCTGTCTGAGCAAAATGTTTTTCCCATTGAATTCAATGGGCAAATGTTTGTAGGCATTCAGCTACCATTTTTTCAGGCGTATTTCTGAAATACGCCTGAAAATACAACGTGTGAACATACTCTTAGAGAGAATTCCCAACTCCAAAAGGGGACTTTAATGCTATTGTATATATTTGTTTATATGCCAGAATATGGTTAGTTTATTTATGCCCTGTGCCTTTAAGTTCTGTGATTTTTGAGCTGTTTCCATCTTTTCATCCCCTAGTTGGCGGTTTTACAGGAAAAAGTGGCCTGTCTGGCTTGTTTTACTTATTTTGTGCTATGTGTAATGCACCGCAATGTTGCCTTCATTTATAGTGGGAGCAGCGGATAATTGTCTAAGGCTCTATTCCCACGACAGGGTCCTGGTATTGGTCATTTTAGTCCGTTTTTCTTGCCCATTTTTCGTCCATTTAATTTCTGTTCCGGGCCGTTTTTCCGTATGTAACAGCCGATAGTGAAAACGGATGCAAAACGAGTCAGTCTGTTTTAAAAACGTATGAATTTCATTTGTCAATTTTTTTTGTTCCAACCCACTAAAAACACACACAGGAAGGTCACATGATCACCCAATCACCATTTTTTCTTGCTTTCAGAGCATAGAGAGCTTTGTCTAATCCCTCAGGTACTTTGCATTGGTTTCTGGCTTTTTCTCTGCTATTTTTTACTTGCTATCATGTCCTCCCAAGAGTCCCAACCATTGAACCATGTACTGAAGCTTTGGCTGATTTCTCTGCAATTCAGGCAGTAATCGCAGATGTTGATTCTCTCTGTAGATAGTGCCACAGTGACCCCTGTATATAGTGTTACACAGCCCCCTGTAGGAACTCCCGGTCAGCAACGCTCTGGCCGGGGATTCAACTTCAAGAGGAGCACCTGATGTCACTGTCCATATCTGGATAGTGACGTCAGGTGCTTATCCTAGAGCGGAATCCTTGGCCAGAGTGTCGGCAACACTCTGGGGGGATTCCGCTTCTAGATAGGGACTCCCTCTAGGAGCATGTGTGTATATAGTGCCACAAAGCCCCCCTTACCAATCCCTGCAATTCTTCAATGTCCAACGCTACTGGCAAAAAATCTCCTTCTCTTCACATGCACATGTGAGGAGGAGGAGAGAGTGAGCAGCAGAAAACACGGCCATCACTCAAATCACATCCAAGTGACGGTCGTGTTTTACTCGGACCCATAGAGTTGTTTTTGAGCCATGTGGTCATGAGAACGGCCCACAAATGGGCTTGTTCCATGTTTTGAAGGTCCGGTAAAACGGGCCGTCGAATAAACGGCTGTTTGAATAGCCCTATTTGGGGTGATTTATTTTTACTGCAGCCGTGAAAATAAGTCTGTCATGCGACGACCATCCCTGCCGTGTGAAAAGGGCCTAAATTCTTTGGTGCCAGAATACATTGCCAGGACGCCATCTTTGTTAAATTATGCTGCACCAGGATGCTGCAGTGTTGTTACGCCGCGTCCTTAAAGGGATCCTGTCATCAACATCTTACCTGTTAAACTCGCCTGACCCCTCAATGGCCGCAGCTGTCCAGAGTTCGTTCCTGTTCTCTTCTTTCCTGAAGTCCTCCTCTGTCGGTAAATATCGTCGTTTAAACTTTTCCCGCCTTTTATGGTAATTATTTTTCCCTCTGGGATGCAGCTTCTTAACCCCGCCCACCGTTGCAACCTGTCCGGCCCTAACTAGCTAAGGAGCTGTCCATCAAAAAGAAGGAGGTGGAGTCCACTCTGAGACGCTGGAGGAATGAAAATCTGACTCTTTTCAGATGAAGATTTGACTCTTTTCTGCTCATTTGCATACGGCGTGGGACCACTGAAAAACGGAATACTAAAGCTACAGAGCTTACTTAGAACATATTTATAGCTTAGATGACAATGATTTTTCACCAACTTTCACCAGGTATTGCTGGCTTTATAGCTAAAATGCTGGTGACAGGTTCCCTTTAAGCCATGGAGCTGCACCTCTTGTATAAAAACTGCTGTTGTTCCATAGTGTTTAGTTTTCAGATGGAGCAGGAGGAACTTGACTAGAGAGAGCTGCTGCGAGGAGTGCGCAGTGCGAATGGTGGAGCTGCTGTGAACTGTAATCTGTGGGTCCCGGTGCTGATTGCAGGTGATGGGCAGGAGCCTCCCTGTGCGTGGTGTCTTGTGAGCTGTAGTCGGCGGGTGGCGGGCAGAAGCCTCCCCACGTGAGACAGTGGAGCAGTGCAGCAAGTACATTCAGTTGCAGCCTAGTGTGCCTGAATTTACCAGACATTCTCTGTAACAGGGAGGAGTGTCCTTGACTCTCTCCAACGAAAGTGTGAGCCGCTAGCCTACTTATAAAATACTGTGCCTCTCATATTGAGAAGTGTTCATTTGCCTGCTGTGCCAGGTGTTTTGTTAACACTGGCTTAGTAAACTGTTTGTTGCCCCGAGTTCCTGGTCTCCATTCCATCTCTTCTATGACACCTACAAGGGCTGTACACCATCCCTGGCCCTCACCATACAATAGTTGTCAAATGGACAACCCATTATTAAATTGTCCCCTGTACCTTTCCCCACTAATCCCTAGCGTTCTTATTTATAGGAAGATCATGGCAGAACATGCTTTTCAGAAGCTGCATGGCTCCCATGTGAAAAAAAGTTATGGTTGTGGAGCAGGTGTAATAAGTAACTAACTGAGGGTACTATCACGATCATTGAAGCACTTGGACACCTAAAAATGGCTCATAAAAAAATATTGCAGCAGCGTCCTCTGCGCAACAAACATACCTGTCCTTAGACCCCTGGTAGGTGGAGTACCCAACTCAGGATCCTCAAAATAAATACCATACTGAATACGATTGAGCACACTTGTTTACCCTACATTGCATCTGTAATTGTGTATTCAGTCAGTGAGCCTACGTTATTAATGTATATGAAGGAATGGCCGGCCTTAGGGATGCGCACAGGGCCTATCAGTGATCCCTGCTGAAGGGGGCACCTAATGGGCATTAATGATTATCAGAAATCGTAATAATTGTATAGCACGGTTATTAAATTACACATGGAGCTTCTATTTGGTGACTGTATGTTGGGATTATTTGAGAACTGTATAGTAGTTTTTACTTAGGCATTGTGTGTCAATGCTACTCAGGCACTGTACAGTTTATTATTTTTGCAGAGTTTGGTGGTGGTCGCTGCACTGCCAGTTTGGTACTTATAATTAGGCACTGTTTGGTATGGTTATTTGTACACTGTATGATAAAAAGCCATATGGGGAGGGGGCACCAATAGACGCAACCTCACAGGGCAACATCTAATGTAAGGCTGGCCCTGTTTGGAGATGCAGGCCACATTGTCCCATATTGACATCTAGGCCTGAGATTCCGACTACATGACTCAACTGCATGCAACCTCACACATTGGAAATTCTGTGATAGTTGCTTGGTCGCCTGCAACTTTTTCTCATAAGGAATAATAGAAGCCGCATTGCAACTACAAATTTTCTGTGTGTTGTAGGCCTCATGCACACAGCAAAACTATGTGCATTGAGTCTCTATGACGACACTCAGAGTTTCTACTGTTCTGTATTATGGAGGCACTGTGACCACCACCTATGGGGAAAAGGGTGTCAAAGGTGCCACAGGGTGTTTTCGTTGATTTTCTAATGTGAGTTTTCCCCATTGAATTCAATGTGGATGCAAAACCCGCAACAGAAAGACAAGTGTTGCGACCTTGCAGCGGATTTGCAGCGATTATGCCGCAAAAATCGCAACTCCGGGGGAAAAAAAACATACCCAGAAGTCTCTCTTCTTCCAGTAGTCCGGCCTCCTGGGATGACGTTGCATCCCATGTGACTGCTGCAGCCAATCACAGGCTGCAACATCACATGGCCTGCAATGTCATCCCAGGAGGCCGGACTACTCACAGACATGAGGGAGGGGGTAAGTATGAGCACTTTTTTACGCAGCGGAAATTCTCTTTGAAAAAACGCACCACAATGTGGTGCGTTTTTTTGGACAGAAGGTGCTGCGGGTTCCAGGTTGGATGCGCTGCACAGTTCTTACACAGCGTTTCCGACCCGTGGGAACCCGACCTTAGGCTGGTTTTCACACACAGCGGGTCATTGTGTTTTTAATGGCGTTTTAGCAGTGCATTTTTTTGTGAAGACAGATGTTACATTAACCCTTTCAGGACCAGACGCTTTTTTCGTTTTTATGCTTTTGTTTTTTCCTCCCTGTCCTCAAAAAGTCATAACTAGAGCTTGATTTATACGGGACAAATTATACTTTCTGATGGTACTGATTAATATTATAAACTGAGCGCAAAGATATAAATCTTACGTTCTGTTAATTTTCAAAATTGCTTGGATTAGAACGATTAAAATAATTGTTTAATGGGTAATTCATTAAAATGAGCTCTCCTAGCCCTAAATACAGTACAACAGGCTCAGACAAGCGGTCAGTAATGGAGAGAGGTATAATGGTGTGGTGATATTGTTCCACCACCAAACAAACCTCTCCCCTTATGATATATTGTACTGACACCCCTCGCTGACTAAGACAATCCAAAGTGTTTCAGTGCCACAGGTGAAAGTGACACGTCATCAGGGATTATCGTATCTTTAAATACATTTATTTTTTGCTGTTTCTGCCGGTTAGCACAATTGTGTGCTGGTTCAACCTCCCGGCGCGTGTACGACTCTAATGCATTGGCCGCACACGCGCCGGCGAAGTTCCGGTCTTTTGACAGGCCAAAGCCCACCCACTCTGATGGCGTAGCATCGGCCCGGCGCCAACCCACAGTAGGCACGTCAATCATGACATTGCAGGATTAGCGCCGAGCCTCCTTTCTACCTGCCAATCAGATTTAGCTTGGACGCTACAGCGTCCCCGGTTACCTTGGAGACCTCAAAGCGGATGTTTACTTATTGCAGAGATCTAATACCATGGTGCAAGTGTATCTCAACAAAAAAGATCCCAACACCCCATCGCCTCTGTTGTAAATCAGATTAAATTAAAGGAAGATAATAGCTCACTAGTTAGATGGAATTTACAGTGCTCGTTAAAAAACGAACTTCAGAACGATGGTGCAAACGGTACTAAAGCGTACATACACCCCAGGGAGAACTGAAACTGATGTAAACCCAATACTTGCTGTACATGCATATTCATCTCACATGCGGAAAACATCATCATGGGTAAAGTCCCCCCAGGGCAAGCCACATTAGGTACACTGTATGAATGTTGACATTACATTTATCCAAAAGAATACAGTCCTATACATATCCCTCTAGACTATAAGACACTGATTAATATTATGTGTGATGTACTGGGAAGCTGGAAAAAAATTCAGAATGGGGTGGAATTGGAAAAAAACAGCAGTTCCACCATTTTCTTATGGGTTTCGTTTTTAGGGTATGTGCACACACACTAATTACGTCCGTAATTGACGGACGTGTTTCGGCCGCAAGTACCGGACCGAACACACTGCAGGAAGCCGGACTCCTAGCATCATAGTTATGTACGATGCTAGGAGTCCTTGCCTCGCTGCAGGACAACTGTCCCGTACTGTAATCATGTTTTCAGTACGGGACAGTAGTTCCATGGAGAGGCAGGGACTCCTAGCATCGTACATAAGTATGATGCTAGGAGCCCGGCTCCCTGCACTGTGTTCGGTCCGGGACTTGCGGCCGAAATACGTCCGTCAATTACGGACGTAATTAGTGTGTGTGCACATACCCTTACGGTGTTCATTGTACTGTGAAAATGACACATTATCTTTATTCTGCAGGTCAGTACGATCACGGTGATACCAAATTTATATAGTTTTTGTTATGTTTTAGTACCTATAAAAAAAAAATGAAAACGTTTGAAAGAAACAAACTTTTTGATATTTCTGTGTACAGAGCTATGCAAGGCGTCTTTTTGTATGTGGAAAGATGTAGTTTTTATTAATACCATTTTCGAGAATCTCTGGCATTTCAATCACTTTTTATGAAATTTTTTGGGGGGGTTGAAGTGGCAAAAAAACCTGCGATTCGGACATTTTGAACTATTTCCTGGTACGGCATTCACCGTATTGGAAAAATATTTTTAGATTTTTATAGTTCGGGCATTTTCATATGCGGAAATACCTAGTATGTTTATTTTTATATGTGATCTAGGGCTGATTTAATTTTTTATATATTTTTAAAAACTTTTTATATTACTGTTTTTTAACCTCCCTAGGGGGCTTGAACCTGCGATCATTAGATCGCTTATGCCATAGACTGCAATATCACAATATTGCAGTCTATGGCAAAGTCAGTGCATTGCTATTAAGGCAGGTGCCACAGGCAGGTTTCAATAGCAATCTTCCTATAGCAGGCCGGGGAGCGTTCACAAGGCTCCCAGCTGCTGTAGGAATACACTGGCGGCTCCCGCAATCTAAGGGTATGTTCACACTATTAACAAAATACGTCTGAAAATGCGGAGCTGTTTTCATGGGAAAACAGCTCCTGATTTTCAGACTTTTTTGAGCAACTCGCGTTTTTCGCTGCCGTTTTTGGAGCTGTTTTCAATAGAGTCTATGAAAAAACGGCTCCAAAAACGTCCCAAGAAGTGTCCTGCCCTTCTTTTGACGAGCCGTCATTTTACGCGCCGTATTTTGACAGCGACGCGTAAAATAAAGGCTAGTGGGAACAGAACATCGTAAAACCCATTGCAGGCAATAGGCAGATGTTTGCAGGTGTAATGGAACCGTCTTTTCAGGCGTAATTCAAGGCGTAAAATGCCTCCATTACGTCTGAAAATAGGTCGTGTGCACATACGCTAACCGCACCGGTGACTGGCCCCGAAGTGAATGGGGCAGTAAAAACCCCTCAGATGCCGGTGGTCACATCTGACATCGGCTTCTGAGGGGTTAAATGCTTGCGATCAGAAATTATTCTGATGGCAAGCATTGCCGCTGGGTCCCTGCTGTGCAACACAGCAGAGACCCAGCTGCTAGGGCGCCCAATAGGCTTCTGAGCGGGCGCCATTTTTAAAAACTCTTTCCCGATGTAAATAGGCATATTAAAGTCTATAGGAAAATATTAAAAGCACTACGCAAACTGCTTGTGGCGTTTTTGTTGCATTTTTGTGGTTAATGACATGTTTTCCAAATGCAGCATGCTCTGGGTGTGGTATTTTTTCTGGGTTTTTTCCCATAGATTTCTCTGTAGGGCTTCAAAAAAGCATGTACAAAATGACTGTAAATGACGACCATGTAAAAGGATTTGTGGAAGTAGCTGTGGATAATTTTTACACGTATACCTGCAACCAGGAGCCTCACTGCGCTCCTATCATATACACAGTCCAACAATCAGATTTGTAGCAGGATATGCACAACAATGACACCTTACTTGGGCTTAGAAGTAATGAAAAGACGTACTCACAACAGCAAGTCGCTTCAATCAGACAAATTCCTTTTTTATTTTTCCTTTTTCTTATTTCAATGTTCAAAGCCGAGAACTCTTCTTCTTTTGCCTCCTCACCTTGCCACAACGTTTCGGGAGACCACGCCCCTTTACTAATGGAATTTGTCCTATTAAAGCGACTTGCAGTTGTCAGTACGTCTTTTCATTACTTCTAAGCCCAAGTAACATGTCATTGTAAATATCCTGCTACAAATCTTGATTGTTGGACTGTTCCAATGAAAACCACCACTTAAAACTCTGTAAAAACCACTGTAACATTTTTTATTGCTATATTATTATCCTGCAACAAAATGAGCAATCTTGTGCATTTTTTCCTTCACCTTTACAGGTGAAGCAGGCATTAATGCATCTGTATCTGATACAGCGACTGAAAGTGTCGGTGATACTTGTAGTCCTTCCCCAGATGTTTCAATAAACAGAGGTCCAATAAAAAATAAACATGGTCCAAATGGAGTTTTCACCTTCCAGTAAGAACGATCAGTGTCCCAGACCACACAATAACTTTCAATATGGGAACTAAAAATCCAGTAATGAAAGCCAGAGTCCCCTTTCTGAAGCCCCCAATTCATTGGGGGAGAATCTGATGTATATGCATGGTTAATCCGCTCCCATATCATCATTATTGGCCAACATGCCTCTTTAAATTCTGGCATTGATAATAAATCCACCATGTTCTTGATTCCTGACATTGATTCTTCTCGTCACAAGGTCTTCTGAAATTGTTACACGTGAGATAAATCTGTAACATACGACGAAATTCATGATCAAAACATTTGCAATGCATAGGGAATTATTCAGTAAGCAGTCATACTATTTTAAACATACTATGAATTAATCTCATCCACACGCAACAGAAAAGGATTCATAAATTGTCGTGCGGTTTCTTATTTTGCAGCATGTAAATTTATGCTGCGGATTTGCTGCTCTTCTGTTGCAGGTTTTCCCAATTTAATTCAATATGAAACCCGCAACAAAGAGCCATGTGTTGCGACTTTTGTGGTGGAAACACAACTATTCCGTCGCAAATTCCAAATAAAAAACAAAACAGAAAAAAACGTATACTTATCCCTGGCCGTAGTCATAGCAACTTGATCCTCTGTTCTGAGCGCAGTTCGACCTCCTGGGATGACATTTCTTCCCATGTGACTCCTGCAGCCAATCAAATGCTGAAGCCGTCACATAGACTACAGCGTCATCCCAGGAGGCCGGGCTGCGCTCAGAACAGATGGATGCATCACCATGACAACATCCGGGTGATAAGTATAAACTTTTTTTTTCCTGCAGTCTTTCCACCGCGGACATTTTATATGAAAAACTGCACCACAATTCGGTGCGTTTTTTTTGGGCGAAGTTCCCTGCAGTCTCCAGGACCAATACGCTGTGAACTTTTACGCAGTGTATCAGCCCTGTGTGTCTCTACTCTAAAAGTAGGTTTATATGGGCAGATTTCTACCCAAAACCAGCGCTGTTTAACAATATAACAAGTCGATCGGCGCTCGTTAACATGCCCTTTTACACGAACCGATGCTAGACTGCATAGGGGACAAACAACCGTTAATGCTACCGTTCAGTCCCTATCAGTTCAGTCCGTATCATCATTGTCGATGATTTTATAGGCTGCATAAACAATGTGATCTGTTAACAAAAGAGCCTTTGCTCGTTTGTTGGATGATCGCTGCCCTGTTTACGCCGGCCGATAATTGTCCGAACGAACGTTATTAAGAACGCCCCCATTTCCGACTATTGGCCTGTGTAAATGGGCCTTTATTATATCATTGTGGGTTTGAGATCATTGTTGTCTCTGAGATGGCTGTGGGTTTCTATCTCGGATCTGCTAGTGACATGAGATTCAAGTACATTAGGTTGAAGATGTTTAAGTTGCGGCCTATATAAAGGAGTGAGGGATGCAGGCATATATTTTTGCACACTATGCTACACATGCTGCTGTTGCGACCCCCTCCCCCCAAGCTCTGTCTTCAATCTTGCCTCCAAATTCCCTGGATTCCTTTAACCCCTTCCCATCGCAGCCACTTTTGGACTAAATGACAGAGCCCCATTTTTAAAATCTGATGTGTCCCTTTATGTGGTAGTAATTTTGGTATGCTTTCACCTAGCCAAGCGATTCTGCGATTGTTTTCCCGTAACAAATTGTACTTTATGATAGGGCTAAATTTTTGTCGCTAAATTCATTGGTTATTTTTGAAAAACACCAACATTTTGAGAGAAATTTGAATGCATCTGCTTGTCAGACAGATTAGTAATACCACACAAAATAGTTACTAGTTAACATTTCCCATGTCTACTTTATGTTGGCATCATTTTTTGAACATCATGTTATTTTTCTAGGACGTTACAAGGCTACGGCCTGATTCACATGAACGCTGCGCATCTCGGACGTGAAAAACTGCAGTTTTTCACGTCCGAGGTGCATCCGTGCTCAGCGCTGCGGGACGCGATGTCACGCATCCACCGTAGTTGAGAGTCTATGGAGGGATGCATGATGCATGAAAAGATAGGACATGTCCTATTTTCCCACGGACCCTTCACACGGTCTGTTGAAACAACGGCTGTGTGAACGGCCGCATTGAATTACATAGGTCCAAGGGACGGCCGCTGTTTCAACGGCCGCCCCGCGGCAATTTCTCACATTATCAAGAAAAATTTCAAAAGGCTATATTTATAGTTTCCGGTTCAGTTCTGAAGTAGCTCGGAGTCTATATTTTGGGAAACCCCCATAAATCCCCCCATTTTAAAAACTGCACCCCTCATAGTATTCAAAACAGCATTTAGAAAGTTTCTTCACAGGAATTGAAGCAAAGTGGAGGTGAAATTTACCAGAGAAACGCAACTCAATATTTATTGCCCAGATTCTGACGTTTTTAGAGATATCCTAGATGTTGCCCTAGTTTGCTAATGGACTGAAACACAGGCCTCAGAATCAAAGGAGCACCTACTGGATTTTGGGGCCTTCGTTTTATTAGATTATATTTTAGGCACCATGTCAGGTTAGAAGTGGTCTTGTGATGCCAAAACAAAGGAAATGCCTCAAAAAAATACCCCATTTTGGAAACTACACCCCACAAAAAATTACTCTAGGGGTATAGTGAGCATTTTGACCCCATAGTTGTTCCACAAATTTTATTAGAATTGGTCAGAGAAAATGAAAAAGTTAATTTTTTTCCCACTAAGACGTAGCTTTAGCTTAAAATGTTTAATTTTCTCATCAAATAAAGGAGAAAAAGCACCCCAACATTTATAAAGCAACTTCTCCAGAGTACGGAAATACCTCATATGTGGTAATAAACTACTGTATGAATACACATAAGGGCTCAGAAGGGAAGGAGCGCCATTTGTCTTTTGGACCACAAATTTTGCTGAATTCGTTTTTCTGCACCATGTCGCTCTTGCAAAGCCCCTAAGGTACCAGTACAGTGGAAACTACCAAAAAGTGACTCCATTTGGCAAACTACACCTTTAGGCCTTATTCACATGAACGTGTATTACGTCCGTGCTACGCGCGTGGAAATCACGCGCGTCGCACGGACTTATGTAAGTCAAAGGGGCCGTTCTGACAAATCGTGATTTTCATGCAGCGTATGTCCGCTGCGTAAAGCTCACGACATGTCCTATACTTGCCCAAGTTTCGCCCAGCACGCACCCATTGAAGTCAATGGGTGCGTGCAAATCGCGCACGGCACACGGAAGCACTTCCGGGTGACGCACGTGATTCGCGCTCCAGTTGTTAAAGAAGTGAAGGGAAACACAAAAGCCCCTCCTTCTTTACTGTTTCGTAAACATAAAAACAGAGTGTCATAATGATACCGACTGTGCGAAAATCACGCAGCCACGCACCATATACAGATGCCACACTGAACTTTTGCACATGCAAAACGCAGCGTTTTTTGCGCGCGCAAAACTGACACGTTTGTGTGAATAAGGCCTTAGAGTCAGTTCACACATTGTGTAAATACGGCGTATACCTGTATTATAATACCTGTATTATATATAATACAGTAAAACAAGTCTCATCCACACACTGCGTAAATACTGAGCGGAAAAAACGCTCAGAAATTGACCTGCGGGGCAGAATTTTATTCTGCAGCATGTCAATTGTATTTGCGTAAACGCTGCTAATTTGTTGCGGGTTTTCCCCATTAAATTCAATGGGAGGTAAAATCCACAATAAATAGCAGCAGGGGCGTAGCTAAAGGCTCATGGGCCCTGGTGCAAGAATTCAGCTTGGGCCCCCCTTCCCCTCCCCATCACCACCAGACCCCTGCTTGCTCCTATGCCCAGCCACCTTGCTCAACAGTCCCCATGGATGGGGGCATTTTCAGAAGTTTTTTAAGCAAACTTGCGTTTTTGCTGCATTTTTTTACTGCTGTTTTTGGAGCTGTTTTTCTAGAGTCAATGAAAAACGGTTCCAAAATAGGCTCAAAAAGTGACATGCACTTTTTCAAAACAGCCGCGGAAAAAACAACGCCCCTTCGGAACAGAAAGACATTTTTCCCATTGAAATCAATGGGCAGATGTTTGGAGACATTCTGCCGCCGACTTTTTTGGCCGTTTACGGCCCAAAAAATTACCGAAAATAAGCTGTGTGAACATACCCTTAAAATGAATAAATTGGGCTTCCCCCTTTGACAATGTGCAAAGAAAGAGTGATGGTGCCAACTGCTTTTCAACCAGTTTCAGCATATTATGGGATTCTGAGATAGTCCTTAGGGCTTATTCAGACGAACGTAAAATACGTCCATGCAACGGGCGTGATTTTCACGCGCCTCGCGCGGACCTATGTTAGTCTATGGGGCCGTGAAGACAGTCAGTGATTTTTGTGCAGCGTGAGTCCGCTGCGTAAAACTCACGACATGTCCTATATTTGTGCGTTTTTCGCGCATCACGCACCCATTGAAGTCAATGGGTGCGTGAAAATCACGCGCACCACACTGAAGCACTTCCGTGGGACGGGCGTGATTCGCGCAACAGCAGTACAAAGTATGAATGAAAACCGAAAAGCACCAGGTGCTTTTCTACTTACAAACATACAGTGTCATAATGATGGCGGCTGCGCAAAACTCACGCAGCCACGCATCATACGGGGATGACTCACGGAGCTGTTTAGTGCCTTTTGCGCGCGCAAAAACGCACACGCTCGTGTGAATCCGGCCTTAGGGGGGATTCACACGAGCGTGTATTCGGTCCGTGCGGGCCGCGTGGTTTTCACGCGGCACGCATGGACCAATACAAGTCTATGGGGCAGTACAGACAGTCCGTGCTTTTTGCGCAGCGTTTGTCTGCTGCGCAAAATGCGCGACAGGTTCAATAACTCTGCGTATTTCGCGCATCACGCACCCATTGAAGTCAATGGGTGCGTGAAAATCACGCGCACCACACGGAAGCACTTCCGTGGGACGAGCGTGATTCGCGCAACAGCAGTGAAAAGGATGAATGAAAACCGAAAAGCACCAAGTGCTTTTCTGTTTCCGAACATCCAAACGGAGTGTCTTTGCGATGAGCGAAGCCGGACAAGCGTACCGAACTTCACCGGGTTCGGCCAAACTCGTTTTGGCCGATCCCGGCAAAAAAATTATCGGTACGCGACGTCAGGAGATAGTCACTGTCCATGGTGCTGAAAGAGTTAAACTGTTTCAGCACCATGGACAGTGACTTGCGATCCCAAAATACATTAACCTGTAAAAAAAAAACGAAGTTCTAACTTACCGATTACTCCTGTCTCCTTCCTGCAGTCCGACCTCCCGGGATGACACTTCAGTTCAAGTGACAGCTCCAGCCAAGCACAGGCTGCAGCCAATCACAGGCTGCAGCGGTCACTTGGACTGCTGCGTCATCCAGGGAGGTGGGGCCCGATGTCAAGAGAGGCGCGTCACCAAGGACGCGTCACCAAGGACGCGTCACCAAGGCAACGGCCGGGAAGTTCTCGGTAAGTAGGAACTTTATCTTTTTTTTTTACAGGTTTTTCGCTGTTGTGTTCGGCATTCACTGTCGAGGGTGCTGAAAGATTTAGCTCTTTCAGCACCTTGGACAGTGACGGGCGTTGACAAGCCTCATCTCTATGATGCCGGCTGCGCGAAAATCACGCAGCCGCGCATCAGACACGCATGACACACGCAGCTGTCAAATGGTTTTTGCGCTCGCAAAACGCTGCGTTGTTTGCGCGCGCAAAAACGCAACGTTCGTGTGAATCTCCCCTTACAGCAAGGTTGAGACATATTGTTCACACTCCTATTTAGCATCTGTAAGAGATACCTGTGTTTCTCCAAGACCTTTTGATATGAGAATTCTATACACAATGAGCATTTTGCATACTGATGAGGTACATTTCGTTCAGACCTGCAACCAAACCCATGACTCCACATCTTTAAATCACCTAAATTAAATAACTTATATTATATAAAATTTAACACACTATAATGCATTCATTATTCTAAGTTCCAGATTTATATAAAAAAATAAAGTTATAGCTTTCGGAATGCGGGAAGAAAAAAAAAACATTATTCTTGCAGTATATAGTGCAAGCGATTCATCGTTTACTGGTTCAAGTCATCAAAGACTTTTTTTAAAGCTTTAGGGAAAAAAAATATTATTTTTTTTCCCTAAACTATTGTAAAGAAAAAGAAAAATTAACATAACTGGCAGGATTGCTGTTTTTTGGTCACCTTAGCTACCAAAACTATGTAATAAAAAGTGATAAAAAAGTTGCATGTACCCAAATATTGTACCAATAAAAACTACAGCTTGCCCAGCAAAAAATAAGCTGCCAAACCCTAAATCAACCAAAATATAAAAAAATTATAGGTCTCAGAATATGGCAGCACAAAAATATATTTTTTTAACAAATAGTTATTTCTTTGTAAAAGTGGTAAAACATAAAAAAACAAGATACATTTGGTGTCGCTATAATCTTATCAACCCACTCGATCAACGCTGTAAAGCAAAACCCAAAAAACAATAGCGGAACCTGTTTTTTGCCCCTTTCACCCCAGTCATTGCTTCTATTTTTACTAAAGCCATGATGAATAATCTTTTTTAAACAGATCCTGAAATAACCCACAGACTTAGGTCACATTCACATGACAGTAATTTGGTCCGTATTTGGAAGCCAAAGCCAGGAGTGGGTTCAACACACGGAAGAAGTGCAAAGCTTTCTATTATACTTTTTCTTTGTGTTCGTAGGTTTGGTTTACCAACACTGATGCAAAATACTGACCAAAATACTACCATGTGAAAGTGGTCTAATAATGGGTCTGTCGGGTTTCTGTGTTTTTGTTTTTTCTTTTGTTATTTTTTTACTGGAGATCTCCAAGTCAATACAGTTACTAATACCTATACTTTACCTCATAATTATATGGTTGTAGTATAACATGTCAAGCAGCACCTGACGCCCTATACATATAGATGCATAAATAGTATGCATTGGAGAACACAAAATCGAATCTAAATATAAACTATAAGTTATAGGTACGCATAATAGTTTCTAATACTAACATTTTACCTCATAATTATATGGTTAGAGCATCTGCAAACTATTTCTTCTCTTAACCTTTCTAAAATACCCATTATTCTGTATAGTCATAAGAGCATTAACCATTTATCTCTCACACCCTTATATGTATTAGCCCTTGAATCTCAGTAGACAAAATACCTTAGTCTGGTCTAGATGTAAGCAGGAGAATGCAATAGACGGTTTATATCATGAGGCAAAGTTCTTCCAGACTGAAAGTCAAACTGGTTTACCTCCTCTCTATGAAGTACTCCTAAGACCACTCGTCTACCTTCATTGATGTGTCTCGTAGAATATAATGAATTTACTTCATTTGCGCAGTGTAACAAGATTTTCCAGAGACCTGTTGTCCAAAGTCCTCACACCTACTGTGTTTGTTCTGTGCTGTAGGCTTCTCAAATGCTAATGACTTGGGCTGGTTTCACACTGTGTGTTTTTGTTGCATTTTTAAAATGCGCCTTTTTGTATTCGTTGTTGAACTTCCATTGAGAGACGTGGGAGTATATCTACCAATATACAAAAAAAACGCATGGTAAAAACACCACTCAAACATGTAACGTGGTGGTTGTGGAGAGACCCCCCCAGGAATGCCAAAATATGAAAGGAGGCATGAAGTTAGCGAAACCACTTCAACTTTTACTTTTAGCTTAATAATATGTACAGTTTGTTTGCCGTTGTTGATGGTGCATTCGGCCACAAATATTACACTTCTCAAAAAAATGTATGTAACACTTAGGCATCACAGTGTAAGGCCTTATTCACACGGCCATGTTCGGTCTGTGATATACGGACCGCATGTCGGTCGCGTTTCCCGGACTGAACACAGTTCAGGGAGCCGGGCTCCTAGCATCATAGTTATGTATGACACTAGGTGTCCCTGCCTCCCCGCAGGAATACTGTTCCGTACTGAAACATGTTATCAGTACGGGACAGTAGTCCCACGGGGATGTACGTGTATGTACGCATAAAGCTACATACATAACTATGATCCTAGGAGCCTGGCATGAGGCCTAACCTCCGAGCCAACTGATCTTCAGGGATATTAATCTGTCCAGTTAGGAAGCATAGTAGATTGTGCTTTGGTACAAATTCAAGTGACAACATGTGCACTGGAGAGGCATCAGCGAGACAGTCCCCAAAAAGCTAATGATTATGCAGCTGGTGGCCACAGACCATTCTTCTCTCCTTAGGATCTATTCACATGCTGAGGTTGAGGTGTGGTTAGAAACACATAAAAATAACTGATCTGAAAACCGCATGTGGTTTTGCCGCAATTTGGTTTTTACAACTGCATTGAAATGTTAAATACTTTTGTGTCAAAAAAGACAAAAGTATAATAGGTATGATACCTTTATTGGCTAACTATAAAAGTTCTATATGCAAGTTTTCAGAGCACACAGGCTCCTTCTTCAGGCAATTTACAAATGAATGATTTAGAAAAAAGCACAACATTTAGATGTTACACAAAGACAATTCGTACATGAAGTGATATATCATTTAGATAAACTGGGGCAATAAAACTGAGGTTATAGGGGTGATGACTTAGGAGTTAAGGAGTTCTGGAGTCAGTATGATGGTGGGGTGGATGTGACGTGTGTCCATGTAGTGGCTCATAAATACTGGTGTTAGATTGAGGCCTTGTGTCAATTACTGGAATCACATTATAAGTGGCCTATATTGTACATGATATGATCGGCGCTGTAATGTAGGTGACAGCAGTGTTTTTTATTTAGAAAAACGATCATTTTTTACGGAGTTATGAGCTATATTAGCTGCTGTTGTCTTCCTTCTTTTTGTACTCCAGAAGATTGCTCCTTGGAATTCTTGTTGCTCTGTAGATCTGATCATCTATAATCCTTGATGGTATCCCTGTTCTAAGAATGTATTCCTCAGTGATAGCAGGTATCACTGCTATCCTGCTATCACTGAGGAATACATTCAAACAACAGGGATACCCAGGGGCGTAGCTAGGCGGGGGCAGGCGGGGCATGTGCCCCGGGCGCAGTTTAGAGGGGGGCGCCAGAGCCCCCTCCTCCTGCACTATAATTGTACCTGTGTCGCAAGGACACAGGTATAATTAGAAGCAATGAATGACCGTGCACGTTCCGTGCCCGGCCATTCAGCGCCTTTCCACGAATGAAGCGACTGGTACCTTTTGTACCAGTGAAGCTTCCGTTGATGAAAGGCGCTGACTGACTGACAGGGAAAGTCATCCTGCCCAGCCAATCAGCGCCTTTAATAGATGCTGCGTTCAACCCCCAGGAGATTGTTTTTTTAATTGTAATGAAAGTGTGCGGCTATATCTACAGGGGGGACGACTTTGTCTACGAGGGGACTTTATCTACGGGGGGACGACTTTATCTACGGGGGGACTTTTTCTTCACGGGGGGGCCTTCATTCACAAGGGGGACTTTATCTACATGCGGGGGGCTTTATCTACGGGGGGGTGTCTATCTACTGGGGGGGTATATACTGGGGTGGGCCATCTATGGAGCACCATATACAGGGGTGGGCTATAGCTACAGGGGGGGCTATATAGTATATAGCCCCCCTATAGATATAGCCCACCCCTGTAGATATAGCCCACCCCTGTAGATATAGCCCACCCCTGTATATGGTGCTCCATAGATAGCCCACCCCCCCCCCCCTGTAGATAAAGCCCCCAGAAAAAGAACTAGAATCTGAGACGTCACCGGTGAGTCACTTAATGTCAATGTTTATTCTGCCTCTAATCAGTAATGTAGTCACTGTATGATCTGCAGTGAGATGATTATTATAGGATTTATTTTTGTGAAACAGCAACTCCCAGCATATCCTTACCATTGTTCGGGCCATGCTGGGAGCTGTAGTTTTACGCCGTACACACCTATACGGCAGGGGTTGCACTAAATTGAGCTGTATTTGTGCTGGTGCTGTATTTATGTACTGAGCTTGGTTCTGGTGTTGTGTATAGAACCATATTGCTTGTAAGATGTACAAATGTGTTACATAAAAAGCAATGACACGTCGATTGGTAGAGAAAACAAACACGGCGAGGGGGAAGGAGATGTCGGGAAAGAGGTTGGGGGGGGGCCAAACTGAATCTTTGCCCCGGGTGCTGGAGAACCTAGCTACGCCTCTGGGGATACCATCCAAGGATTATAGATGATCAGTTCTATAGAGCAACAAGAATTCCAAGGAGCAATTTTCTGGAGTACAAAAAGAAGGAAGACAACAGCAGGGTGCCCCTAGTGGTCCTATACAACCCACAAATGAACATCTTGCGGAAAATTGCTGCTGATCTCCAACCTGTATTTAACAAAGACAATAAACTGAAGGAAATATTCCAGGATTTACCTCTCCTTGCATACAAACAGCCACCAAAGCTAAGGAATCTCCTGGTCAGAAGTGCCCCCTCATCGCCATCAGAGACTGGCACTTTTCCTTTCAACAATAAAAAAAGGAAAAGACCTGTATCAACATCTTGTCATCAAAAACCATCCACATACCAAACACGCAGCAGGACTATAAAATCACTGGCACGTTCTCCTGTACATCCTCCAATGTCGTGTACATGATCCTGTGTACAAGGTGCATCAATAAAAGGTATCTACACTGGAGAAAGAATACAAAAACTACAAACCAGGATGAATCGTCACAGACATACAATAAAACAGGAGGTGGATACACCCGTGGGAAACCATTTCTCTGGACCTGATCACAGTTTGGCAGATTTAAATGTACTAATTCTGAAGGGTCATTTTAAAAACAACAGAGAGAAAAATTTGGGAATTCAAGATGATGATAAAATTCCAGTCATTGACACAAGGCCTCAATCTAACACCTGGATTTATGAGCCACTACGTGGACACATGTCACATCCCCCATCAGACTGACTCCAGATCCCTTAACTCCTAAGTCATCACCCCTATAACCTCAGTTTTATTGCCCCGGCTTATCTTAATAATGTATCACCTCATGCACGAATTGTCTTTGTGTAACATCTAAATGTTGTGCTTTTTTCTAAGTCATTCATTTGTTAACTTGCCTGAAGAAGGAGCCGGTGTGCTCTGAAAGCTGCATATAGAACTTTTATGGGTAGCTAATAAAAGGTATCATACCTATTATACTTTTGTCTTTTTTGACACATAAGTATTTAACATTTCATATTGTCTCTGGCTAACACGGTACTACACTATTTTTTACTGTACAACTGCATTGAAAAACGCATGCAGTTTTCTGATGCGTATATTCGATGCGGTTCTAATCGCACATAAACTGCCCTTATCCTTCCTAACTGATTTTTCTCTAGTTTTGCATTTTGCTAGTATCGTTGTCACTACTGGTCACATGAGGCGGTACCTGCAGCCCATTCAGGTTGCACAGGTAGTCCAGCTCCTCCAGGATGCCACATGCATACGTGACCTTGCAAAGTTTGCTGTGTCTATCAGCACAGTCTCAAGAACATGGAGTAGATACCGGGACGTGGGCCATTACAAGAGGAGAGATGGAAGGGTGTTAGAAAGGCATCATCCCATCAGAAGGACTGCTAGAACACTACAAAATGACCTCCAGTTGGGCTACTACTGGGAATGTTTCTGACCAAGCTGTCAGAAATAGACTTTATGAGGGTGGCATGATGGACCGACTTCCAGTAGTTGGACCTGTTCTCACAGTCCAACACTGTGCAGCTTGATTGGCATTCGACAGAGAACACCAGAATTGGCAGTGGGCCCTGTGTTCCTCCTGGTGTAGGACTGTTCTGTTTGTTATATCTTCTTCTGATAATGATGATTACACATAATAGTTGGTAGCAGACATTTAATTGTATAGAGGTGTTAGCTGTCATTAGACATGAGACTGCCTGGTGAACTGCAACAAACAAGTGCCAAGGTACCAGTTGGACCCACATATAAGTATTGAGACCTCTAGAGGCCATACACAGCATATGACATATTGCTACATCCTTTTTCTTTTAAATGAAGCAACAATGAAATGTAACCAAACACAATATAGTAAACATGAACAAATAGAAGGTATGAATAAGCCAGATCTAATCCTTGAGGTGGGCTGGCTTTCTGATTGTTCTCCAGCTCGAGTAACATAAGATGTTTCTCCAAACTCATCTTGTTGTTCTTGTGATTCTGGAAATGCATTTCCTGGGATTGTTTGTCTCTGGTCCGAGTCCTCACCCAGATCCTCAGCACTCCCTGTTACTTCATTGCCTGTAGTTGCAATCTCATTGCTTTGAGTGTCCATATACAGTTCATAGGGCCATGCACCATCTCGTTCTTCAAAGGGACATGCATCATCTCGTTCTTGTGTTTTTCTCCGATGTCTCCGATTTATTCCCAGTCTTCTTCCTTCCTCTGTTACAATTTTATAAGACCGAGGTCCAAGTTTCTGAACAACCTTTGCTTTCCAATGTTTGTCATATTTGCCAATTAGCTGAATCTATATTTTCATTTCTCTGGAGGACAGGCAGGTCCTTTGCAGATTTATTGTAATAATAAGCTAGCCTATCTTGATTCATCTTCATTTTGGCTCTAACCTTACCCACAAGCTTTGGCTGTAGCAGTTGACATGCAGTTAGTTGGTAAGAGAGTCATTGTGCGTCTACTCCTGAGCCTCTGTGCCGGACTGCTGTCTAGGCCTTGTGTGGGTGTATTCCTGTGATCCAGTATAGACAGGTATATATCTGTACACTGGCGTAGCTATAGGGGTCGCAGCGGTCGCAATTGCGACCGGGCCCCGAAGCCAGGGGGGCCCACGGCCCCCCGCACCACATCAATAAAAAGTTACTATAGTAACTCGGGCCGCGGGCCCCTGTTACTATAGTAACATACTTTACTTACCTTCCTGGTTCCGGATCGCAGCGGAGGTCCTGACGTCAAGCGCTGTGCGCAGCGCATGACGTCTCAGCGCTATGCCGCCGCGCACAGCATCGAGACTACAGAACTCCCGCCGCGGCCGAAGAGGAAGGTAAGGTTAGCCCTGACTGGCGGGGTCTGACTCCCGGGACCCGCCAATCAGCTGTTTTGAAGGGGCCGCAGCACTCGTACGAGAGCTGCTCCCCTTCATTCCTGTCACTTCATTCCGGTCATACTGTGAATCGGTGTCGGCGATTCACAGTGTGAGCGAGTAGTGAAATGAAGGGGAAGCAGCTCTCGTACGAGTGCTGCGGCCCCTTCAAAACAGCTGATTTGCGGGTCCCGGGCGACACATCAGCTATTGATGGCCTATTCTGTGGATAGGCCATCAATGTTTAGGGACTGCACAACCCCTAAGCCTACGATGTATCAGGCTTAGGGGGCCCATGAGACAGGATCACAGATTGTGTGATCCTGTCTGCTGGGCCCTGTATCTAAGCCAATCACATGGTAGGCTTAGATACATGGCCCATGCGTGATCCTGTCTGCTGGGCCCTGTATCTAAGCCAATCACATGGTAGGCTTAGATACATGGCCCATGCGTGATCCTGTCTGCTGGGCCCTGTATCTAAGCCTACCACACTGTAGGTTTAGATACAGGGCCCCAGCACACACTAATCTTATACTGTATAAGATTACTGTCTGCTGGACCCTGTATCTAAGCCTACCTTGTGGTAGGCTTAGATACAGGGTCCCACAGACAGTATCACACATGGGCCCTGTATCTAAGCCTTAGGGTATGTGCACAGACACTAATTACGTCCGTAATTGACGGACGTATTTCGGCCGCAAGTACCGGACCGAACACAGTGCAGGGAGCCGGGCTCCTAGCATTATAGTTATGTACGATGCTAGGAGTCCCTGCCTCGCTGCAGGACAACTGTCCCATACTGTAAACATGTTTTCAGTACGGGACAGTTGTCCTGCAGCGAGGCAGGGACTCCTAGCGTCGTACATAAGTATGATGCTAGGAGCCCGGCTCCCTGCACTGTGTTTGGTCCAGTACTTGCGGCCGAAATACGTCCGTCAATTACGGACGTAATTAGTGTGTGTGCACATACCCTACCACATGTGTTACTAATCATTTTTTGTGTGTTTTCTTACAGGTTCGGTCGTTGGACTACGGCGGATTCCAGGACTACTTCGATGACAGCTTTTTTTTTTATTAATAAAATGGTTAATGAGGGCTGTGTGGGTTTTTTTTTTATTTCAATAAAATATTTTTTCTATGTCTTTGTGTTTTTTTTTTTAAACTATATTACTACCGCCTTAGTAATGGCCGCCGGCTGATTGACAGCATCCATTGCTAAGGCGGGGCTTAGTGTTAGCAGGTATAGAGGCTAACACCAACCCCCATTATTACCCCGTTACCCACCACCACCAGGGGTGCTGGGAAGAGCCGGGTACCATCCAGTACTTGACCATCTGTAGTGATGGTTGGCCACTGGGGTGGCCGCAGGCTGGTATTATCAGGAGGGGAAAGGTCAAAAACAGTGGCCCTTCCCATTCTGGTAATGCTGCCTGCTGCTGCTTTATTGTATCTGGCTGGTTATGAAAATGGGGGGGACCCCACGTCATTTAAAAAAAAAAAAAAAAAAAAATTATTGGAAAGAACGATGTCGGGTCCCCCCCAATTTTCATAACCAGCCAGATACAACACAGCAGCAGCAGGCAGTATTACAAGGGTGGGAGGGCCACTGTTTTTGGCCTTCCCCAGCCTAATACTACCAGCCTGCGGCCACCCCGGTGCCTGCCCGTCACTACAGATGGTCGGGTACTGGTTTGTACCCGGCTCTTCCCAGTACCCCTGGTGGCGGTGGGTACCGGGGTGATAATGGGGTTTAGTGTTGGCCTCTGCACCGCCTAACATTAAGCCTCGCCTTAGTAATGGATGTTGTCAATCAGCCAGCGGCCATTACTAAGGCGGTAGTAATAAAGTTTAAAAAGATACAAGCACATAGAAAAAATATTTTATTGAAATAAAAAAACACAACCCTCATTAACCATTTTATTGAGAATAAAAAAAACGCCGTCATTGAAGTCCTCAAATCCGAAGTCCAACAACCGAACCTGTAAAAAAAACACAAACACAAAAATAATCAGTAACACATAAAGAAGCAAAATGTCAGCGAGCTGGGCCCTGTATCTAATCCTATCATGTGTGATACAGTCTGCTGAGCTGTGTATCTAATCCAATCATGTATGATACTGTCTGCTGGGCCCTATATCTAATCCGATCATGTGTGATACTGTCTGCTGGGCCACTGTATCTAATCCTATCATGTGTGATACTGTCTGCTGAGCTGTGTATCTAATCCTATCGTGTGATACTGCCTTCTGAGCCACTGTATCTAATCCTATCATGTGTGATACTGTCTGCTGAGCCACTGTATCTAATCCTATCATGTGTGGTACTGTCTGCTGAGCCACTGTATCTAATCCTATCATGTGTGGTACTGTCTGCTGAGCCACTGTATCTAATCCTATCATGTGTGATACTGTCTGCTGGGCCACTGTATCTAATCCTATCATGTGTGATACTGTCTGCTGAGCTGTGTATCTAATCCTATCATGTGTGATACTGCCTTCTGAGCCACTGTATCTAATCCTATCATGTGTGATACTGTCTGCTCAGCCACTGTATCTAATCCTATCCATAGTTTATAGGGTCGTAGTGCTATAGATATGCTATGCTGTCTCATATACACACTATTTTTTGGGGCGGACACATATGTATTGGGGCTATTTCCCGGACATTTTAAGCCCTGAGGGTATGTTCACACGGCAGCGTCCGTTACGGCTGAAATTACTGTGCTGTTTTCAGGAGAAAACAGCACCGTAATTTCAGCCGTAATGGCATGTGGAGGCGTCTTTTGCTGCGTCCATTACGGAAGTAACTGAAGCTGGTTTTCCATGGAGTCCATGGAAAACGGCTCCATTTACGTCTGGAGAAGTGACAGGCACTTTTTTACGCGCCGCCTTTTGACAGCGACGCGTAAAAAAAAATGACCGTCGGCACAGAACATCGTAAGACCCATTCAAATGAATGGGCAGATGTTTGCCGACGCTTTTGAGCCGCATTTTCGGACGTAATTCAATGCTAAAACGCCCTAATTACATCCGTAAATAGTGTGTGTGAACCCAGCCTTAGTGACGCCCCCGGCTGCTAGTGCTGCATTGTTGGGTCACTTAGGAGACCCAGCGATGCAGCTGAAAGTGGACCGTCGGCCATGAGAAGTTTGCGGGGGGGGGGGGGGCCCCAGTAAGAATTTTTGCATCGGGGCCCATGAGCCTCTAGCTACGCCCCTGTATCTGTACCTGCCTGTTTTGCTTTGCGCATGAGTCTTTTCACTGTTTTCACTGCTGACTCTGCTTTGCCATTACTTTGAGATTATCCTAGAGATGATGTCTGGTGCTCAAATTCCCACCTCTCACTGAATTTTTTTAAGTCTTCACATGTAAATTGAGCAGCATTGTCCAACTACACAATATCAGGAATGCCATACCTAGCAAAATGGGCCTTAAGCTTTTTAATCACTGTTTTTGCCCTTGTGTCCTGTACATAATTCACCTCCCAAAAGTTCGAAAAATAGTCCACAGTTATAAGGTATTCTTTGTCATTCCACGTGAACAAATCTGTTCCTATTTTTGACCATGGCCGGTTTGGAATTGCATGTGGTTGCAATGTCTCCTTCGGTTGCAAGCAGTTTCCTGGGATTCTGTCCATTCCCAGAGTACATCTTTGTGAGTTAGCTATCTCAGTGGCTCACACAAGTCTTGCAAAATTTGGAAAGATAATTCAGCATGCCCAGGAATTGTTGTACATCTGTAGGAGTCGGCATGTCTTGTATTGTCCTCACTTTTCAGGATCCACTTTCACACCATTTGTGGTTAGAAGATGTCCAATATATGGAACCTCTGTCATTTTCAGTTTGAATTTTACCAGGTTCAGCTTGATATGTTTTTCTCTACATCTGTCCAATAACAATCATTTTCTCATCATGATCCTTTGTTGCAGATTCCAGATCTTCACATTCTCCAACTATTAGGGCCAGTTCACAGTGAGTTTTTTCACACGTTGTTTTGACGCGGAAACCGCGTCGGAAAACGCGTCGAAAAACGGCCGAAAATGCCTACTATTGATTTCAATGGGAGGTGGAGGCGTTTTTTTCTCGCGAGCGGAAAAACCGTCTCGTGGGAAAAAGAAGTGACATGCCCTATCTTTGGGCGTTTAGGTCTCTGACCTCCCATTGACATCAATAGGAGGCAGAAAAAAGTGTATTTCGTGGCATTGTTCACATTTCACAGAACCCATTTTTCACATCACATACAGAAAATATTTTGGCCTTTGATAGATCTGGCAAAATGTCTTCTATGGTAGGCATTGGATAATGATTTCTTTTCAGAGCCTTGTTCAGGGGCTTAGGGTCAATACATATTCTTAACTTGCCAGATGATTTCTTCACTATAACCAAACTTCTTATCCAGTCTGTGCACTCACGTATTGGTGCTGTCATGCCTCTGCAGTGCAAATCTTCAGTTTTTCTATAAGTGGTTGCATTAAAGCTATAGGCACTCTTCTTGTAGGTAACCTTGGATCAATTTCTAGTTTGTAGTTACCTTCCAGGAATTCATCACCTTCAAATAATTCGGCATTGTATCGACTGTTTTTATAGTCTGAAAATCCAAATTGCGCTCTGCCTTTTGTTTAGGATTTGAGTATTCTGAGAAACTTCAACAACCATAATGATATGGGACTGTACCTACATTAAGTCTGTAGCCTGAACTGCTTTTACTCCCAGCAAGGGAATATGATCGTTCTCGTGCAGTACAGTAAATTCTACTCTGTAACTCTTTCTGTTACATGGATTTCTTAATTTTAGCTTGCATGTCCCTATGGGGTTGTACATCACCAGTATCTTGTCAGTGGGCTCAATGGGGACCTGTTTGTTAAGAAGAGTAAATGGAATAAAATTGCAGCTTGCTCCATAATCCAGCTGAAATCTGATGGGCTGTTCATCCAGCAAATAGGTGGCAAATAGCTGCTTTACATCATTGACTACTGGCTGCTTGACTACATTGACATTCTCTTTTGCAGCCTGCGGCTATGTTTTCTCCTCTGCACTGCCACTGTCTATGTCCTGGGTCACTGAGTGGACTTGTCTGTGTGGTTTTGCTGTTTTCAGTCTGCACAGAGCTGAGAAATGATTCCTCTTGCCACAAGTCCTGAAGGTCTCCCCATATGCTGGACATTTCTCTTTGTCTCTCTCATATCTTTTTCCACAATCTTTACAATGGACGGAGCTTGCAGGAAGCCTTGTCCTTGCTTTCCCTTTCACAGATACTGCATGTAATGTGGCGTCACTGGTGGCTTCCATCATCTTCAGGCTGTCTTTAGTCAGTTCAGCAGCTCTGCAGATTTGCATGCATTTCTCCAATGCCAGGTCTTCCTCTCTCAATAATCTTTGTTTGACTCCTGATTCCTTCAGAAGACCTTGTGTCTCTCCACAGTCTCATTCTTTTTGGGGTCACAGTGTTTATCAAATACCTGCAGTATGCCTGCCAGGTCCCGACTGTCTATTCTGTCTGTGAGTAAAGGGGTTTTTACACCGGGCGATTATCGCGGAGACCAGCGTTCATATAACGCTTGTTGCCGATAATTGCAGCAGATGAACGAGTAAACGTTTAAAAAAGTAAAATATTATCGTTGTCGGCAGAATATCTCTGTTAGGGATCTGCCAGGTACTTCATCTAGCTATACTCCTGGGATTAATCAATCCACACCTGAGGCCAGACCTGCTCGACTGACACCATCTCCCACCAACCAGGGTGGCAGGCTCAGGAGTGGGAGAGCCTATCGCGGCCTGGTCTCTCGGAGTTAGCTCCGCCCCCTGCCCTTTATTACCTGCCCTGTGCTCTCCCTCAGTGCTTGTAATTCTTTTGGATTCCTGGCCCCACTGCTGCTTGCTCCAGCCTGCTTCTGCCGTGCTTCTGCCTTGCTGCAGTTCTGCTTGACCTGCTTGCTTGCCCTGGCTTGCTTCTGTCTCCGTGCCTGCTCGGGTGTACTCACTTCGTCCTGGTCCTGACTGTTCGTTCGCCGCCCCGTTTCCTCGTGGCGTTCCGTGGCTACTGCCCCTTCCCTTGCGTGTTCCCTGTTTGTCTTCCTGTGCACTTAGCCAGCGTAGGGACCGCCGCCCAGTTGTACCTCGTCGCCTAGGGCGGGTCGTTGCAAGTAGGCAGGGACAGGGCGGTGGGTAGATTAGGGCTCACTTTCCCTTCACCTCCTTCCTGCCATTACATAATTACAAGCCCTTACCTAGTCTACCATTTCTCCTACGCTGACGCTATCATGGACCCCCTTGAGACCCTGACCCAGCAGATGCAGGGCCTCTCCCTACAGGTCCAGGCCCTGGCCCAAAGGGTCAATCAGGGTGACGCTGCTTTAGTAGTACCCCTCACCTTACCTCTAGAACCCGACCTCAAGTTACCTGACCGGTTTTCAGGGGACCGTAAGACGTTTCTCTCCTTCCGGGAGAGTTGCAGACTGTATTTCCGCCTAAAGCCCCACTCCTCAGGTTCCGAGAACCAGCGGGTGGGTATCATCATATCCCGACTCCAGGAAGGGCCCCAAGAGTGGGCCTTCTCCTTGGCTCCTGACGCCCCTGAACTTTCCTCTGTTGATCGTTTTTTCTCTGCCCTCGGACTCATGTACGACGAGACTGACAGGACTGCTTTAGCCGAGAGTCAGCTGGTGACCTTACGTCAGGGTAGGAGACCGGTTGAGGAATACTGTTCTGATTTTAGGAAGTGGTGCGTAGCTTCTCAGTGGAACGATCCGGCCCTAAGGTGCAAGTTTAGGTTAGGATTATCTGACGCCCTGAAGGATCTGCTGGTTAGCTACCCCTCGCCTGACTCCCTTGACCAGGTTATGGCCCTAGCTGTACGACTTGACCGACGTCTCAGGGAACGTCAGCTAGAACGCTTCAGTGTGCTCCCCTCTGACTTTTCTGCGATTCCCCCCGAGGTCCCGTCTCCTCGCCCCTCCACGGGGGACTCGGAGGTACCTATGCAACTCGGGGCCTCCATGTCCCCTCGACAACGTAGAGAGTTTCGCAGAATGAATGGTCTCTGCTTCTACTGTGGGGACGACAAGCATCTACTGAACACCTGTCCCAGGCGCAAGAATAAGAAGCCGGAAAACTTCCGCGCCTAAGTGATCATCGGGGAGGTCACTTGGGCGCACAGGTATTTCCCGTTAATGTGAAACGCAATAAAATTTTGCTTCCCTTTCAGGTCTCGTTTGCTGGCCGGTCTGCCACGGGCAGTGCTTTCGTGGATTCTGGCTCATCTGCTAATATCATGTCTGTGGATTTTGCTATGTCTCTAAAGATGCCTTGTATTGATTTACCTTATCCCATCCCTGTAGTAGGAATCGACTCAACCCCCCTTGCTAATGGTTATTTTACTCAGCATACTCCTGTTTTTGAACTCCTGGTTGGCTCCATGCATTTGGAGCAGTGCTCTGTACTGGTGATGCAGGGATTATCGTCTGATCTGGTATTAGGTCTTCCCTGGTTGCAGTTGCATAATCCCACATTTGATTGGAATACTGGGGATCTCACCAAATGGGGTAATGAATGTCTTATGTCATGTCTTTCTGTTAACTCTATTTCTCCCCGGGAGGAGGTAAACACGCTTCCTGAGTTTGTTCAGGACTTCGCCGATGTGTTTTCTAAGGAGGCCTCCGAGGTGTTGCCCCCCCATAGAGATTACGATTGCGCTATCGATTTGGTGCCTGGTGCCAAGCTTCCTAAGGGTAGGATATTTAATCTTTCATGTCCTGAACGTGAAGCGATGAGGGTGTATATCCAAGAATGCCTGGCCAAGGGTTTCATTCGCCCCTCGACTTCTCCTGTAGGTGCTGGCTTCTTCTTCGTGGGGAAGAAGGATGGTGGTCTTAGGCCGTGCATTGATTATCGTAACCTGAATAAGGTCACCGTAAGGAACCAGTACCCACTTCCTTTGATTCCGGATCTTTTTAATCAGGTTCAGGGAGCCCAATGGTTTTCTAAGTTCGATCTACGGGGGGCATATAACCTTATCCGCATCAAAGAGGGGGATGAGTGGAAAACTGCGTTCAACACACCCGAGGGTCATTTCGAATACCTGGTCATGCCCTTTGGGTTGTGTAATGCCCCTGCTGTCTTCCAGAATTTTATTAATGAAATCCTGAGAGAGTACCTGGGTAATTTTCTTGTTGTGTACCTTGATGACATACTGGTGTTTTCCAAGGACTGGTCCTCCCACGTGGAGCATGTCAGGAAGGTGCTCCAGGTCCTTCGGGAGAATAATCTGTTTGCTAAGACTGAAAAATGTGTCTTTGGGGTACAGGAGATACCATTTTTAGGGCAAATCCTCACTCCTCATGAATTCCGCATGGACCCTGCCAAGGTTCAAGCTGTGGCGGAATGGGTCCAACCTGCCTCCCTTAAGGCGTTACAGTGTTTTTTAGGGTTCGCCAACTATTACAGGAGATTTATTGCCAACTTCTCGGTCGTCGCTAAGCCTCTTACGGACCTTACCCGCAAGGGTGCCGATGTCCTCCATTGGCCCCCTGAGGCCGTCCAGGCCTTTGAGACTCTCAAGAAGTGCTTTATCTCGGCCCCCGTGCTGATTCAGCCCAACCAAGAGGAGCCATTTATTGTGGAGGTTGACGCTTCCGAGGTGGGAGTGGGGGCCGTCTTGTCCCAGGGTACCAGCTCCCTCACCCATCTCCGCCCCTGTGCTTACTTCTCTAGGAAGTTTTCGCCCACGGAGAGTAACTATGATATTGGTAACCGCAAACTTCTAGCCATTAAATGGGCTTTTGAGGAGTGGCGGCACTTCCTGGAGGGGGCCAGACACCAGGTAACGGTCCTTACGGATCACAAGAATCTGGTTTTCCTAGAATCGGCCCGGAGGCTTAATCCTAGACAAGCTCGGTGGGCACTATTCTTTACCAGATTTAATTTCTTGGTTACCTATAGGGCTGGGTCCAAGAATATTAAGGCTGACGCTCTGTCACGTAGTTTCATGGCCAATCCTCCTTCCGAGAAGGATCCCACTTGTATTTTACCCCCTGGTATAATCGTCTCTGCCACGGATTCTGATTTAGCTTCTGATATCGCGGCTGATCAGGGTGCAGCTCCCGGGAACGTCCCTGGGGACAAACTGTTTGTTCCCCTGCAATACCGGCTGAGGGTACTCAGGGAAAACCATGACTCCGCTCTATCTGGTCATCCTGGCATCTTGGGCACCAAACACCTCATTACCAGAAACTATTGGTGGCCTGGGTTGCCTAAAGATGTTAGGGCTTACGTCGCCGCTTGTGAGGTTTGCGCTAGGTCCAAAACCCCTAGGTCCCGACCTGCGGGCCTACTACGTTCCTTGCCCATTCCCCAGAGACCTTGGACCCATATCTCCATGGATTTTATCACCGATTTGCCTCCATCTCAGGGCAAGTCGGTGGTGTGGGTGGTAGTCGACCGCTTCAGCAAGATGTGCCACTTTGTGCCCCTTAAGAAGCTACCTAACGCCAAGACGTTAGCTTCTTTGTTTGTGAAACACATCCTGCGTCTCCATGGGGCCCCAGTCAATATCGTTTCTGACAGAGGGGTACAATTTGTTTCCTTATTTTGGAGAGCTTTTTGTAAAAAGTTGGAGATTGATCTGTCCTTCTCCTCCGCCTTCCATCCCGAAACTAATGGCCAAACGGAAAGGACCAACCAATCCCTGGAACAATATTTAAGGTGTTTCATCTCTGACTGTCAATTCGATTGGGTCTCATTCCTTCCCCTTGCTGAATTTTCCCTGAATAACCGGGTCAGTAACTCGTCAGGGGTCTCCCCGTTTTTCTGTAATTTCGGGTTTAACCCAAGGTTCTCCTCCGTCTCCCCTGGTTGTTCCAATAATCCTGAGGTAGAGGAGGTTCATCGGGAACTGTGCACTGTCTGGGCCCAGGTTCAGAAGAACCTAGAGGCCTCCCAGAGCGCACAAAAGATTCAGGCGGATAGTAGACGTTCTGCTAACCCCCGGTTTGTCGTCGGGGATTTGGTCTGGTTGTCGTCCAGGAACTTGCGCCTTAAGGTCCCGTCCAGGAAGTTTGCTCCCCGATTTATTGGACCTTATAAGATCATTGAAGTCCTCAACCCTGTATCCTTCCGTCTGGAGCTCCCCCCATCCTTTCGCATACATGACGTCTTCCATGCCTCCCTCCTTAAACGCTGCTCCCCGTCCTGGTCCCCCTCGAGGATACCTCCTGTTCCCGTTCTCACCCCTGAGGGGGTGGAATTCGAGGTGGCCAAGATTATGGACAGTAGGATGGTCCAGGGCTCCCTCCAGTACCTGGTCCATTGGAGAGGATACGGGCCGGAGGAGAGGACTTGGGTACCTGCCCGTGATGTTCACGCTGGGGTATTGATCAGGAGGTTCCACCTCCTCTTCCCCACTAAACCGGGTCCCCTTAGTAAGGGTCCGGTGGCCCCTCATAAAAGGGGGAGTACTGTTAGGGATCTGCCAGGTACTTCATCTAGCTATACTCCTGGGATTAATCAATCCACACCTGAGGCCAGACCTGCTCGACTGACACCATCTCCCACCAACCAGGGTGGCAGGCTCAGGAGTGGGAGAGCCTATCGCGGCCTGGTCTCTCGGAGTTAGCTCCGCCCCCTGCCCTTTATTACCTGCCCTGTGCTCTCCCTCAGTGCTTGTAATTCTTTTGGATTCCTGGCCCCACTGCTGCTTGCTACAGCCTGCTTCTGCCGTGCTTCTGCCTTGCTGCAGTTCTGCTTGACCTGCTTGCTTGCCCTGGCTTGCTTCTGTCTCCGTGCCTGCTCGGGTGTACTCACTTCGTCCTGGTCCTGACTGTTCGTTCGCCGCCCCGTTTCCTCGTGGCGTTCCGTGGCTACTGCCCCTTCCCTTGCGTGTTCCCTGTTTGTCTTCCTGTGCACTTAGCCAGCGTAGGGACCGCCGCCCAGTTGTACCTCGTCGCCTAGGGCGGGTCGTTGCAAGTAGGCAGGGACAGGGCGGTGGGTAGATTAGGGCTCACTTTCCCTTCACCTCCTTCCTGCCATTACAATCTCCCTGTGTAAACAGGGAGACGCGCTGCCGAGATGATAAAAATATATGGGGACGAGCGATTGGAGTAACGACCGCTCGTTCCTATCCACAGCTCCGTGTGACAGGAGCAAACGAGCGCCAATCAACGATGTCTCGTTGATCAGCGCTTGCTGCACCGGCCGAATGTCGGCCGGTGTAAAAGGCCCTTGAGGTCTGGGCTATTTCTCTGCCCCTTTCCCCAATCAGGTAATAAAACCGCTTCACTTTCCTCTTCTCATCACATACAGAGTAAACTCTTTCTTCCAGTATCTCCAGATCTGTCAGAGATTGGAAGGAGTGACATCCAGTGTCTGAGGGGGTTTCAGTCCAGTCTCCATAGTGCAGTGTGATAGGTACTTACAGTTGCTGCGATTCTCTCTACAGTCTCAGCCTCACACACTCTCTCAGTATTAGCAGACAGAAGACTGGTTATTCAGAGGTCCTGTGCCCAGCTGCCACCATCTTCTTCTGATGATTATTACACATAATAGTTGGTATCAGACATTTAATTGTATAGAGGTGTTAGCTGCCATTACACATGAGGCTGCCTGGTGAACTTCAACCATCAAGTGCCAAGGTCCCAGTTGGACCCACATATAAGTAGTGAGACCTCTAGAGACCATACACAGCATATAACATATTTCTACAAGGACCATGCCCAGCTTCCTATGGCCCAAGAGTGTAGGCAGGTTATGGATGATGAAGGCATTGATACTATTGACTGGCCCTTATGATCCCCAAACCTGAGTCCAATTGAGCCCCTCTGGCACATTATGAATCAGTGGATCCGACACTGCCAAGTAGCGCCACAGACTGTCCAGGAGCTAAATGATGCCCTGATGATGCCACCTCATCAGGAGCCTCCCCAGGTGTTGTAGGGAGTGCATATAGGCATGTGGGGGTCGTAAATACTAGTAAGTCACATTATGAGGGGCAGTAATCATGAAATTCACGCAAATTGGATCTACCTGTGATTTCATTTTTTTACTTTGATTTTCGGGGTGATTTGGAAAACCCCCCACAATTGGTTAATTATTTTGGTTTTCATTGACTATTCATACGTCATTTTGTTTTCAACAAATTACACAATTTATATCAGAAAATAATCACTGGTATAGAACTGGAGTTTCTTAAAACATAACTTTTACTGTTGTTACCTCTTAAAAAATGTATTGCACAATATTTATACATAGACAAACTTTCATCTTATGACGTAATATAGGAAGTTCATTTTTCCTCCTTTTACAAAGACATCCAATAGTAACGTTCAATATATCCTCCAGACTCATGAAATGTACAAATGGAAAAAATCAGTCGTTTACACTGTCCTTGAAGTAAATTTTCAGGGTTGTCAAAGAGTATGCTCCATTTTACATATAACATTTATTATCCCACACGTCAGCTTGCATATAATTATAGAGCTTTTGGGGTAATTATTGGATGTGCTGATATCCAAGGATAGAGAGGGAGGACTTGAGACAAAAGTATATAGAAAACCATCCTCCACAAACAGTCTTTTGAGGTGGGAGAGCTGCCACCCGGGTCCACTCAAGAAGGGTATAACCAAAGTGCAGTATCTCTGCCTCAGAAGAAACTGTTCGAGTTATTGTGAGTTTAGGGAACGAGCAAAGGAACTAAAAACTAGGTTTTTGGATAGAGGTTGCTAACCGCCGGCATTCCCCACTTACCGGCAGCCGCGACCGGCGTCTCCTTCCCCAGGGATGCCGGCAAACTGCTTTCTCCTCTGGTCTGTGCCCGTAGGGTGTGCACACGCGCTCATACCCGTTCTTTAAGGGCCACCGTGCTTCCAGGAATATTGCTCCCAACCTATCCCTGCACACCCTGGATTTTATAAGGAAATCTGCCCACCTCCTCAGTGCCTGAGCAATGTTGTTGCTAACCTTGTGTTAGTCTGCAAAGGTTCCATAGTCTGTTCCTGTATCCAGTGTCCATGACGACTTCAGTGTCTGGTGTATGTGTCAAGTCCTGTGTCTGTAACAACTTCAGTATCAGTGTCCGTGTCAAGTCCAGTGTCCGTGATGACTTCAGTATCCGTGTCTGGTAACCGTGACAAGTCCGATAATCCAGCACAAGCCAGCCTGTAACGTCTATGGCCGGGGGTCTTCGTTCAGACTTACCCCTTGACGGCTCCGGCCATGGACATCTCTCTTCACGGCATCAGCTCCCTCCAGGGAGACGCTGGCACTCACTTCCGAGTCCTCGGACTGATTCCGGCAGGGCGCGTGCGCCCGCATGGCCTTAAAGGGCCAGTATGCGTCCAGCTGTCACCCATCAATTATTAGCCCAAATAGCCGCTGGACTATAAAAGGGGCTCTGCCCACTTGTTCCTTGCCTGAATGTTGTTGTTATACCTAAGTTTGTCTTGCAAATGGTCTCCCAGTGTTTTCCAGTTCCCAGTGTTACCCGTTCCGCCTGCCTGTACCCTGTATCCCGTGCTATCGTATCTACAGTGAAAGTCAAGTCGAGTCTTCCGCTGCATCCACGGTGCCACCTGCTGAGAAAATCAAGTCGTGCTTCCGCTACTGTCTACATTGCCTCAGGTACCCATTCGGAACTATAGAGATTGTTTTGTACCTTGTTGGCCAGCTGCTACCCCGCTATGCAGTACGGCCCAGTGGGTCCACACCCCGCGCCGTTACACAGCCTCTGATAATCCAGCACAAGCCTGCTCCCGATAATCCGGCACAAACCTGCTCCCGTTAATCCGGCACAAGCCAGCTTTCAGCTGACCAGCACCAACCTGCCATCCAGGTACCCTTGACCTAGTGACTGATATATATTTGTTTGGCCGGCTGCTACTCCATTACAGAGGAGTGGCCCAGTGGGTCCCCATTCCCCACGGTTGTGATAGAGGTTATCCCCCAAAGGTTTAAAAGAAAGCATATCAATTTGCAAACAAACAAAAAAAGGGAAGAACTCCTCATTCCCTGGAAAAAGGAATTTACAAAACAACCTATTATAGGGACAATTGATAGGGCGTATCAGGTGATCAAATATATCCTATGGAAACATTGAGGTATTCTCCAGATCGACAGGAATGTAAAAGTGGTATTATCCCCTTGGGCACAGGTGACAAATAGGAAAGGGAGGAGTGTAGAAAATAGTTACACATAGTCACCTAACAAATCCCCGTAGGGAAGGCTGTTGGTTGGATAAAAAAAATCAATGGCTGTCACCAATATGGACACTGTAAAGCATGTACAGTAGTACAAACCATGAAACATTTTTCAGGTACACATACAGGAGAAAGTTACATGATTAAGGACTTCATAAATTGTAGCTTTAGAAATGTGGTGTATAAAATCATGTGTCCATGTCCTATGGACTATATAGGGAAAAGCACAGAAAATGGATAATAAGGATCTTAGAACATCTGGGAGACATTGAAATTAACAGAGACAAACCAGTGGACAGACACGTCCACCTACAACATAGGGGGACTCTTGATGATTAAAATTCACACCCTAAAGGCCTTTTTACACCGGCCAATTATCAGGCAAACAAACATTCACAGAACACTCGTTCCCGATAATTGCCCCATGTAAACAGGAAGATGCGCTGTCGACATGATAATAATGTATAGGGACGACACATACTAGCTACTTGTGAAAGGAGCAAACAAGCTTTCTCGTTGACAGGAGCTCGTTTACACGGCCCAGGTCGGGCTAAACAAACAGCTTAACTACACTTGCTATATATGATAAAATCCTCTGCCCATAATCTATAATTGTGTTCTTTGCCACATGATATAATATCCTCTTTGAATAATGCAGTAAAAAGGTTTCTGCATTTAGCTTTTTGAACAAAGTGTGGCCATTGTCATTAAATACCCATTAATTGAGCATGATTACAATATCAGTTTGATATCAGCCTCAATCCTTAAAAATTATAACTGGAAGACAGGTGCTTAATATTTAGATCCAAAAATATTCAGTGTTGACCGGGCAGTTCTGACTGTTTTGTCATGACTACTGTATTGGCCTTTATTGTATTGGATATGACACCCCCCCTCCTATCGCCTTGACGACACATCGCAGGGATGTCCCATGTATGCAGTGTGGAGCTGACATCACGCCTAACAACGTGATGCTTTCCTTTTCAGGACCTGCCCACCTCCCTTCAGCCACAAATGTGCTACCACACTTCTGCTGCGCCAATGTGCTCCGTGGTGTGGACATGCATCATCACCAAGGTAGGACTCTGGAAAGACATGCCGCCAAGGTGAGGATGTGCTGGGTGGTGTGAGGATCTGATTGGAACACCCAAATTATGAGGTATTTCAGATTATGGTATGTAGCGGCTGTTACGGCAATGTAGTAACTTCTCAATCTCCAGTAGGAACTCACATGGATGCCGGTTTGTGACATTATTAATTACAGAAGTTTATATGGCCAATATGACGTGTGTGTGACATATGCACCAGGAAACCAAAAGAATTAATATACAATAGTACATGTCTGTATAACCCAATGTGGTCAAGATAAAGTTAATTTATCATATACAAAGTGGTCAGTTGAACAGATGGACTTCCTGTCACTTCCTGAATTAGCGCGTCTTTTGCATCGCACACCCCGGGACGTCACGGGAGGTGTGTGTTTTAAGGGGGCATTTTAATATATATGATAGGGAATTACGGTAAGGTGGTGACATCAGATGCCGTGAACAGGCGTCCACTTTAGCATGGGCAAAACATGTGCCATGAGTCTTCCTTGCCACTGCAAGGCTTACTCACAGGAATCATAGCTCTAGGAGAATAAACAGCCTCCGTTAACTGTAACATGACAGACGGACTGTATGGCGAATCTCCCCTGATGAATTTGGGCCGCAAGGAAACGCATCAGGGGAAAAAATGTATTTCTAATTCCTAAAAGAGGTGGAATCAAGCCAGGGGCGAATATATCGCTGGTGCAGCCAGTTCGGCTGCACAGGGGCCCAGAGGCAGTGGGGCCCATCCAGCTGCCCTAAACGCTGTGCCATCAATAACAT
This sequence comes from Rhinoderma darwinii, assembly GCF_050947455.1. NCBI lineage: Eukaryota > Metazoa > Chordata > Amphibia > Anura > Rhinodermatidae > Rhinoderma > Rhinoderma darwinii. Next base: position 48,603,477 of record NC_134692.1, read on the forward strand.
ATGTTAAGGAAGGGTGCCTGATCTGTAAGTTGCCGAAAGTGCACAGGGTGGGAGGGGCCCCCTCCGTCTGCCGCGTGGCCACTCTGATCTATGACTTAGAAAACTTATTAGGAGGAGAGGGGCCTGGCGAGGCTTGCTCTGTCTGGTTGTCTTCGTTACCTAGTAACCAGCGTCACTGTCTGATGAAGTGCAACATCTGACAGTGCTGCTCACTAGATGACCAAGACCACCAGATAGAGCGCGCAACATCGCTATCTTTGGATCAGTATTGATCCGGGATAGCGGCGCTGCTGAAATTAAGCCTAATACTGGTTGGCTGAGCCTCTCAGCCATCAGGATAACATGCATTTTTCATCGTGTTTTTAGTGGCGTTTTTGGTGGGGTTTTCCATTGTCCCATGTCATTTTGTACATGTTTTTTTTTCGGGTGTGTTTGAAGTCCTAGAGGAGCCTATGGGAAAAAACGCCAGAAAAAAACACGCCTAGAGCATGCTGCTTTTGGAAAATAATGCCACAAACACAAATACAGTGTATGTAGTGCTGTTTATATTTTACTTTAGACTTTTAAGTAACATCTAGCTGCACATAAAACGCACCACAAAAACTTGCATAAAACGGCATGAGAAATGCCACGAAAAACGCATAAAAACACAGCAAAACGCTGTGTGTAAAGCCAGCCTTAAGGTCTATTTACACAAACTGATAATTGGTCACATTTGAACGCAAATGAGCAAGCATGCACGATAATCACTTAATGTGATTAGGTGGAGTGACTAAATGAATGTTCGATAAAACACTAGCTGATCAAGTGATTAATCATTTATGCGAACATAAAAAAAAATGTTGATCGTTCTAACATAGTTTGATCAATAGCCATTATGCAACATTATTATGTGACCTGTCTCAAGCTGATTACAAAAAATGTAGCCTGCATTGACACAAAAGACCTGAGGGTTGGGAAAGGGTCTTAACAAAGTCAATCATTACCCTATTATTCATACCTTTACCAAATCTTTTCCACACTTACCCAACCAATTATTTTCTTCAGGCGTGAATGCAGTGAATGATGTTCGATTATGGTTGAGATACATAGACAACATTTTTCTAATAATGACCCTTACTGTGGAATTCTTGATGAAATGGTTACATTATTTGAATGCTATATATGAGGAGTTACAGTTCACCTTAGCCTACTCCAGTGAAAGTATCCAATTTTTTTATACAATGGTATACATCAGAGAGGGTTGTCTAGTGACTGATTTATATATAAAGCCCACAGGTGGACTCCCTACCACTGAGTCAGATGCTGAGGGTTAGATGAATTGTGTCAGACGAGGATAAATTGGAGGTGAGACTGCATGACATGAGTAAGGCGTAGTTCACATCGATTTTTCGTCCTACGTTTAATGTGTACATCGAGAAAGCCATTCCTCTGTTAGTCCTCCAAATTGTGTAGGGACAACCATATTGTCCAAGGGAATGGTAACACCGAGTTGTCAATTTATTCACACGTTTCCAGGAAGAATAACGAATGCTTAAGAATTCTAAGAAAAGATGCTCCAGCTTTGTTCATTTTATGGGGAATGCACGTATGTACTAAAACAAACATGTCAGGCATGCCAATATGTCCTCTTAAAGAGGCTCTGTCACCAGATTTTGCAACCCCTATCTGCTATTGCAGCAGATCGGCGCTGCAATGTAGATTACAGTAACGTTTTTATTTTTAAAAAACGAGCATTTTTGGCCAAGTTATGACCATTTTCGTATTTATGCAAATGAGGCTTGCAAAAGTACAACTGGGCGTGTTGAAAAGTAAAAGTACAACTGGGCGTGTATTATGTGCGTACATCGGGGCGTGTTTACTACTTTTACTAGCTGGGCGTTGTGTATAGAAGTATCATCCACTTCTCTTCAGAACGCCCAGCTTCTGGCAGTGCAGACACAGCCGTGTTCTCCAGAGATCACGCTGTGTCGTCACTCACAGGTCCTGCATCGTGTCAGACGAGCGAGGACACATCGGCACCAGAGGCTACAGATGATTCTGCAGCAGCATCGGCGTTTGCAGGTAAGTCGATGTAGCTACTTACCTGCAAATGCTGATGCTGCTGCAGAATCAACTGTAGCCTCTGGTGCCGACACGATGCAGGACCTGTGAGTGACGTCACAGATCTGCACTGCCAGAAGCTGGGCGTTCTGAAGAGAAGTGGATGATACTTCTCATCAGAACGCCCAGCTAGTAAAAGTAGTAAACACGCCCCGATGTACGCACATAATACACGCCCAGTTGTACTTTTACTTTTCAACACGCCCAGTTGTACTTTTGCAAGCCTCATTTGCATAAATACGAAAATGGTCATAACTTGCCCAAAAATGCTCGTTTTTTAAAAATAAAAACGTTACTGTAATCTACATTGCAGCGCCTATCTGCTGCAATAGCAGATAGGGGTTGCAAAATCTGGTGACAGAGCCTCTTTAAATCATAAAGATCCGTGTCATACACCAGATAGGGGATTTGCTAGGGTCTTAAAAGATAAGGGCACAAGCTCCAAGACATATGTTTACCCACCCTCCCCGAAAAAAATAAATATATATATATATCTCAGAGACAGAATACAAGTCTTAGCAGTGTCCTATTATATAGAAAACTGCTAATTCGCTTTCCTTTACTACATATATATCTATATTCCTATTTCTTCCTGTGGCAATTCTGAAGGCCCTGAGTGCTAGACTGACTTGTAAGTGAGGAGCACGTTTCTCCCTTCCTGTTCTAAAGATTCTGCCATATACATAACGTTGCTGTTCACTTCTTAGGCTGGGGCTACACTAAGAACTGTGATTTAGAGAACTTTGTACACACCTTGTTGGGAATGGCTCCTCTTGTTGATCTTGATGGCAGCTGTTGGAGTTTAGCTGCAGCCAAATAAAGCATTCTGTAGACACCAAGCACTCATTTCCTGCAGCTGTTCTCCATGAGAAACTGTCATCTGATTTATGGTCCTTGGTTAAGTGTTCACCCTTTTCCAGTCCAATTATTGCATATTTATGGCAATTTGTGTAATTTCTCTTACTTAAACAAAATGTTATGAGCCAAAAGTGAATCCATAAGCCCTGGTACACCAATATAACCATGAAAAACTGATCTTCAAACAATCTTCCAGGATTGCAGAGCTACGTTGGACGAAACCCCACTCCAAGGATAACTTTAAGGGTATGTTCACACTGGGCAGATTAGCTGCGGATTTTCCGCAATGGATTTCATTGCAAAAAATATGCAGCATATTGCAGTAGCAGCAAAGTGCATGAGATTTGAACAAATCTCATTCACACGATGCAGAAAAAATTAGCTGAGAAAACGTGTTTAAATTGACCTGTGGTGCAGATTTTTAATCTGCTGCAAATGAAATCATTGCACTTTTGTTGCGTTTCTTTTCCCCATTGACTTTAATGGAAGGTAAAAGCCACAACAAATAGCAAATATAGCGGGGGTTTTTGCAGCAGAAAAGTTGTGATTCATCCGCAAAAATCGCAAATAAAAATAAAACCTTTTTCTTGTTTACATTTAATTTAAAAGTACATACTTACTTAGCTGGCATTGCCACAGTGACGGTTCCCTGTTTCCCCAGCTGTTCTCCATGTTGCTGAGCTTCCTTGGGATAGTGTACATACATTTAGGCGCCAGCAGAGATCACTATATAAATTGTATCTGCACATATACAAAACCTTGTCTCATCCAGCACATACACAGATATCTAAGGATCGGACAGACATGGACATAAGATTAAAAGGAGCTTTGCTGCAGAGGATTCTTCAAATTCAAAAAATTTCGCCCAGGCACGGAGAAGTATGCTCTTTTTCACTTCATATAAACCATACCAAAAACATTTCTGATTCAGCACTGTTCAAAAGTGTCACTTCTCTAGAACCCTCAGGCCATTACTCACTTTTGGGCTAAGCTAATTCTTGTGCGAATTAGGCTTTGTTCACATCTGTCTATTTTTCCTGATTTTTCAGTAGAACATCATAAAAAATCACAGCGCTCAATTCACTGACGCCAAAAATTAGGGATTCTATACCAATGGTTTATCCAGCTCATCTTCGTAATGTCCATGAGGGATCCTCCACTTTCTTCACTACTCCCACCAAGACAATGGACTAGTTGCAACTTCACCCATCTCCACAGAGAACATAATTGACTGCCTTACCTATTGCTCAGATTCCCATTTCATATCCTTTTTAAACTGTTTTATATGTTATATTGAGCAATCTTAATATGTGTTAATTCTCACTTTGCCGATCCACATGTATTTTTGTCTCATATCTAAATAGACGGGAGCTCCAGGTGGTGTTCACTATACAACCTTACCAATCGCTATTCATAGTGCCGGTAACCCCTGTATACCCCTGTATACACCTGTTCTCCAAATACGAGACAATGCTATCTTACTCACTGTTAACTTTTTTGTTTGGGTACACAATTTATTCTTTTCTTTCTCACACAGGACCTGTTTCACTTAGGGAAATGTCGTTGGAGGGTTGTGCTTTTAATATACTTAAAGAGGCTCTGTCACAAGTTTATAACTGCCCTATCTCCTACCTAATCTAACAGGTGCTTTGATGTTGATAACTACTGTTTTTGTTTTTAAATGTTTATTTTTGACCAAGTTATGAACTTTTTAAGATTTATGCAAATTTGTTCTTAATGCCCAACTGGGCGTTTTTTTCATTTTCACCAAGTGGGCGTTATAAAGAAAAGTGTATGACGCTGACCAATCAGCATCATACACTTCTCTTCATTCATGCCCAGCTTGTTTCACAGCACAGGAGCGACAGAAGAGTGAACAGACATTGCCTTCAGCCGTGCTAAGACGCTTATCCGAATCTGCAGTGGCTGGAGGCGATGTCTGTTCAGTCTTCGATTGCTCCGGGGAAGGACTCGCGGTATGAACTGACGTCACAGCATGATCTTGCGAGATCACGCTGTGCTGTGGATCAAGCTGGGCTGGAATGAAGAGAAGTGTATGACGCTGATTGGTCAGCGTCATACACTTTTTTTACAACGCCCACTTGGTGAAAAGTAAAAAAAATGCCCAGTTGGGCATTAAGAACAAATTTGCATAAATCTTAAAATGTTCATAACTTGGACATGTTGTTATTTACACAATATCTCTTAACCCCTTAGTGACCACTAATACGCCTTTTTACGTCGGTCACTAATGGGCTTTAGGCTAGGCTGACGCCTTTTCACGTCAGCCTAGTCTAAGTCCTGCACGGGTCTCCCGTGCAGGCAGGAGCCGGGGCTCTGCTGTCTGATGACAGCTGAGCTCCTGCTCCAACGCTAAATAGCGACCGCGGCATTTAACTTTGTTTACAAAGGGAGTGAGCTCCCTCTGTCACCCATCGGCGGCCCGCGAATGCAATCGCGGGTCTCCGATGGGGTGTCATGGCAGCCGGGGGCTTGATAAAAGCCTCCAGGTCTGCCCTGGACATATGCCTGTTAGGACGCGCCGGAGGCACGTCCTAACAGATTGCCTGTCAGATTTACACTGACAGGCAATAATGCTCTGGTATACGAAGTATACCAAAGCATTATAGCAGCGATCGGAATATCGCACAGTAAAGTCCCCTAGTGGGACTAATAAAATAAGTCATCAAAGTGAAATAAAGATTATTAATAAAAAGTACAGTAAAAAAATAAATAAAACCATTTTTTTCCATAAAAAGTGGTTTTATTTAGTAAAAGTGTAAACAAAAACAAAAAGTACACATATGTGGTATCGCCGCGACCGTAATGACTCCATTAATAAAGTTAATATGTAATTTAAACCGCAAAGTGAACACTGTAAAAAAAAACAGCAAAAAACCATGGCAAAATTGCAATTTTTTGTCCATTGCCCCCCAAATAAGTCATAATAAAAATGAATCAATAAGTCCCATGCACCCCAAAACAGTACCATTCAAAACTTGTCCCGCAGAAAAAAAGCCCAAAAAATCACTACATTGATGGAAAAATAAAAAAATGACAGCTCTTGGAAAGCGACGATGCAAAAACAAATAATTTTAGTTCAAAAGTGTTTTTATTGTGCAAAAGTCGTAAAACATAAAAAAACCTCTACATATGTGGTATCGCCGTAATCGTACCGACCCATAGAATAAAGGTAACATGTTATTTACGTTGCACAGTGAACAGCGTCAATTTAAAAATGCATAGAACAATGGCGGAATTTCAGTTTTTTTTTATAATCCCCCCCAAAAAGTTTAATAAAAGTTAATATAAAAATTATATGTACCCAGAAATGGTGCTATTAAAAAGCACAACTAATCCCGCAAAAAACAAGTCCTCATACAGCTATGTAGACGAAAAAATAAAAAGGTTATAGCTCTTTGAATGCGACTATAGAAAAACGAATAAAATAGCTTGGTCATTAGGGCCTAAAATGGGCTGGTCACTAAGGGGTTAAACTTTGGGTTTGCTCTATTTCTCACTTTATTGATCTACCCTAATGGCTATTCATATAGTTTGCATGACATGGAATGTCAGAGGATTAGGTACACCCCTCAAGTAAGTTAAGGTATTCCCCCATATTAGACATTATATGCCATATATTCTAATTCTCCAAGAGACTCATTATGTATGTAGCCGGCTAGATTGTTGAACAAACCTTGGGTCCAATGGTCCGCCCATTCATTTCACACTTGCTATTCTAGAGGCGTATCTCTCCTCATCCATAGGTTGCTTTGTTGGGAGGCTAAGGCAACTCGTAGAGATCTAGAGGGGAGGTTTATTTTCACCTATGCTGAGATTAATTCTAAAATTTATGTCATTATTTGCATTTATAACCCACCTTTTGGCTTCTTTAGAGAAACTCCATTTGGCAGTTAACTTCGCTTTAGATTACCCAGATGCATCCGTTTTATGTATGGGGGACTTGAATTTACTAATAACAATATGGATAGATTTCGGGCTTCTTCTACTCCACAGATGGAGCCCAATATATACTCTTTTGTAACTGGGGCCAGCTGGTTAGACTTGTGGCGTTTTTACCACACTAAAATATACATGTCATTCCTCAACTAGACGTACATTATCTCATTTAGAGTGTATTTTTGGTTCACTCTACTTTGTACCTTGCAATAAACTCTAAACAACATGGAGATAGGGGAATATTGGATCATAATCCGGTTATCCTTTCTCTCCATACACAGTCCACTATGGTTAAACTCTCGTGGAAAGTTAACCCATTCCGATTGTCTCTCATTGGTCCCTCAGATAGAATCCCAGACCAACTGGAATGTTTTACTTCCACTCATGACCCCTAGACGGATACTTCCCCCTTATGGGATACCCTGAAAGAATATTTACGTGTGTGTCTGTCCTCGACCATATCATATATTAGACGTACTTCTGCTAGAGATGAAGAAGTTTTGGCTTCTCAGTTGAAATTGGCTGAATAATCATACATAACTGAACCCACTGACGCCCGCAGGTCTGACTGGCTAGGTCTCCAGAGGCTATATGCTCAACAAAAATATGTAAAATCTAAACATAAGTTGTTTTTCTCTAGACAATCCTATTTCGAACTAGGTAATCGATCTACTTTACTTTCAATGCAGTCATAAAGCTTAAAGGGGTTGTCTACCTTCTGACAACTGATGACCTATCCACCGGATAGGTCATCAGTATGTCATCGGTGCGGGTCCGACATCCGGACCCCGCACAGATAAGCCGTTTCGGTGGCCTGCGGGCACCGGATGTTGTGGCACATAATGATATGTATGGAGCCCAGAAGCAGTTTGCGCTGTACATAGCATAGCGGCCGTGCTGCAGAACTGCAGGCACGCTCTACTAACTTGAATAGGTGCAGAGCTGCAGCACTGCAGCTCAGCTGCTATTCTGTGGCCGGAGCTAACTGCTTCCGGCTTGTAGGTCTGGTACCTCTTTTGAATTCTGAACATCACTTAGCACATGTCGTTGAAAGTGAATGTTTATTGTACTCCCTTGAATTTAATATATTACGTCCCCCTACCAAGCTACTACCCTTACATAAGTTATACCGTATGATCTGGAGGCAGGCTAAAAAGATCATAGGTTACACTGACATGATTTCAGAAATGCCTCTATGGAACAATCCATATTTTCCCTCGATCTTTCCCTGACTATTCACGCCATAGGGGACTTGTATGATCAAAATGTTATGCTGTCATTCTCTGAGTTACATACTAAATATGACATCCCTCGTACACACTTCCATAGGTACCTACAGGTTCGTCACACTTTACAAACCCAATTTCACAATTTAGGGACTGATCTAGCTGTTTTCTCATTCCCATTGATAGGGATTCTTAAATCTCAGGATGCACAGGGACTCATGTCTGCACTTTATACATATCTGTTATCAACTACAGTGACTTCCTCACCCCTTCCTGCGGAAGCTAAATGGAAACTGTTAATTCCTGATATCCAACCGTATCATTGGAATGAAATATTAGAATCAGATCTCTATGTATCTTCACCAAAAAAATAATGAAATGATTTAGTTGTGTATCATACATCAATTTTACTTAGCCCGTATCAGAATATTTAAGAGGGGTAAATTACCCTCATCAGATTGTTTACGATGCTATGCTGCAGGGGCTGATTTCTGGCATATGATATAGACCTGTGACCCCATACGCTGCTTCTGGATGGAGATAGTTTCTCTCCTATCCTCCTTGCTACATATACCCATCCCTTTACATCCTAAGGTTTGTTTATTTGGCATATTAGATGAAGAGATATGGAGACACCACACTAGAATCTTTTTAAGGGAAACTTTATTCTTGGCACGAAAAACTATAGCACATTGGATAAATGATCATCAAATTCTATTGTCCCTTTTGAAAAAATTGTTTATCAAAACCACCGCTGTATCACCAAGGCCTCCAAAATTTGGGAAGTTTGGAACAATTCCCCTTTGCAATTCAGAATAATTGCATGACGAGACCCTGAATATACATGTCTAATTATTACTATCTAGATAGTTTTCCACCTCTGACGAGCAAGGAAGATTAAGGTCCTTTCTGTTTCTTTTAGAATGTTTTATTTCATTTTATGTATGTTTTAATACATGTGTTGACCTATCTGGAATGCATAAGGCTTTCTCTGCTATACAGATAAATGCATTAATAATATGCTAGCTCATTTTCTTTTGTAAAAAATTCATCACATTTTGTGCTACATGTACGAGCCCTATAGCAATGTTACTGGGTAGGATTACATAAAGCGGCTCACCCAGCTGTATTACATGTGATAGGAAGAGATACATGGTTCAGAAGACATTATCACATGTAATAGTTTTACATACAGAACCCAGCGGACAGTATCACACATAATAGGCTTAGTTTCAGGGCCCAGCGGACAATATCACACATGGTAGACAGATACAGGCAGGGCCATATTTAGAGTTGATGCTGCCGTAGGAACTTTTAGTGCTGATGCCCTCTATGACATTGCGACTCCAGCGCTGGACCCAGGAAAGTTAAGTATAATTGTAATGATAGGGGTAGGGAAACGGACAAGTGAGCCCTAATCTACCCGCCACTCTGTCCCTGCCTACTTGCAACGACCCACCCTAGGCGACGGGGTACAACTGGGCAGCGGTCCCTACACTCAGTAAGTGCACGAGACAAACAGACAAGTGTACACAAGCTAAGGGAAATGGGGCAGTTGCCCACGGCAACACCGTGAGCAACAAGAGAGGTGAACGAGCCGAGTCAAACCAGGAGTGTACGAGGTACCAAACGCAGAGCAGGAGAGTAGTCAGTAAGCCAGGGTCAGTATGGAGCAGGATCAAATAGTCAGAAGCTGTAGCAAGGCCAGGAAACCACACGAGAAGAATCACAAGCAAAGGAGGAACAGGAAAGGCAGGTATAAATAGACCGAGGGCGGGAGCTAGCTGAGTCTGGCCAGGCTGCAATAGGCTCTCCCACTCCTAAGCCTGCTAGGCTGAGTGGTGGAAGCTGGAGTCTGTCTCAGAGACATAGACTCAGGTGCCGACTGATTACCTATGGGAGTTAACCCCGAAGCTGTGCCTGGCAGATCCTTTACAGTACCCCCCCCCTTTTATGAGGGGCCACCGGACCCTTTCTAAGTGGACCTGGTTTATTGGGGAAACGAAGGTGGAACTTCCTGACCAATACCCCAGCGTGAACATCCCGGGCGGGTACCCAAGTCCTCTCCTCAGGCCCGTATCCTCTCCAATGGACCAGGTACTGGAGGGAGCCTTGGACCATCTTGCTGTCCACAATCTTGGCCACCTCGAATTCCACCCCCTCAGGGGTGAGAACGGGAACAGGAGGTCTCCTCGAGGGAGCCAAGGACGGGGAGCAGCGTTTAAGGAGGGAGGCATGTAACACGTCGTGTATTCGAAAAGATGGGGGCAACTCCAGTCGGAAGGAGACAGGATTGAGGACTTCAATGACCTTATACGGCCCAATAAACCGGGGAGCAAATTTCTTGGACGGGACCTTAAGGCGCAAGTTCCTAGACGATAACCACACCAGATCCCCGACCATAAACAAGGGGTTAGCAGAACGTCTTTTATCAGCCTGAGTTTTTTGTACGCTCTGGGACGCCTCTAGGTTCTTCTGAACCTGGGCCCAGACTGTGCACAGTTCCCGATGAGCGACCTCTACCTCGGGATTGTTGGAACCACCAGGTGAAACGGAGGAGAACCGTGGATTAAACCCAAAATTACAGAAAAAGGGGGAGACCCCTGACGAGTTACTGACCCAGTTATTAAGGGAAAATTCGGCGAGGGGAATGAATGAGACCCAATCAAATTGACAGTCAGAGATAAAACACCTTAAATATTGTTCTAGAGATTGATTAGTCCTCTCGGTTTGGCCATTAGTTTCAGGATGGAAGGCAGAGGAGAAGGACAGATCAATCTCCAACTTTTTACAGAAGGCTCTCCAAAACAATAAAACAAATTGTACCCCTCTGTCCGAAACAATATTGACAGAGACCCCATGGAGACACAGGATGTGTTGGACAAACAAGGTAGCTAACGTCTTGGCATTGGGTAGTTTCTTGAGGGGCACAAAGTGGCACATCTTACTGAAGCGGTCTACTACAACCCACACCACCGACTTGCCTTGAGATGGAGGCAAATCGGTGATAAAATCCATGGAGATATGGGTCCAAGGTCTCTGGGGAATGGGCAAAGAACGTAGTAAGCCCGCTGGTCGGGACCTGGGAGTCTTGGACCTAGCACAAACCTCACAAGCGGCGACGTAGGCCTTAACGTCTTTAGGCAACCCAGGCCACCAATAGTTTCTGGCAATGAGGTGTTTGGTACCCAGGATGCCTGGATGACCAGATAGTGCGGAGTCATTATTTTCCCTAAGTACCCTTAGCCGGAATTGCAGGGGAACAAACAGCTTGTCCTCAGGAAGGTTCCCGGGAGCTGAACCTTGATCAGCCGCAATTTCTGAGACTAAATCAGAATCAATAGAAGAAATGATTATACCAGGAGGCAGAATACAAGCAGGATCTTCCTCCGAAGGGGGGCTGGCCATGAAGCTACGCGACAGTGCATCGGCCTTAATATTTTTAGACCCAGCCCTATAGGTAACCAAAAAGTTGAATCTGGTAAAAAATAGCGCCCATCGAGCTTCTCTCGGGTTTAGTCTCCGGGCAGATTCTAGGAAAACCAGATTCTTGTGGTCGGTAAGGACAGTTACCTGGTGCCTAGCCCCCTCCAGGAAGTGGCGCCACTCTTCAAATTCCCATTTAATGGCTAAGAGTTCACGGTTGCCAATATCATAGTTACTCTCAGTGGGCGAAAACTTCCTGGAGAAGTAGGCACAGGGACGGAGATGGGTGAGGGACCTGGTACCCTGGGACAAGACAGCCCCCACTCCCACCTCGGATGCGTCAACTTCCACGATAAATGGCTCCATTTGGTTGGGCTGAACCAGCACCGGGGCCGAGATAAAGCACTTCTTAAGGACCTCAAAAGCCTGGACAGCGTCAGGAGGCCAGTGGAGGAGATCAGCACCTTTGCGAGTGAGGTCCGTAAGAGGCTTAGCGATGACCGAGAAGTTAGCAATAAATCTCCTGTAATAATTAGCGAACCCCAAGAAACACTGTAACGCCTTCAGGGAGGCAGGTTGGACCCATTCCGCCACAGCCTGGACCTTGGCGGGCCCATGCGGAATTCATGAGGAGTGAGGATTTGACCCAAAAATGGTATCTCCTGTACCCCAAACACACATTTTTCGGTTTTCGCAAACAGTTTGTTTTCCCGAAGGACCTGGAGCACCTTCCTGACATGCTCAATGTGGGAGGACAAGTCCTTGGAAAACACCAGTATGTCATCAAGGTACACTACAAGACATACCGCCAGGTAATCTCTTAAAATTTCATTTATGAAATTCTGGAAGACCACAGGAGCATTACACAACCCAAAGGGCATGACGAGGTATTCGAAATGACCTTCGGGTGTGTTAAACGCAGTCTTCCACTCATCCCCCTCCTTTGATGCGGATAAGATTATACGCCCCCCGTAGATCAAACTTCGAGAACCATTGGGCCCCCTGAACCTGATTAAAGAGATCAGGAATCAAAGGAAGGGGATACTGGTTCCTTACAGTGACCTTATTCAAGTTACGGTAGTCAATGCATGGCCTAAGACCACCATCCTTCTTCCCTACGAAGAAGAAGCCAGCACCTACCGGAGAAGTAGAGGGGAGAATGTAACCCTTGGCCAGGCATTCCTGGATATACTCTCTCATGGCTTCACGTTCGGGACAAGAAAGATTAAATATCCTACCCTTAGGGAGCTTAGCTCCTGGTACCAATTTGATAGCGCAGTCGTATTCTCTATGAGGAGGTAACACTTCGGAGGCCTCCTTAGAGAAAAAATCAGCGAAGTCCTGCACAAACTCAGGTAGCGTGTTCACCTCTTCAGGGGGAGAAATGGAATTAACAGCAAAACATGACGTCAAGCATTCATTACCCCATTTGGTAAGCTCCCCAGTATTCCAGTCAAACGTGGGATTATGCAACTGCAACCAGGGAAGGCCTAAAACCAAATTGGACGATAATCCCTGCATCAACAGTACAGAGCACGGCTCCAAATGCATGGAGCCAACAAGGAGTTCAAAAACAGGGGTATGCTGTGTAAAATAACCATTAGCAAGAGGAGTGGAGTCGATACCCACTACCGGGACAGGTTTAGGCAAATCAATCAAAGGCATAGCTAGAGACATAGCAAATTCCACAGACATGATATTAGTAGAAGACCCTGAATCCACGAAGGCAGTGACGGTAGCAGACCTACCACCAAAAGAGACCTGAAAGGGAAGCAAGATCTTATTACGTTTCATATTTACGGGAAATACCTGTGCGCCCAAGTGACCTCCCCGATGATCACTTAGGCGCGGAAGTTTTCCGGCTGCTTATTCTTACGCCTAGGACAGGTGTTCACTTGATGCTTGTCATCCCCACAATAGAAGCAGAGACCATTCTTCCTGCGGAACTCTCTACGTTGTCGGGGGGACACGGAGGCCCCGAGTTGCATAGGTACCTCCGAGTCTTCCGTGGAAGAGCGAAGCAACGGGACCTCGGGAGGCATCATGGGGGAGTCAGAGGGGAAAACAGAAAAACGTTCATGTTGTCGTTCCCTGAGACGTCGGTCAAGTTGTAAAGCCAAAACCTGGTCTAGGGAGTCAAAAGAGGGATAGCTAACTAGCAGGTCTTTCAAGGCGTTCGACAGACCCAACCTAAACTGGCACCTTAAGGCAGGGTCATTCCACAGAGAAGCTACGCACCACTTTCTAAAGTCAGAACAATACTCCTCAACAGGTCTCTTACCCTGACGTAAGGTCACCAGCTGACTCTCGGCAAAGGCAGTCCTGTCAGTCTCGTCATAAATGAGTCCGAGAGCAGAAAAGAAACGATCAACGGAGGAAAGTTCAGGGGCGTCAGGAGCCAAGGAGAAGGCCCACTCTTGGGGCCCTTCCAGGAGCCGGGACATAATTATACCCACCCGCTGGCTCTCAGAACCTGAGGAGTGAGGCTTTAAGCGAAAGTAGAGCCTACAACTCTCCCGAAAGGAGAGAAAAGTCCTCCGGTCCCCTGGGAACCGGTCAGGCAACTTGAGGTGGGGTTCAAGAGGTGAGGTGAGGGGCACTACCATGGTAGCGTCAGGCTGGTTGACCCTCTGAGCCAGGGCCTGGACCTGTAGGGAGAGACCCTGCATTTGCTGGGCCAGGGTCTCAAGGGGGTCCATAGTAGAGACAGGGACCAGGGTAGACTAGGTAACGGGCTTGTGATTATGTAATGATAGGCGTAGGGAAACGGACAAGTGAGCCCTAATCTACCCGCCACTCTGTCCCTGCCTACTTGCAACGACCCGCCCTAGGTGACGGGGTACAACTGGGCGGCGGTCCCTACGCTCAGTAAGTGCACGAGACAAACAGACAAGGGTACACAAGCTAAGGGAAATGGGGCAGTTGCCCACGGCAACACGGTGAGCAACAAGAGAGGTGAACGAGCCGAGTCAAACCAGGAGTGTACGAGGTACCAAACGCAGAGCAGGAGAGTAGTCAGTAAGCCAGGGTCAGAATGGAGCAGGATCAAATAGTCAGAAGCTGTAGCAAGGCCAGGAAACCACACAAGAAAAATCACAAGCAAAGGAGGAACAGGAAAGGCAGGTATAAATAGACCGAGGGCGGGAGCTAGCTGAGTCTGGCCAGCCTGCGATAGGCTCTCCCACTCCTAAGCCTGCCAGCCTGAGTGGTGGAAGCTGGAGTCAGTCTCAGAGACATAGACTCAGGTGCCGACTGATTACCTATGGGAGTTAACCCCGAAGCTGTGCCTGGCAGATCCTTTACAATAATAATTGCTTTGCTTTATTATGTGTTATTAATTTATTTTTTATGTTTGTGTTTTTTTACAGGTTCGGTTGTTGTACTACTTCGGATTCGAGGACTACTTTGTTGACGGCGTTTTTTTATTCTCAATAAAATGGTTAACGAGTGTTGTGTTTTTTTATTTCAATAAATTATTTTTTCTATGTCTTTGTATTTTGTTTAACTTTATTACTACTGCCTTAGCAATGGCCGCTGTCTGATTGTCAGCGTCCATTACTAAGGCGAGGCTTAGTGTTAGCAGGTGAAAAGGCTAACCCCCCCACCCCCCATGATTACCTACCGCCACCAGGGGTGCAGGGAAGAGCCTGGTACGATCCAGTACCAGACCATCTGCAGTGATGGTCAGTTACTCAGGTGGACGTAGGCTGGTGTTATTAGGCTAGGAAAGGCCAAAAACTGTGGCCCTTCCCACCCTAGTAACGCTAAACTGCTGCTGCTATGTTGTATTTGGCTAGTTATAAAAAATAGGGGCCCCCACATCGTTTATTTTTCCAATTTTTATTTTCTTTTTTTTTTTTAAAAAACCACGTGGTTTCCCCCCATTTTTTTTATAACCAGCCAAATACAGCAGAAGCCTAAACAAAGGGGCCGCTGTGGATATAGTGTTTTTGGACTTTGCAAAGGCATTTGACACTGTCCCTCATAGACGTTTAAGGACTATAGGTTTAGAAAGTATAGTTTCTAAATGCCTCTAATGCATATGTGAATTAGACCTGGGAGCCTATGGGTGACAGATGCCACTGTATGGCATCCGTCACAGGTTTACATGAATATGAGTATACCTCCGGGAGCTCCCAACATCACTCTTCGTATGTGGACAGTGTCGTCGGGAGCAGTTATGGAGTCCATGGGCAGAGCGCTAGTGCCTAATGGCAAATTAGGGCCTGGATACAGGGCCCAGCAGACAGTATCAAACATGTTAAGCTTAGATAAAGGGCCCAGCTTACATTATCACAACATGTATGATACTGTTTATTGGGCCCTGCATCTAATTCTACCACATGGTAGGCTTCGATACAGGGCCCAGCAGACAGTATCACACCATGCGTGATACTGTCTGCTTGGCCACTTATCTAAGCATACCCTATGGTAAGCTTAGATACCGGCCCCAACAGCAGGAAATCTTATAATTACTCTCCTCTTCAGCCCTGGGCGCATTGCAGGTCCTGACGCCATTCAGCGTCATGATGTTGTGTGCGGTGCAGGTAGCGTCGTGACATCATGACGTCATGAAGCTAAACTGCGCTGCGCCCGGAGCGAGGAGGGCAATTATACTTTTACTATAGTAACAGGGGCCTGTGTAGCATACCTCCCAACCATCCCGGATCCGGCGGGACAGTCCCGGTTTCTCACCGGGGTCCCGCCATCCCTGGTGGTCTGCAAAATGTCCCGCCGGGCGCTGCAGCTGTATCAAAACAGCTGATCGCTGCTGACAGCCGCCCTGCATGCCAGATGACTGCAGCAGCGATCAGAAGAAGGCAGGAGTCGTGCGGCGGTGTTCTCACTGGGATCGATGCCGGCACGGGAGTGGACCAGTCCAGTCCCCTGACCTGTCACCTGACCTCACCGGTCAGGTGACACGTCAGGGGACTGGACTGGTCCACTCCCGGGCCGGCATCGACACCAGTGAGAACGCCGCTGCAAGACTCCTGCCTTCTTCTGACGGTGAGGGACAGTAGTAGGCTACCTCTACCGCTCTCCGCTCTGGCGGCATTGTGGCACAAAGTATAAGGGGGTTGCGTGTGGAGCTGTCTACAGTGGGGCTGTATCTGGCATTATCTACAGGGGGGCTGTGTGTGGCGCTATCTACAGGGGGGCTGTGTGCGGCGCTATCTACAGGGGGGCTGTGTGTGGCGCTATCTACAGGGGGACTGTGTGTGGAGCTATCTATAAGGGGGCTGTGTGTGGAGCTATGTACAGGGGGCTGTGTCTGGCGCTATCTACAGGGGGGCTGTGTGTGGCGCTATGTACAGGGGGCTGTGTGTGGTGCTATCTACAGGGGGGCTGTGTGTGGTGCTATCTACAGGGGGACTGTGTGGAGCTATCTACAGGGGGACTGTGTGTGGAGCCATCTATAAGGCGGCTGTGTGTGGAGCTATCTACAGGGGGGCTGTGTCTGGCACTATCTACAGGGGGGCTGTGTGTGGCGCTATCTACAAGGGGGCTGTATGTGGAGCTATCTACAGGGGGGCTGTGTCTGGCGCTATCTACAGGGGGGCTGTGTGTGGCGCTATCTACAGGGGGACTGTGTGTGTAGCTATCTACAAGGGGGCTGTGTGTGGAGCTATCTACAGGGGGGCGATGTCTGGCGCTATCTACAGGGGGGCTGTGTGTGGATCTATCTACAGGGGGGCTGTATCTGGAGCTATCTACAGGGGGCTGTGTCTGGAGCTATCTACAGGGGGGCTGTATCTGGAGCTATCTACAGGGTGCTGTGTCTTGCGCTATGTACAGGGGGGCTGTGTGTGGAGCAATCTACAGGGGGGCTCTGGTGGATGATTTTTCCATTGACCGGTTTCAGAGTTACACAACTGGATAAAAAAAATCCCCATCATGTAACTGCTACCTGTCAATTGAAAAGTCATCAACCACAGGGTCTCCCTCTTGACTTTCATTGTTCTCAGCCTTTTGGTTTGTCCTGCAGCTGCTGCTGCCGTGATAAGCAAATGTTATACCCAAATTAGGAAAAGTAACATAAAGTGGAGAGTGGCAGCAGTAGGCCTTCCTCTACCACTCTCCGCTCTGACAGCATTGTGGCACAAAGCTTAAGGGGGTTGTGTGTGGAGCTGTCTACAGGGGGGCTGTGTGTGGAGCTATGTACAGGGGGGCTGTGTGTGGCGCTATCTACAGGGGGGCTGTGTGCGGAACTATGTACAGAGGGGCTGTGTCTGGCGCTATCTATAGGGTGCTGTGTGTGGAGCTATGTACAGGGGTGCTGTGTCTGGCGCTATCTACAGGGGGCTGTGTCTGGAGCTATCTACAGGGGGGCTGTGTGTGGTGCTATCTACAGGGGGCTGTGTCTGGCGCTATCTACAAGGGGATTGTGTGTAGCGCTATCTACAGGGGGGCTGTGTCTGGAGCTATCTACAGGGGGGCTGTGTGTGTTGCTATCTACAGGGGGCTGTGTCTGGCGCTATCTACAGGGGGGCTGTGTGTGGCGCTATCTACAAGGGGACTGTGTGTAGCGCTATCTACAGGGGGGCTGTGGGTGGAGCTGTCTACAGGGGGGCTGTGTCTGGAGCTATCTACAGAGGGGCTGTGTCTGGCGCTATGTACAGGGGGGCTGTGTCTGGCGCTATGTACAGGGGGGCTGTGTCTGGCGCTATGTATAGGGGGCTGTGTCTGGCGCTATGTACAGGGGGGCTGTATCTGGAGCTATCTACAGTGGGGCTGTGTCTGGCGCTATGTACAGGGGGATGTGTGTGAAGCAATCTACAGGGGGCTGTGTGGAACTATCTACAGGAGGGCTGTGTGTGGAGCTGTCTACAGGGGGGCTGTGTGTGGAGCTATGTACAGGGGAGCTGTGTGTGGCGCTATCTACAGGGGGCTGTGTGCGGAGCTATGTACAGAGGGGCTGTGTCTGGCGCTATCTACAGGGGGGCTGTGTGTGGAGCTATGTACAGGGGGGCTGTGTGTGAAACAATCTACAGGCGGGCTGTGTGTGGAGCTGTCTACAGGGGGGCTGTGTCTGGAGCTATCTACAGAGGGGCTGTGTCTGGCGCTATGTACAGGGGGCTGTGTCTGGCGCTATGTACAGGGGGGCTGTGTCTGGCGCTATGTATAGGGGGCTGTGTCTGGCGCTATGTACAGGGGGGCTGTATCTGGAGCTATCTACAGTGGGGCTGTGTCTGGCGCTATGTACACGGGGATGTGTGTGAAGCAATCTACAGGGGGCTGTGTCTGGAGCTATCTACAGGGGTCTGTGTCTGGCGCTATGTACACGGGGGCTGCTTGTGGAGCAATCTACAGGGGGGCTGTATTTGGAGCTATCTACAGGGGGGCTGTGTCTGGCGCTATGTACAGGGGGGCTGTGTGTGGAGCAATCTACAGGGGGTTGTGTCTGGAGCTATATCCAGGGGGGCTGTATCTGGAGCTATCTACAGGGGGGCTGTGTCTGGCGCTATGTACAGGGGGGCTGTGTGTGGAGCAATCCACAGGGGGGCTCTAGTGGATGATTTTTCCAATAACCGGTAGCAGAGTTACACATCTGGAAAAAAAAAATCCCCATCATGTAACTCTGCTACCTGTCAATTGAAAAGTCATCAACACAGGGTCTCCCTCTTGACTTTCATTGTTCTCAGCCTTTTGGTTTGTCCTGCAGCTGCTGCTGCCGTGATAAGCAAATGTTATACCCAAATTAGGAAAAGTAACATAAAGTGGAGAGTGGCAGCAGTAGGCCTTCCTCTACCACTCTCCGCTCTGGCGGCATTGTGGCACAAAGTATAAGGGGGTTGTGTGTGGAGCTATCTACAGGGGGGCTGTGTGTGGAGCTATGTACAGGGGGGCTGTGTGTGGCGCTATCTACAGGGGGGCTGTGTGTGGCGCTATCTACAAGGGGGCTGTGTCTGGGGCTATCTACAAGGGGGCTGTGTGTGGCGCTATCTACAAGGGGACTGTGTGTAGCGCTATCTACAGGGGGGCTGTGTCTGGAGCTATCTACAGGGGCGCTGTGCGTGGAGCTATCTACAGGGGGGGCTGTATCTGGAGCTATCTACAGGGGGGCTGTGTCTGGCGCTATGTACAAGGGGGGGCTGTGTGTGGAGCAATCCACAGGGGGGCTCTGGTGGATGATTTTTCCATTAACCAGTAGCAGAGTTACACATCTGGAAAAAAAAAAAAATCCCCATCGTGTAACTCTGCTACCTGTCAATTGAAAAGTCATCAACCACAGGGTCTCCCTCTTGACTTTCATTGTTCTCAGCCTTTTGGGTTGTCCTGCAGCTGCTGCCGCCGTGATGAGCAAATGTTATACCCAAGTTAGGAAAAGTAACATAAAGACGACATAACCGGATCCATAATATTTGTGATATCCAGACAGTCTAGAGATCCGCAGTGAGAATGTGCGCTTGTTATCTGCAGAAGGATCTGGCCGTGATTTGATGTGTTTATGTGGGATATTGTGCGTGGTTAGGGGCGTGGCTTAAAAATGTCCCTCTTTTCCGAATTCAAAAATTGGGAGGTATGCGTGTAGTTTATTACATAGACCCCAGTTACTATAGTAACTGTAAATAAGTGTGATGTGGGGGGGCTCGGGCCCCCCTGGCTTTGGGGCCCGGTCCCAATTGCGACCGCTGCGACCCGTATAGCTACGCCACCGCTATCAGACATCCGCTGATAAAAAGTGAACATGTCCCATGTAATGTTCCCTTTTCACCAGCAGATGGCAGACTGCATTACATACAGACTATATGTACAATAGCTTGAGGAGGATGGAGGCCTCTGCACCTCAGACTCCATGGAAACCCCAAGTACAAAACAGACATAACACATTTTTACTCCTTTTTTATTAATGTATCAAATCAGAAACAAAGACTATGAACAATGATCTATTTTTTTATTTCAGTCTAGACATGTAATACGTTATTTTTTGTAAAAAGTCATAGGAGCACCAGATGGGCCCAAAATCCTGAAGGTCAAGCATTAATAAAAAAAATAGTCCCTAAGAGTCAAAGAAAATCTGAAATTTCTCAGTCCACATTTGTTTGCATGCACGACCAGAAATTAAAGTGTAGGACTACACAGATTACTTTTTGTAGTGCTACTGATTGATTTTAAAGAGGACCTGTCATGGGTTTTTAGACCACATACCTCCCCATATTCCTGGTATCCTCTAAATTGCAGCACTGTAATTTTTAAATTTTTGGCCCTCCCGTTGTGCCAAGGCCACTACTCTGCTTGCATAACTGTGAGGCCAGTGGCGTAACTATAGGGGTCGCAGCGGTAGACTGCGCTATTGATTCCGTCAAAACAACGGAACCCCGTCGGATTCGAGGACTACTTCGATGACGGCTTTTTTTTATTATCAATAAAATGGTTAATGAGGGTTGTGTGTTTTTTTTTTATTTCAATAAAATATTTCTTCTACGTGCTTCTATGTCCTTTTTTAAACTTTAACCCCTTCCCGACATTTGACCTATCCATACGCCAAAGTCGGGTAGAGGAAGTATGGAACGGGCTCACGGAGTGAACCCGCTCCATACGATGCGGGTGTCGGCTGTTTGTTACAGCCGACACTTCAGAGTAACGAGCGGCATTGCGCTCGAGCGCGATCCTGCTCGTTTAACTCGTTAAATGCTGCGGTCAATAGCGACCGCAGAATTTAAATCGTTAGAAGGATGGGAGCGACCCCCTCTAACAGCTCATCGCGCCCCCTGCAACGCAATCGTGGGGGGGTGATTGTTGCTATGGCTGCCTGGGGGCCTAATGAAGGCCCCCCAGGTCTGCCATCTTTGTGCACCTGCCTCCGGCAGGGCTTAATAGATACCTGTCAGAATCACGATATACTGCAATACATTAGTATTGCAGTATATCGTGCAAGCGATCTAACGATCGCTGGTTGAATTCCCCTAGGGGGACTAATAAAAAAAGTAAAAATTAGTTAAATAAAGTGGTTTTTTTGTGTCAAAAAAAAAAAAAATTATATTAAAACTTTTGTATTGTGGCACAAAGTATAAGGGGGTTGTGTGTGTGGAGCTGTCTACAGGGGGGCTGTGTGTGGAGCTATCTACAGGGTGCTGTGTGTGGAGCTATGTACAGGGGTGCTGTGTCTGGCGCTATCTACAGGGGGGCTGTGTGAGGAGCTATATACAGGGGCGCTGTGTGTGGCGCTATCTACAGGGGGGCTGTGTCTGGCGCTATCTACAGGGGAGGCTGTGTGTGGCGCTATCTACAGGGAGGGGCTGTGTCTGGAGCTATCTACAGGGGGGCTGTGTGTGGCGCTATGTAGAGGGGGGCTGTGTGTGGCGCTATCTACAGGGGGCTGTGGGTGGCGCTATCTACAGGGGGGGCTGTGTGTGGCGCTATCTACAGGGGGACTGTCTGTAGCGCTATCTACAGGGGGGCTGTATCTGGAGCTATCTACAGGGGGGCTCTGGGTGGAGCTATCTACAGGGGTCTGTATCTGACGCTATCTACAGGGGGGGCTGTTTCTGGAGCTGTCTACAGGGGGCTGTGTCTGGCGCTTTGTACAGCGGGCTGGGTGTGAAACAATCTACAGGGGGGCTGTGTGTGGAGCTATCTACATGGGGGGGCTGTGTCTGGAGCTATCTATAGGGGGGCTGTGTCTGGCGCTATGTACAGGGGGGCTGTGTCTGGCGCTATGTACAGGGGGCTGTGTCTGGCGCTATGTACAGGGGTGCTGTATCTGGAGCTATCTACAGTGGGGCTGTATCGGGCGCTATGTACAAAAAAACCTTTTCCCATTTTTGCCCTGGAGCATAGTAAAAAAAATAAAATAAAACATAATTGGTATCGCTGCGTCCATAAAAGTCTGAACTATTACAATATATCATTATTTAACCCGCACGGTGAACGCCGTAAAAAAAAAAAATTCTAAACGCCAATATCTCTATTTTTGGTCACATAATCTCCCACAAAAAATGAAATAAAAAGTGATCAAAATGTTGCATGTACACCAAAATGGTATTATTAAAAACGACAGCTTATCTCGCAAAAAATAAGCCCTCATACCACTTAATCGACGGAAAAATAAAGTTAACATGTTGTTTTAATTGTCCAGTGAATTCCGTAAAAATAGCATGCAAAAAACCATCGGTTTTTTTCCTTTTCTACCCCACATATAATTTTTTTCCCGTTTCCTAGTACATTATATGGCAAAATAAATGATGCTACAAAAAACTACAACTCGTTCCGCAAAAATCAAGCCCTCATAGTACTATATCAACGGAAAAATAAAGACGTTATGGCTTTTGGAACGTGGGGAGAAAAAAGCGAAAATGAAAATCTGAAAAAGGGCTGCGGCGGGAAGGGGTTAATACCACTGCCTTATTAATAGCTGCTGGCTGCTTGACATCGTCGATTGCTAAGGTGGGGCTTAGTGTTAGCCGCTGCAGAGGCTAACACTAACCCCCATTATTACCCCGGTACCCACCGCCACCAGGGGTGCCGGATACGATCCTGTATGATCTGTGGTGATGGTCGGGAACTGGGGCGGCCGCAGGCTGGTGTTATTAGGCTGGGAAAGGCCAAACACAGTGGCCCTTCTCGCCCTGGTAATACTAGGCTGCTGCTGCTATGTTGTATTTGGCTGGTTATGAAAAATGGACCCCATGTCATTTAAAAAAAATAAAAAATAATTGGAAAGAACGATGTGGGGTTCCCCCATTTTTATGACCAGCTAGATACAACATAGCAGCAGGCTAGCATTACCAGGGTGGGAAGGGCCACTGTTTTTGGCCTTTCCCAGCCTAATAATACCAGCCTGCGGCCGCGCCAGTGCGGTCCATCACTACAGATGGTCGAGTACTGGATCGTACCTGGCTCTTCCCGATACCCCTGGTGGCGGTGGGTACCGGGGTAATAATGGGGGTTAGTGTTAACCTCTTCATGTCTAACATTAAGTCTCGCCTTAGTAATGGATGTTGTCAATCAGCCAGCAACTAATAATAAGGTGGTAGTAATAAAGTTTAGAAAATTACAAAGACATAGGAAAAATATTTTATTGAAATAAAAATACCACACACAACCATCGTTATCCATTTTATTGAGAATTTAAAAAAAGCCATCATCGAAGTAGTCCTCGAATCCGACGTAGTCCAACAACCGAACCTGTAAAAAGACACAAACACACAAAAATAATTAGTAACACATGAAAAAGCAAAACAATTATTATTCTTACGTTTCCTGGGTCCAGTGCTGGAGCCGCAATGTCAACAAGCTGTTGACAACCCTATTACTAATCCTATCATGTGCAATGGCGGATCATCATAGGGTGTTTTGGGTGGCCGCCCGGGGTCCGAGGCTCATGGGGGGCCCATGGCCACCCAAAGTACAATGTAATTTAGTTGCGATATTGCTGCGAATCGCGGAAAAAAACGAGATGAAACGGCATTGTATATGTCCTGCAAAAGGACCTTTAGACATAAGGTCACATGACCTCATCTCTGAAGTTCTTACTACTGTTTAGAGACCTGCAGTTCAATGAGCAGCAGCAAGACTCCACAGACAAGACTGAGGTGAGCTGCTATGTAAGTATAAGGGGATGGATTTGTTTAAGGGGTCTGGGGTCTTTATTTAGGGTGTTTGAGCTCAGTATCAGTTTAAGGGGTTTAGGGTCTGTATCTTTAGGGTTCTGTGTTAGTTTAAGGGTTCTGGGGTCTGTATTTAGGGGATCTGTATTAGTTTGACGTCTGGGGTCTGTATTAGTTTATGTGGTCTATTTAGGGGGCATGTTCTAGGGTCTGTATTAGTTTAGGGGGTCTTTATTTAGGGGTCTATATTTAGGGGTCTGGTCTGGGGTCTGTATTAGATTAGGGGGTCTGGTGTCTGTATTACTTAAGGGAGTCAGGTCTGGGGTCATTAGTGTAGGGGGTCAGGTCTGGGGTGTGTATTTAGGGGTCTGTATTAGTTTGAGGTCTGCAGGTCTGTATTTAGTTGGTCTGTATTTAGGGGTCTGGGCTCTGAATTAGTTTATGGGGTCTGTATTTAGGGGGCCTGGTCTAGGGTCTGTATTAGTTTAGGGGGTCTGGTCTGGGGTCTTTATTTAGGGGTCCTGTCTGAGGTCTGTATTTATTTAGGGTGCTTGTTTTGGAGTCTGTATTTGTTTAGGGGCGTCTGGTCTGGGGACTGCAATAGTTTAGAAGGTCTGGGTCTGTATGTATTCTATGATCTAGTCTGGGGTTCAAATTTATTAGTCTGAGTAAAAGGGGTTGTCCGGGCACATCAATAGAAAAAACGGTCTGTGCCAGGACAACACCTTTAATGTAGGGTCCTGGGCCTTTGTGTCTAAATTTGTGTGTTTCTATAGAGGCTGGAAATGGCTGTAGAAGTGATGGGCAAAGCTGTCTCATCAGGAGAAGTCGCCATAAAAGTCTGCGTCAGATGCAGAAGAAAAGAGAACGACTCCCATCAGAGAAGACATCACCTGTGAGTCACTGGATCTATAGAGGATCTGTCCCCTCTCCTGACTGTTGTAGGAAATCCCTGTAGTCTACATATCTTTGTGTACCCAGAACTAATAGACAAATGCGTGTTACCATTCCCATTGTCAAGAGGAAGTGTCCATACACAGTGTGATACTGTCAGCGATGGTTGGAAACTGTCAGTATGTAGGGACACAGCCCTTTGACAAGGGGAATCGTAACACCCATTTGTCAATGCTCGCACAAAAAGGTGGTGTTCACTATAGACATGGCAGAGCGGCGGTGGGGAAGGGGGGCCCAAGTTTGGGGAACAGCCCAGGGCCTATGGTCTACTATATCCGCCACTGATCATGTGTGATACTCTTCTGCTGAGCCACTTTATCTAATCATATAATGTGTGATACTGTCTGCTGGGCCTTATATCTAATCCTATCATGGGTGATACTGTCTGCTGAGCCACTGTATCTAATCCTATCATGTGTGATACTGCCTGCTGAGCCACTGTATCTAATCCTATCCATAGCTATATGGTCGTAGTGCTATAGATATGCTGTCTCATATATACACACACACACACACATATACATACACACATTTTTGTTGGGGGGGTATATGTATTGGGGCTATTCCCCCTGATGTTTCAAGACCTTAGTGATGCCCTGGCTGCTAGTGCTGAATCGTTGGGTCACTTAGGAGACCCAGCGATGCAGCTGAATAGCTGCGGGCCGTCGGCCATGAGAAATTTGGGGAGGGGGGCCCAAGTAGAATCTTTGCATCAGGGCCCATGAGCCTTTAGCTACGCCCCTGTATGAGGCTGTCTGCTCTGATTAGACAGTGTCACAGTGATGCAGGAGTCCACGCCTACTGAGGACAGATGAGGTCTCCTCCTCTCTGTACCTTTACGCAAAATGAGCATATTAGGGTCAGTTCACACATTGCGTAAATACAGTGTATACCTGTATTATAATACCTGTATTATGCTGTGGAAAATCCACAGCATAATACAGTAGCAGCAGAGTGGATGAGATAAAACAAGTCTCATCCACACTCTGTGTAAATACTGAACGGAAAAAACACTCAGAAATTGACCAGCGGTGCAGAATTTTATTCCGCATCAAGCCAATTGTATTTGTGTAAACGCTGCCTATTTGTTGCGGGTTTTCCCCATTGAATTCAATGGGAGGTAAAATCCACAACAAATAGCAGCAGGGGCGTAGCTAAAGGCTCATGGGCCCTGGTGCCAAGAATTCAGCTTGGGGCCCCCTACCCTTCCCCAACACCACCAGACCACCTATGCCCAGGGCCTTGCCCAATAATCCCAATGGATGCCCCCACAGTATAATGCCCCCATAGCTGCCTCCACAGTACAATGCCCCCCATAGCTTCCCCCACACAGTATAATGCCCCCATAGTATAATGCTCCCCATAGCTGCCCCCTCACATTATAATGCCCCCATAGTATAATGCTCCCCATAGCTGCCCCCATACAGTATTATGCTCCCCCATAGCTTCCCCCAGTTTAATGCCCCATAGTATAATGCTCCCCATAGCTGCCCCCACTCAGTATTATGCTCCCCATAGCTTCCCCCACACAATATAATGCCCCCATAGTATTATGCTCCCCATAGCTTCGCCCACACAGTATAATGCCCCATAGTATAATGCTCCCCATAGCTGCCCCATCACAGTATAATGCCCCCCATAGCTGCCACCTCACAGTATAATGCCCCCATAGCTGCCCCCACAGTATAATGCCCCCCATAGCTATCCCCATAGTATAATGCTCCCCATAGGTGCCCCCACAGTATAATGCCCCCCATACAGTATAATTCCCCCCAAACAGTATAAGGCCTCCCATACAGTGTAAGGCCCCACTTAGCTGCCTCATTCAGTAAAATGCTCCCATAGCTGCCACCATATCAGCCCCCCTCCCATTCCCAGTATAATGCCCCCATATGTGCCTAACAAAAAATAACAACATAATTACTTACTTATCCCCACTCCCACGATGGGTGGAGGATCCTTCTCCTCCGGTCTGTGCTATGTGTGACTCGGTGCACAACATCGCACCTACCTGCACCGAGCCGCTCACGGCAGAGTGAATGCTGGGGCAAGGAGCCGTCACTCTTGCTCCAGCATTCAATTCAACTGTATCTACATCCTAAAGATGCAGAGGCAGTTGGAATTGGGACCAGCGGCGGTCACATGGGATGAAACATCATCCCAGGAGGCGTGCCTTGTTGACGTTAGAGGGCCGGCTTCCTGGGATGACGTTTCATCCCATGTGACCACTGCTGCAGCCAATCAGAGGCTGCAGCGGTCTCCTGGGATGAAACGTCATCCCAGGAGGCCTGCTCAGCAGTTTTCCGCAGTGGACATTCCGGACGACAAACTGCACTACAGTTTGGTGCTGTTTTTCGCCCGAGATTCCATGAGACAACCGGAGCGGATACCAGATACCGCAGCCCGGTACCAAATGATCCGCGGTCCGGTATTGGTCCGCGGCTCGGTGGTTGGGGATCACTGCTGTAAAGGACCTGCAGACATAAAGGTCACATGACCATATGTCTGCAGCTCTTGTTACTGATTAGAGACCTGCTAGTCACATGACCGCAGGTCCTACAACAGCAGCAATAGAGAAGACCGTGAGGTGAGGTGAGTTGCTAGGTAAGTATAAGGGGACTATGGCTTTGATTAAGGGGTCTGTGTTTAGAGGGCCTGTATTTAGGGGGTCTGCATTTAGGTGGTCTGGTCTGGGGTCTGTATTTTGGTGGTCTGGTCTGGGGTCGGTATTTAGGGAGTTTAGTCTGTGGTCTGTATTTAAGAGGTCTGGGTCTGTATTTAGGGGGTCTGAAGTTAGGGGGTCTGTATTAGTTTAGTGGGTCTGGTCTGGGGTCTGTATTAGTTTAAGGGGTCTGTTATTAGGGGGTCTGTATTAGTTTAAGTGGTCTGTATTTAGCGGGTCTGGTCTGGGGTCTGATTTAGGAGGTCTGGGTTCTGTATTTAGGGGGTCTGTATATAGGGGGTATGTATTTAGAGGGTCTTTATTAGTTTAGTGGTTCTGGTCTGGGGTCTGCATTCAAGGGGTCTGGTCTGGGGTCTGTATTTAGGAGGTCTGGGGTCTGTATTAGTTTAAGGGGTCTGTATTTAGGGGGTCTGTATTAGTTTAAGGGGTCTGTATATATGAGGTCTGGGGTTCTGTATTAGTTTAAGGGATCTGGGGTCTGTATTTAGGGGGTCTGGTCTAGCGTCTGTAAATAGGGGTCTGTATATTTATTGGGTCTGGTCTGGGGTCTGTATTTAGGGGTCTGGTGTGGGGTCTGTTTATAGGAGGTCTGGAGTTTGTATATTTAGGGGGTCTGGTCTGGGGTCTGTATTTAGGGGTCTGGTGTCTGTATTTAAGGGTCTTGTCTGGAGCCTGTATTTAGGAGGTCTGGGGTCTGTATATTTAGGGGGCCTGGTCTGGGGTCTGTATTAGTTTAGGGAGTCAGGTCTGGGGTTATTATTAGTTTAGGGGTTCAGGTCTGGGGTCTGTATTTAGGGGTCTGTTCCAAGGTCTGTATTTAGGGTACTTGTTCTGGGGTCTGTATTTGTTTAGGGTGCTTGTTCTGGGGTCTGTATTTGCTTAGGGGTGTCTGGTCTGGGGACGGCAGTAGTTTAAACGGTCTGGGGTCTGTATTTATTCTAATTTTTTAGTCTGAGTAAAACGGATTGTCCAGGCACATTGATAGGTCATCGGTATGAAAAACCGGTCCGTGCCCGGTTTCTATAGAGGCTGGAAATGGTTGCAGAAGCGAGGAGCAAAGATGTCTCATCAGGAGAAGTCGCCATACCGGTCTGCATCAGATGGAGAAGAAAAGAGAACGACTCCCATCAGAGAAGACATCACTTGTGAGTCACTGGATCTATAGAGGATCTGTCCCCTCTCCTGACATGTCTGTTGTAGGAAATCTTTGTATTCCACATATGTGCAACAGCCCGATGGGGATGAGGGAAAGTGCAGAGACCAATGTTGGGAGTTGTAGTACTCACGGTGGCTGTAGTCCTCTCACACTCCTGCGGAGCTGGCACAGTGAAGGAGGGGGATCTGCATATGTATGGGTGGTAGTTGTTGATTCCCCCTGGGGCACACCCTGTGGTGCTGTCTCCTGGTGGATGGGATATGGGGTGCCCTTGTTGTTAGTGGGTGCAGTGCAGATTAACACGCAGGAGACGGTGATGTAACTTGGTATAATAATAACTCACAGTTTCTTTACTGGAAGATTGCAGGCTGCAGCTTGGCTCCACATAGAAGTTATGATCCAGCTAGGGCAGGCGGGATGAGTCAGGCTGAGACAGTTTCCTATCTGCAAGCAGCAAAATAAACTTTCTTCTCTCTTGCTTTCCTTCTCTTTAAGCAGGTTTGTTTCCCTGTATTAATTTCTAGTTCAGGCCAGAAGCTTTCTGAACTAAATATGCTGTGAGGCCCAGTATTATCTCAGCTCTCCTCACAGGCTGTCTTCCCTCGTTCCTCTCCTGGAACCGACTCCTCTACAACTTTCTGCTGCAAAGCCTCATGGGAACTGCCTCCGACCCTCCTCTCCAGCCACACCCTTTACAGGCTGGAAAAACAAGTTGAATCACAATTCTGCATCACTAGGTGGCAGCATAACACAACAAATCACATTATGTTCAATGCATTACAATGTAAACAATACTCCTCTATGGTATTGTCAGGACACTACATACACCCCTGCTTTAACAAAAGCCGTCCTCGGCGTCTGCAACGATGGAGGAACTGCAACCCTAGGAATGGAAAAGTCAGGCACATATCAAGCATATATTAAAACAGTGCAATATATTACTTTCACGAAGAGTCTCATCAGTCCTTTAAGGCACTAGAATAAGGAATATGGGTGACGACTCTTGTTCAATGTAAAGTTCCTGTATCAACTGTTGGGGAACAGGGATGTGGATTCCTCATATAAACTTGTGGGGTGCAAGAGTTCTTAACTCAACCGGGACAGTGTCCAAAAGTTCGGCACGGAATAACTTGGGTAAATATAGCAAAGTCATTCAATGTTCAAGTAAAAAGTATGAGGTAGAGAAAATGTTAAATTCTATGATGAAACAGTTAGTCGAGATACCTGGCGGGTAATTTACCCCTGGTGCTCCTCTCTGGTCTTCTAATAGGTTCTTCCTCGAAGAAAGCTGGTTCTGGGTTCATCTGTTGCTCTGGGCTGGCTGAAGACCCTGGCTGTGATGTTATCGGAGTCTCAACTTGATCCGGAACACTTTTGTCAGGGACAATGAAGGAAATTAAAGGCCCAAAGAACCAATCCAAAGGAGAAAAATCAGGCATCTGTGTCTCTGGTGACGGTAAAAGTTTCTCAACAACAGGAGGTTTCTCAACGATTTCAGCCTCTGCAGGAACAAACTCTTTTTGACACAATTTAAGTCTGTTACGATGGACTACTTGAGGTGCTCGGCCTTCTTTCACTATTTCGTACACGGCTGTGTCAGGATATGGGATGGCTTTGATGGTGTACGGTTCTGTTTCCCACTTGGTGTCCAGTTTGCTCGTTCTGTGATTATTCTTGAGCCAAACATGATCACCAATCTTAAAAGGCTCGGCTCTAGCATGCAAGTCAAAGTCCATTTGTTGCTTCTTGCGGGCTTCCTCCATTCGACTTTCAACAATTTTGTTGGCATCAGCCAGACGTCTCTGGTGGTCACTCACCCAATCGGTTCGTGGCAACGGGTTGATGGCATCAGGCACTGACACATCCAGGTCTAAGTCAGCTGGTAATTTGCCCTGACGACCAAACATGAGGTAGTAGGGAGTGTACCCAGTGGAACAGTGTACAGTGTTGTTGTACATGTAAACTAACTCTGGTAGCAGGGTTGGCCAATTAGTCCTCCTGTGAGATGGCACAGTCCTCAGCATCTCTATAAGCGTCTTGTTCATCTTTTCACAGAGGCCATTGCCTTGTGGGTGGTAAGCTGTTGTACGGAGCTTCTGACAACTGTAGAGAGAACACAGGTCTTGGAATAGCTGAGATTCAAATGCTGACCCTCTGTCAGTCAGGATCTTCTCAGGACATCCATAGGGTAGCATGAAGTTTTTCCAAAAAACAGCGGCAGTGGTTTTGGCTGTCAAGTCTCGGACAGGTACTGCAACCACAAACTTGGTGTAGTGATCGATGATGGTCATTGCATATGTGTATCCAGATCTGCTAGGCTCAAATTTGACATGATCTATGGCCACGATCTCCAAAGGTCGGTGACTTACGATGGGATGTAATGGAGCCTTCTGATCATGTTTTTCACCTCTGCTTAGAGCACAAGCTTGACACTCTCTACACCAATTCTCAATATCTTCACGCATTCCTACCCAATAGAAGCGTCTGCGGACTGTGGCTTCTGTTTTTTGTACACCGAAGTGTCCCGATCTGTCATGGTAGGCTTCTAGTACTGTTCTTGCATCTCGACGGGGTACTACTACTTGATGTAGACGGTCACCAGTGATGGGATCCAGAGTGCTGCGTAGCATCAGATCTTTTTTTATGAAGAGTCGTCTCCTCTGTCTCCAGAGACGGATTAATTCAGGGTCTACATTGCCACGACGAAGTCGCTCAGGTACTCTTCTACTGACGAGAAAATCTTGCAGCTCTCCCATCACCCGACTCTCTGCTTGAAGTTTAATCCATTGCTCCTTCTCTTGGAGTGATTCTGAACTCTGTTGCTGGGAGCAAAGTCCTTTCTCCATGATGGTGATTGTGTTCTGCTGGGTGAAGCGGGTGTAGAAGGATGGCATTTCTACTTCTTCCCAGTCTTCTTCATTCTGAGCAGGTACTTCATCGGTTGGCAGGCGGGATAATGCGTCCGCATTCTCATTGGATTTGCCGGTTCTGTACTTGACCACAAAGTCGTAGTTTGCAAGACGAGATGCCCACCTTTGCTCTAGGGCTCCCAGCCTGGCTGTGTTCAGATGTGCAAGGGGGTTGTTGTCTGTGTAGACTACGAATGGTGTTGCCGCGAGGTAGTCTTTGTACTTCTCGGTTACAGCCCACACTAACGCGAGGAACTCCAATTTGAACGAGCTGTAATTTTGGTCATTTCGTTCAGTCCCTTTAAGCCCTCGGCTGCCAAAGGCTATTACCCGTTCTCTTCCCTCTTGCATTTGGGTCAGGATGGCTCCAAGACCTTTCTTGCTGGCATCCGTGTAGAGGCAGAAAGGTTGACTGTAGTCTGGATAACCAAGGATGGGTGGCTCAATCAGCTTCTGTTTCAGCAGCTGGAAGGCAATCTCTTGATCCTCAGTCCATTCAATAGGAATTGGTCTTTTCAGATGTTCCTTTGAGTGTCCTCTAAGAAGCTCTTGTAGAGGCTCTGCAATCTGGGCGAAATAGGGTATAAAGCGCCTGTAATAACCTGCGAATCCCAGGAAACTTCTCACCTCTTTTACTGTGGTGGGAGTTGGCCAATCCTTCACAACAGCAATCTTTTCTGGGTCAGGCATCACACCCTCAGAGCTAATAACGTGTCCCAAGTAGTTGACTTGTGGCTTCAGCAGATGGCACTTGGAGGGTTTCACCTTGAGACCATGCTTAATGAGAACCTGGAAGACCTCAGCCAGATGTTGTAGGTGGTCTTCATAGGACTTAGAGTAGATGATCACGTCATCCAAATACAGCAGAACAGTCTCAAAGTTCTTGTGGCCCAGACAGCGCTCCATCAACCTCTGAAAAGTTCCAGGTGCATTACAGAGTCCAAAGGGCATGCAATTGAATTCAAATAGGCCCATGGGAGTGGTAAATGCTGTCTTCTCAATGTCTTCTGGGGCCATAGGTACCTGCCAGTACCCACTTGTCAAATCCAGGGTGGAGAAATAAGCAGCTTTTCCCAAAGCAGTCAAGGACTCTTCTATGCGTGGTAGAGGATAGGCATCTTTGTGGGTTATATTGTTAATTTTCCGGTAGTCTACGCAGAATCGCATCTTGCCATCTTTCTTTTTGACTAAGACAATAGGTGCAGCCCAAGGGCTGTGACTGTCCCGAATCACCTTGGCATCCTTCATTTCTTTTATCATCTTCTTGACAGGTTGGTACATAGTGGGTGGTATGGGCCGGTATCTCTCTTTAATTGGAGGATGAGAGCCAGTTGGGATATTGTGCTTCATTATGCTGGTCTTCCCGAAGTCCAGGGGATGTTTACTGAAGGCCTGATGGTATTCTCTTGAGACTTCCAATACTCCTTCAATTTGTTCAGCAGGCGTGGCAATATCCCCAACACAAATTTCTGACCACCATGGTGTAGATGAATTCTCTTCTTGTGTACTCTGTATTTGAGTGGACTGTTGGGCAGCAACTGTTGAAACTTCCACAATGTCTTGGAATGTGACCTGTAATAACTGGGCAACAGAGTAGTATTTCTTTAATTCCACAGGGATGTCACTCAGATTCAAGAGGCGGATGGGTACCTTTCCGTGGGAAACGGTCACTAGACTTCTTGCAGCAAGCACCATAGGATGTTCTTCAAGATGGAGGGGTTCTACTAAGGCTTGGTAGTCTTGGCCTCGTATCCCTGGGCGAGCATGGCACCACAGCAGGGTTTCGGTACCGGGTTTCAGGATCACTGGACGGACATCTCTAATGCGGGCACGGCAGATCTCTCCTCTGACGTTGGCAAACTTCTGCTGAGCGCACAGCACACGAATAGTCTGTTGGATTACTTTCTGCGCAGAGTGTGACGCTGTTGGCAGGGATCGGTGTAGGGCATCTAGCATTTCCCCATAACAATTCCTTAGGATGTTCATTCCGAGCACCACTGGAGGCATATCTTCATCATGGACCTTTACTATGATCACACCTTGCTGTGTTAGGTTAGTCTCTCCCACTTGAACGGTGGGTTCCCAGTAACCTTGCAGGGGTACTGTCTGACCATTGCTTGCAATAACATTCAGCCAAACTTCTGGTGGCTGCATCAATAGGTCGCGGCTCCAGTATTTCTCAAACATGGCTTTCTGTATGGTGGTGACTTGCGAACCAGTGTCCAGCAGAGCTGTCAGGGGTACCCCATTAATGTGGATGGTGACTAATGGATGGGGCCCGACATACCTTGTCAGCCAATTTGGATCTTCTGGACCTAGTGTTCTTCCACCCGAGGGACGGTCCTTGGCCTCGGGGGATGTTCTTTTGACCGCCAGCACTCTCTCTCCACATGACCACTTTTGTGGCAGTGTCTGCAGATGGGCCTTCCATGAGTATCAAACCTGTCTGTAGGCAATCTTCCAGATCTCCTGTAGTATCTCTTGCTCGCACTGTCAGTAGGACGACTCCTATGCTGTGGGGACTCACACTCTGGCTGAGGACGCATCTCTAACTGTTCAAGCTTATAACACACCTTCTCCAAGCTCTTAGTCAGGATTGCGACTTGGTCCTTTAAATCAGCCACTGTATCTGGAATCTGTACGTGTGCACCCTGGGCAGCAAGGAGAGTATTTCCTGGAGACACAGGACACATGAGCTTAGCATCTCCATAACTGTCAGCAGGACACACAGCAAATTTGGTTGATTCTTGGTTGAGTTCTACCCCCAGGATTCTGATGGACAATTCTTTAAAATCCAGGAACGTACTTTCAGGATGTTGAGCAGACAGCATCTTTAGTTGACTTTTCAGAGACTTTGTTTCAGCTCCTTCAATAAACTGCTCCCGCAGTGTGTTATCTGCATTCTGTGCTTCACGTGGGTCCACTTCTATAACGGCCCTCAGTGCCTCCTGTAGGGCTAAAGCATAGTCTCTAAGGGACTCACCGGGCTGTTGTTTCTTGCTAAAGAAGCACATTTTCAATTCTGATACCGTCCTGGTTTCAAAGGTGACCAGTAGTCTTTCAAGAATCTGTTCTACTGTCTTTCTTTCTGCATGAGGCCATGACTTTACCTCTCTCAATGCAGCGCCCCCTAGCTGGCCAATGAGAATTTCCACCTTCTGTTCTGTTGACACTGGATATAACCGGAACATAGCAAGCATTTTCCCTTTAAATTCTCTCAGGGTATGTGATTCACCTTTGTAGCGGGGGAGCCAGGGTGCTCCAAAATAATACGGCATGGTCAGCGGCATCATATGCCTGGTGGTGGGTGATCCACCTCGGCTGGGGGAGCCGTTATCGCTGTCGTCAGACATTTCTAATATAAATTCCTATCGTTGCCCCTAGCAACGAGATGCTCAGTAGCAGAATGTGTAGTAAGTCTCTTATTTTTGCTCACTGATGCGATAAGTTCATCTTTACTTGGGCTGAATTGTAAAAACTTTCAGCGGTACTCACTGTTTTGGAGCTGGAACCTCTTTCTCTGTCTTTTTGGAATATAAGCGGCCGCTGTGACGCAGATTCTGTACTTTTCAAGACGACGGCGCCCATCTACTTCCAGTGGTTCCGGCTGGTTTCTCCTTCCCCACTGCAACAGTAGGTAGGAACTTTGGTTCCACTGTAGTGGTCTGTAACATGAGGTTCCTTGCTGTTGCTGGGCAGATTCTCTGCTTTCCCGCCTTCAAGTGAGCGGGGGTGGAACTAAGAGCAGTTGTGATGCAGCAAACAATTCAATGCAAACAGTCTCTAATGTCACTTTTCTTCTGCTAAAACAATGATCAATTCAATGCAAACAGTCTCTAATGTCACTTTTCTTCTGCTAAAACAATGATCAATTCAATGTAAAAGTCTCTAATCACATTCACTGTCAGTACAGCAATTTCCATCACAAGTTCCATAAGTAACACACAGTCTTTCCAAGATGGCTGCTTAACCCCACATGTGCTGGTGATAATTTCTTGCAACAATAAAGTCTCTTTAGCAGGCACAGAGGTGTATTAATCCTGTTCGTGACGCCAATTTA
This sequence comes from Rhinoderma darwinii, assembly GCF_050947455.1. Taxonomy (NCBI): domain Eukaryota; kingdom Metazoa; phylum Chordata; class Amphibia; order Anura; family Rhinodermatidae; genus Rhinoderma; species Rhinoderma darwinii. The sequence continues at coordinate 48,639,363 of NC_134692.1, forward strand.
TGTGCAACAGCCCGATGGGGATGAGGGAAAGTGCAGAGACCAATGTTGGGAGTTGTAGTACTCACGGTGGCTGTAGTCCTCTCACACTCCTGCGGAGCTGGCACAGTGAAGGAGGGGGATCTGCATATGTATGGGTGGTAGTTGTTGATTCCCCCTGGGGCACACCCTGTGGTGCTGTCTCCTGGTGGATGGGATATGGGGTGCCCTTGTTGTTAGTGGGTGCAGTGCAGATTAACACGCAGGAGACGGTGATGTAACTTGGTATAATAATAACTCACAGTTTCTTTACTGGAAGATTGCAGGCTGCAGCTTGGCTCCACATAGAAGTTATGATCCAGCTAGGGCAGGCGGGATGAGTCAGGCTGGGACAGTTTCCTATCTGCAAGCAGCAAAATGAACTTTCTTCTCTCTTGCTTTCCTTCTCTTTAAGCAGGTTTGTTTCCCTGTATTAATTTCTAGTTCAGGCCAGAAGCTTTCTGAACTAAATATGCTGTGAGGCCCAGTATTATCTCAGCTCTCCTCACAGGCTGTCTTCCCTCGTTCCTCTCCTGGAACCGACTCCTCTACAACTTTCTGCTGCAAAGCCTCATGGGAACTGCCTCCGACCCTCCTCTCCAGCCACACCCTTTACAGGCTGGAAAAACAAGTTGAATCACAATTCTGCATCACTAGGTGGCAGCATAACACAACAAATCACATTATGTTCAATGCATTACAATGTAAACAATACTCCTCTATGGTATTGTCAGGACACTACATAAAGTCTTTGTGTACCCAGGACTAATACACAAATGCGTGTTACCATTCTCCTTGTCAAGAGGATGTGTCCCTACACAGTGTGATGCTGTCAGCGATGGTTGGAGACTGTCAGTATGTAGGGACACAGCACTTTGACAAGAGGAATCGTAACACTGATTTGTCAATGCTCGCACATAAAGGTGGTGTTCACTATAGACATGGCAGAGCGGCGGTGGGGAAGGGGGGCCCAAGTTTGGGGAACAGCCCAGGGCCTATGGTCTACTATATCCGCCACTGATCATGTGTGATACTCTTCTGCTGAGCCACTTTATCTAATCCTATAATGTGTGATACTGTCTGCTGGGCCTTATATCTAATCCTATCATGGGTGATACTGTCTGCTGAGCCACTGTATCTAATCCTATCATGTGTGATACTGCCTGCTGAGCCACTGTATCTAATCCTATCCATAGCTATATGGTCGTAGTGCTATAGATATGCTGTCTCATATATACACACACACACATATACATACACACATTTTTGTTGGGGGGGTATATGTATTGGGGCTATTCCCCCTGATGTTTCAAGACCTTAGTGATGCCCTGGCTGCTAGTGCTGAATCGTTGGGTCACTTAGGAGACCCAGCGATGCAGCTGAATAGCTGCGGGCCGTCGGCCATGAGAAATTTGGGGAGGGGGGCCCAAGTAGAATCTTTGCATCAGGGCCCATGAGCCTTTAGCTACGCCCCTGTGTGAGGCTGTCTGCTCTGATTAGACAGTGTCACAGTGATGCAGGAGTCCACGCCTACTGAGGACAGATGAGGTCTCCTCCTCTCTGTACCTTTACGCAAAATGAGCATATTAGGGTCAGTTCACACATTGCGTAAATACAGTGTATACCTGTATTATAATACCTGTATTATGCTGTGGAAAATCCACAGCATAATACAGTAGCAGCAGAGTGGATGAGATAAAACAAGTCTCATCCACACTCTGTGTAAATACTGAACGGAAAAAACACTCAGAAATTGACCAGCGGTGCAGAATTTTATTCCGCATCAAGCCAATTGTATTTGTGTAAACGCTGCCTATTTGTTGCGGGTTTTCCCCATTGAATTCAATGGGAGGTAAAATCCACAACAAATAGCAGCAGGGGCGTAGCTAAAGGCTCATGGGCCCTGGTGCCAAGAATTCAGCTTGGGGCCCCCTACCCTTCCCCAACACCACCAGACCACCTATGCCCAGGGCCTTGCCCAATAATCCCAATGGATGCCCCCACAGTATAATGCCCCCATAGCTGCCTCCACAGTACAATGCCCCCCATAGCTTCCCCCACACAGTATAATGCCCCCATAGTATAATGCTCCCCATAGCTGCCCCCTCACATTATAATGCCCCCATAGTATAATGCTCCCCATAGCTGCCCCCATACAGTATTATGCTCCCCCATAGCTTCCCCCAGTTTAATGCCCCATAGTATAATGCTCCCCATAGCTGCCCCCACTCAGTATTATGCTCCCCATAGCTTCCCCCACACAGTATAATGCCCCCATAGTATTATGCTCCCCATAGCTTCGCCCACACAGTATAATGCCCCATAGTATAATGCTCCCCATAGCTGCCCCATCACAGTATAATGCCCCCCATAGCTGCCACCTCACAGTATAATGCCCCCATAGCTGCCCCCACAGTATAATGCCCCCCATAGCTATCCCCATAGTATAATGCTCCCCATAGGTGCCCCCACAGTATAATGCCCCCCATACAGTATAATTCCCCCCAAACAGTATAAGGCCTCCCATACAGTGTAAGGCCCCACTTAGCTGCCTCATTCAGTAAAATGCTCCCATAGCTGCCACCATATCAGCCCCCCTCCCATTCCCAGTATAATGCCCCCATATGTGCCTAACAAAAAATAACAACATAATTACTTACTTATCCCCACTCCCACGATGGGTGGAGGATCCTTCTCCTCCGGTCTGTGCTATGTGTGACTCGGTGCACAACATCGCACCTACCTGCACCGAGCCGCTCACGGCAGAGTGAATGCTGGGGCAAGGAGCCGTCACTCTTGCTCCAGCATTCAATTCAACTGTATCTACATCCTAAAGATGCAGAGGCAGTTGGAATTGGGACCAGCGGCGGTCACATGGGATGAAACATCATCCCAGGAGGCGTGCCTTGTTGACGTTAGAGGGCCGGCTTCCTGGGATGACGTTTCATCCCATGTGACCACTGCTGCAGCCAATCAGAGGCTGCAGCGGTCTCCTGGGATGAAACGTCATCCCAGGAGGCCTGCTCAGCAGTTTTCCGCAGTGGACATTCCGGACGACAAACTGCACTACAGTTTGGTGCGGTTTTTCGCCCGAGATTCCATGAGACAACCGGAGCGGATACCAGATACCGCAGCCCGGTACCAAATGATCCGCGGTCCGGTATTGGTCCGCGGCTCGGTGGTTGGGGATCACTGCTGTAAAGGACCTGCAGACATAAAGGTCACATGACCATATGTCTGCAGCTCTTGTTACTGATTAGAGACCTGCTAGTCACATGACCGCAGGTCCTACAACAGCAGCAATAGAGAAGACCGTGAGGTGAGGTGAGTTGCTAGGTAAGTATAAGGGGACTATGGCTTTGATTAAGGGGTCTGTGTTTAGAGGGCCTGTATTTAGGGGGTCTGCATTTAGGTGGTCTGGTCTGGGGTCTGTATTTAGGGGGTCTGGTCTGGGGTCTGTATTTTGGTGGTCTGGTCTGGGGTCGGTATTTAGGGAGTTTAGTCTGTGGTCTGTATTTAAGAGGTCTGGGTCTGTATTTAGGGGGTCTGAAGTTAGGGGGTCTGTATTAGTTTAGTGGGTCTGGTCTGGGGTCTGTATTAGTTTAAGGGGTCTGTTATTAGGGGGTCTGTATTAGTTTAAGTGGTCTGTATTTAGCGGGTCTGGTCTGGGGTCTGATTTAGGAGGTCTGGGTTCTGTATTTAGGGGGTCTGTATATAGGGGGTATGTATTTAGAGGGTCTTTATTAGTTTAGTGGTTCTGGTCTGGGGTCTGCATTCAAGGGGTCTGGTCTGGGGTCTGTATTTAGGAGGTCTGGGGTCTGTATTAGTTTAAGGGGTCTGTATTTAGGGGGTCTGTATTAGTTTAAGGGGTCTGTATATATGAGGTCTGGGGTTCTGTATTAGTTTAAGGGATCTGGGGTCTGTATTTAGGGGGTCTGGTCTAGCGTCTGTAAATAGGGGTCTGTATATTTATTGGGTCTGGTCTGGGGTCTGTATTTAGGGGTCTGGTCTGGGGTCTGTTTATAGGAGGTCTGGAGTTTGTATATTTAGGGGGTCTGGTCTGGGGTCTGTATTTAGGGGTCTGGTCTGGGGTCTGTATTTAAGGGTCTTGTCTGGAGCCTGTATTTAGGAGGTCTGGGGTCTGTATATTTAGGGGGCCTGGTCTGGGGTCTGTATTAGTTTAGGGAGTCAGGTCTGGGGTTATTATTAGTTTAGGGGTTCAGGTCTGGGGTCTGTATTTAGGGGTCTGTTCCAAGGTCTGTATTTAGGGTGCTTGTTCTGGGGTCTGTATTTGTTTAGGGTGCTTGTTCTGGGGTCTGTATTTGCTTAGGGGTGTCTGGTCTGGGGACGGCAGTAGTTTAAACGGTCTGTGGTCTGTATTTATTCTAATTTTTTAGTCTGAGTAAAACGGATTGTCCAGGCACATTGATAGGTCATCGGTATGAAAAACCGGTCCGTGCCCGGTTTCTATAGAGGCTGGAAATGGTTGCAGAAGCGAGGAGCAAAGATGTCTCATCAGGAGAAGTCGCCATACCGGTCTGCGTCAGATGGAGAAGAAAAGAGAACGACTCCCATCAGAGAAGACATCACTTGTGAGTCACTGGATCTATAGAGGATCTGTCCCCTCTCCTGACATGTCTGTTGTAGGAAATCTTTGTATTCCACATAAAGTCTTTGTGTACCCAGGACTAATACACAAATGCGTGTTACCATTCTCCTTGTCAAGAGGATGTGTCCCTACACAGTGTGATGCTGTCAGCGATGGTTGGAGACTGTCAGTATGTAGGGACACAGCACTTTGACAAGAGAAATCGTAACACTGATTTGTCAATGCTCGCACATAAAGGTGGTGTTCACTATAGACACGGCAGAGCGGCGGTGGGGAAGGGGGGCCCAAGTTTGTGGAACAGCCCAGGGCCTATGGTCTACTTAATCTGCCACTGTCTGACTCCCACCATTGAAACATTGATGGGCTATCCTAAAGATACGTTATCAATATTATAGCCCCGGAGTACCACTTTACATAATCTAGGAAGAAGATGTGATGGGATATATGTTTTTTAAGGTGCTTAATACCACACTGATCTCATATTTAATTGACTTTTACTTTACTACTCTTAGGCCTTATTCACACGAACGAGTATTACATCCGTGATACGCGTGTGAAAATCATACGCGTCGCACGGACCTATGTTAGTGAATGAGGCCGTTCAGACAGTCAGTGATTTTCACGCAGCGAATGTGCGCTGCGTAGAACTCACGACATGTCCTATACTTGGCCGTTTTTCGCACATCACGCACCCATTGAAGTCAATGGGTGCGTTAAATTCGCGCACGGCACACGGAAGCACTTCTGCGTGCCGCACGTGATTCGCGCTACAGTAGTAAAATAAATGAATGAAAAAATAAAAGCACCTCCTGCTTTTATGTTTGTAAACATAAAAACAGAGTGTCATCACGCTGCCATATGCACGGAAATAATGCAGGCACGCACCAAAACGGACACGTTCGTGTGAATAAGGCCTAAATCAGTGTGGAGCTCGTTGATGACATGGGATTTACATGTTCCCTAGCTCTACAAGATTTTGAGTGTTTAAGATATAAAGGTGCATTGATATAAATAGAAATACAATTATTGTGAAATATTTAGTAACAAATATGTTTTGTCAAAGAAATTTTATTAATTAAGTTTGTTCATAATTTGGCTTACACCCTTTTGCTCACATTTTCACATCTCCTCACGCTCTGCAGGGGGGATTTATCAACTTTTTTACACTGGTTATATAGTGTATATAAGACTCAAACGGCTCAAAATTCGCAATTTGCACGAAAAATTGCGACTTCTGGGCCATTTACGCCACTCTCACCACTTTTCTAAACAAAACTAGGCAGAGCTTAGTAAAAGGGGCTATGTGTAATGTAACATTAAATCTAAATGTGACCCAAAATACATATTCCTTCATTAACTTTTGTTTGATATCACCTGTAATCACTAGGTTTAATAACAAAATGAGCAATTTTTAACATTTGGTCAGTCACCACTGGAGAATCGGCAGGAATTAAAACATCTGTAGCTGATACAATGACACTAAATGATGGCGGTACTTGTAATCCTCTACTTGATTTATCAATAAACAGAGGTCCAATGAAATGTAGAGAAGGTCCAAACGGAGTTTTCACTCTCCAGTATGAGCAAAACGTGTCCCAGGCCACTATGTATCGTTCATTGTTGGAGTTGAAGCGCCATGTTTGGAATCCAAAGCTCCCTTTTTGAATTCCCCAGTTCCAGGGGGGAGAATCTGATGTATATGCATGGTTAATTCTCTCCCATATCATCATTATAGGCCAATGTGCCTCATCTAATGACGGAATCAATGTTAAATCCATCTGCTTATTGATTACTGATGGAGTCTTCAGTGCATCTATAGAAGAACTGAATCAAAAATGGCAAATTGGGTATAGGTAAAATATATCTGTAATATAAAAAAATCACGATTAAGAATTCTTCCAAAACACACTACTCAGTTAGCAGTAATATTTCAAATACTCACAACATCTTGATTTTTTTTTTATCTTTACCCATTAATCCAAAATACACTTTTGAATTTTTCCCCACAATTATTTAGCATTTAGTATAGTATGCCAAAATACAGTAAAGCTATCACTGAAAGGATCACTGGTGTTTTCTAAAATGCATGTTTTTTTGTATGTACAGCTAAGGGTATGTGCACACGATAACTGCATTTACGGCTGAAATTACGGAGCTGTTTTCAGGAGAAAAGAGCTCCGTAATTTCCGACGTAAATGCTCGTACTCGCATTTTGCGAGGCGTCAATGACGGACGTAATTTGGAGCTGTTCTTCATTGGATTCAATGAAAAACGGCTCCAATTACGCCCCAAGAAGTGTCCTGCACTTCTTTGCCGAGGCTGTAATTTTACGCGCCGTCTTTTGACAGCGACGCGTAAAATTAAAGGTCGTCGGCACAGTACATCGGCAAACCCATTTAAATGAATGGGCAGATGTTTGCCGACGTATTGGAGCCGTGTTTTCAGGCATAATTCGAGGCGTAAAACGCCTCGTTTACGCCTGAAAATAGGTAGTGTGAACCCAGCCTAAGGCTATGTTCACATATGCGTTGGAGGCTTTGTTAGAATGCTGCGCTATTTTTTCTGTCAAAAGGACGGACACCAAGACGGAACCTATAATCAGTCGATAAGGTTCATCTAGCGTCATTGGTATCTGTTGTGCGACGGTTTCGACAATCCATCAATTTCATTGTACTGCTCCTATGACAGAGTAGAAGAATGGAATTCAAGAACACAGATGTGAACGACGCCTTAAATGTTTGGATAGCAAAACAGAACAATATTGGAAATAAAAGGCTGCAAGTCTGGTGGCAAATCCTTGTGAGTTCATACCTGTTACTTGCCCTATATATCTTGCCCTTATGGAACATCAGGCAACCCGACAAAGTGGCTCCCCAGCCAGAGATACTGTTGTACACTTATGGCACCAGGAATGTTGTAGCATTACTAGACCTTGGTTCTAGAGTTAAAACCACAAGCAGTTTACACTATGATAAAAATAGAGATGAGTGAATTTCCCCAAAAAATTTTTGGGGCGGATCCTAATCAATTCACCGAGAAACGCTAGTCCCCCAATTGCACTGAAAACTCGTGTCCAACTCTGTACTGTCTACTGGGACTGAAAGGGTTGGCCACTTTATGTTTATTTTCATTAATGTGTGGGAAACAGAATTAGATGCCACTTACTAACACATAGTTATTAGAAGATCAGAGCCGAAGTCTTCCCCTGTGAAGCGCCGCACGAATTGTGGCAATGTGCTGGCTTGGGGTTAAAAATGATTAATTATGTCCCACTCACTAATACATAGTTATTAAAAGATCAGCTTTGTTGTCTTGCTCTATGAAGTGCCCGCCCCTTGTTAGTGCTGCCTTCTCTACGGACTGTACAGCACTCCCATTCTGAACATGGCAGGGAATGTGACCAGGCACGTTAATCGGTGCCGTGAACCCAAGAAGTTTCGAAGTTCACCAAATCCGATCCTTTTGAAAAATTCGGACTAAATTAGATTAGTTTAAAATCGATTCGCTCATCCCTAGTTAAAAGTCATAATAATCAGTCATATCTTTAAAGAGATGTTCTGAGACTTTTATAATGATGGTGTTAGGGATCTGCCAGGTACCACGTCTAGGTATACTCCTGGGATTAATCAATCCACACCTGAGGCCAGACCTGTTCGACTGGCACCATCTCCCACCAACCAGGGTGGCAGGCTCAGGAGTGGGAGAGCCTATCACGGCCTGGTCAGTCGGAGTTAGCTCCGCCCCCTGTCCTTTATTACCTGCCGTGTTCTCTTCCTCAGTGCTTGTAATTCTTCTGGATTCCTGGCCTCTCTGCTGCTTGCTCCAGCCTGCTTCTGCCGTGCTTCTGCCTTGCTGCAGTTCCGCTTAACCTGCTTTGCTTTGCCCCTGGCTTGCTTCCTTCTCCGTGCTCACTTTGGTATACTCCACTTCATCCTGGTCCTGACTACTCATTCACCGCTCCGTTTCCTCGCGGCGTTCCGTGGCTACTGCCCCTTCCCTTGTGTGTTCCCTGTTTGTTCTCCCGTGCACTTAGACAGGGTAGGGACCGCCGCCCAGTTGTACCCCGTCGCCTAGGGCGGGTCGTTGCAAGTAGGCAGGGACAGGGCGGTGGGTAGATTAGGGCTCACTTTGCCTTCACCTCTTTCCTGCCATTACAGATGGTCCATCAATATCAGATCGGTGCGGGTCCGACTCCTGGAATCCTACCGATCAGCTGATTGAATACAGGGATGATTGATACGCCATCAATATAAAAGTCACAAAAACCCCATTAATAAGATTTTTATTTTTGTAATATTCAGTGTGGCTACTCTGGACTAGAGTAAACGGGCAAGAAATGGTTAGTTTTGCTAAAACAGGTGTTATGGAGACCCTAAAGGACGGATTGCTATATCTTTATCTGTGATACAAAATACGGTTCACCAGCCTTCATGTTGAGTCACTAACTAAATGAAAAATGATCTTAGGGGATTCCTGCAAATATGCATTATAGATATGGTGCAATATTTTGCAATATTCCCTTTTTGCCGCACCCCCCCCCCCCCCCAAAACAAAAAATTCTGATCCTAGTGTTATACATGTTATACATGTTCGCAGATCATATCCTCTTAAATGCAATATAAATATGTTAGGCAAATAATCCAACGGTGTGACATACTCTTTCAAGTGTAAAAGTAGACTAAAGCATGATATTCTATTATACGCTTCACAATAGCCTAAATATACTATAATACTTTATGTTCTATACATGTGTTACTTGTTTTAAATATATATTATGTGTAGAGTACCACTGAGGTTAGCAGACTAAGCTTGTAGTCCTTAGGTCCTCCTTTCCTCCCCCACTACAAAGCAGCAAATTTGCTATGTCTGAAATACAGAATGTCTGCTGTACAGAGATTAGGCTCTAGACTGTAAACCTCCATGAACAGGACTCCTACTTTTGACTGATCCATACCACACTGTCTTTTAAAATAGTTACAATGTGTTACCCCAATATTTTGCTATGCAAAGTGCTACAGAAGCTGATGGGGCTTTATATGTATATATATATATATATATATATATATATATATATATATATATATATATATATATATATATATATATATATATATATATATATATATATATATATACACTGATTGACAGCAATGAGTTCTTCACATGTCGGCCACGACAGTATAAATACTCAGTATGATCTGTATATAGATACCCTGTACATTAAACAGAGCAGAACTATATATATTGTACAGATGCTCAGCATCAATTGACATTATACATATTTAAAAAAAACAAAAAACATTTATGAAATAAGGCTATGCTATGTTGACATCTTGGTTTGAGGCTCAGTTGCAGATTCTGTCAAATATGACGGGAGAAATAAGCACTGCACGCAACCCTTGGCTGTACCCGACGAAACCCCAATGAAAGTAAATGGGGTCTGTTGGGCGCTGCTATTATCTGTTGTTTGACATATCCAGCTATGCACCATGGTTTCCATTATAAACACATCAAGTGTGAACAGAGCCAAATATTTTTTTTATTTTTTTTTTTGCTCTATTGTGTAGTTGTTTCAAATTTCTGCTAAAGTTGGTTTAAACAAAAAGGAGAACGGTTTCAAATCTATTCATTTCACATTATTTTGTTGCACATAGCACTGACACACATTTTAAAAACACAATTTGTTTCCCCTTTTAAATAAAAATAGAATATACTGCAATAACAAAAGTAACTATAACTGCTGACTTACAGTCTTGTTCTTTAGCCGGAGCAGTTCAGACTTCAGGGCTTGCTACTGGTGATGTAAGGACTGTTGCAGTTTTTGGAATTTTAGAACTGCCTTCCTCAAGGTCATACTGTGGAGCGGGTCTGCAAGAAGAAAGTTGTTATCTGCACAGTCACACGCCCACTGCTGTAAGGCAAGAAGGAAAACACATTAAAATTGTTACAACAAAATCTTCATTTACCAGCATGGTACTGAGGACCTCAGTAAGGTCCATGTAATAGAGATATAAATACAATAAAAAGTCCTATGACTAAAGGGACTGTTCATTTTTTTGAAAATAAAGTAACAATTACTTCACATCAGTAATATACAGTGAGGTTCATGTATAAAAATGACAGACAAAAAGAAGAGTAATTGTCTATAACTGTTCTTATAAATGACAGTTTGTATTAAACGATTATTCCCAACTTAGACATGTGGCATATCCAGGAGGGGACTAGTGGAGAGGGGGCTATTAGTGTCTCTCTCCATTCTGTTCTATTGGATGTACGTTAAAAGCCTAGCAGTGCTTGCTTGGTTGTTTCCGTAACTCCTATAGAAGGGAGAGAGTAGTATAGAGCTATATAAGTCATCAAACTAGTTTTGACCGTTGCCACGCCCCTTTAGGGCGTGGTTAACATATAACCACGCCCCCATCCTATGATCTTTGCTGTTAGGCGCCTCCCCAGACCACGCCCTTCCAGTTCCGGTTTTGACAGGTGACACGCCTCTTCCGGAACCGGCGTTCCCCAGACTACACCCTTCTGGTTCCATGACACGCCTCTCCCGGAACCAGCGTTCCCCAGACCACACCCTTCTGGTTCAGTGACACACCTCTTCCGGAACTGGCGTACCCCAGACCACACCCTTCCGGTTCCGGTAGGTGAACCCCGCCCCTTCCGGAACAGCATCATATGACGCGTACGTAGAAGGATTGTGATTGGTGCTCGCTGAAGCCATGCTGTGATTGGTGCATACTGCATTGTGGGCGTGTTCATGCCTGTAGAATGAATGTGATTGGTGCGCGCTGAAGCCATGATGTGAATGGTGTGTACCGAGTTGTGAGCGTGTTCATTGAACAGAAACATGCCCTGACATGCCTGGAAAGCGTCCGAACATGTTTTCTGCGGTTTTCTGAAACTATAAGTATAACTGTGCGCATGACAGGGTTACATTTTGAATAATGAATGTGATTGGTGTTCGCTGTAACCAAGGCATGACCAGGGTTATATCTGAACACGTTATTCACAAATTATTTGAATAAAAGCTCACTTTGTTCTTTTTATATAAACACATAAAATTGCTGGGTAAATTTATTGTAAATAAAATCAAAAATAAAACAATGTTTAAAAGGATTACCTGGGGTGGGAGTCAAACCCACGCCGGCTTATACGCCGATTGGATTTTTATGTCCAACGCCTTACGATAAAATGTGGCGCTATTTTACAGCACACAACACTTTCCATTATATAGATGTTCTGCAGGATTTAATGTTCAGTTATAACCACACAGGACACAGGACAATACGCTGTCGACCGGTGGACGTCACAAACGCAAATTCGGAAGAAGAATATTTACGGTGAATATTTCAAAGCTAAAAAAGGTAAACCCTTGTTTAAAGACGGCGACCAGGTCAGGATTTCGAAATTTAAGGATCCTTTCAGCAAAGGCTATGAACAGACGTTTACGGATGAAATATTTACTGTGCAGGCGGTAAACACTAAAGGCTTGAAGCCTCTGTATAAGTTAAAGGACGCCTCTGGGGACCCGATCGAAGGCTCTTTCTACCCCGAAGAAATACAAAAAATACCGGAAAAAAAAAGTTTAATAAAGTTAATGAAAAAAAAATGAAAAAAACACTTTTTCCCCTTACAAACTGCTTTACTATTAATAAATCAAAATAAAGTAAAAAAGTTATACATAACGACCCCGTAACGACCCCGGCTATAAAGCTATTACATTACTTAACCCACACGGTGAACGCCGTAAAAAAATTAAATAAAAAATGACAGAAAAATTGCTGTTTTCTGTGAATCCTGACTTTAAAAAAAAATGTGATTAAAAACTGATAAAAAAGTCGCATCTACTCCAAAATGGTACCAATAAAAACTACAAGTCGTCCCGCAAAAAAAAAGCCCTCATACAACCGCATCGGCGAAAAAATAAAAACGTTACGGCTCTTCAAATATGGAGACACAAAAACAAATAATTTTGAAAAAAAAGCGTTTTTACTGTGTAAAAGTAGTAAAACATAAAAAAACTATACAAATTTGGTATCGTTGCAATCGTAACAACCCGCTGAATAAAGTTATTGTGTTATTTATACCACACAGTAAACGGCGTAGATTTAGGACACAAAAAAGAGTGGCAAAATTTCAGATTTTTTTCTATTCTCCCCCCAAAAAAAGTTAATAAAAGTTAATCAATAAATAATATGTACCTCAAAATGGTGCTATTATAAAACACAACTTGTCCCGCAAAAAACAAGACCTTATACAGCTATGTCGACGCAAAAATAAAAGAGTTATAGCTCTTGGAATGCGACGATTGAAAAACTTAAAAAATGACAAACCTTTACACATTTGAATGACAAAAAATATGCAATATTGTCCGCATACAGATGAAAGAGTGCTCTAAAATAGTGTGTTTTGAAACACAACCTTGGTAGAATTTTTATGTAAAAATGTCAGTATTTCTTTAGGGTATATCAAACTTTCAGGGGAAAGTCCGTATGAGTAAAAAAAAAAAAGCCCTGTTTTTCGGTTGTGATGTAAAGCACCAGCCAGTGTTCGCCCGGTCTTCTAGAGTCATGGGTATTTACAATAAAGGCGGCAGGCAACGAGTCCAGTTTACGGTCCGGTAGCAAGTCATAAGGCAGCACACCTCTAAATATTCCATGAGTGTGGGGGTTCCTGTTTAAAATACGTGTAATCTCCAGCGTGTTCATTCTTTTTGTATTTTAGAGAAAATCATAAACAACTTCACGTCTTTGAGTGATTTCTATGATGTTATCAAATATTCCATAGATTATCATCTTAACGGTTCTTTCCAAAGCTCTTGAAAAGCGTATTTCCACTCTTAGATTTCCATTGCGTATGAGTGAAAAATGGCTAGCAGCTTTCTGATCGAGTGACAAATCAAAAGCCAATAGTGTGTAGCCGTTCAGAAATTCTTCTCTGTCGATCAGTAGCCCGCTATCTACATTTTGCTTCCTCGCTATATGCACCAGTGACATGTATTCTCTAACGGCGTTACCATTCTCAAAATCGGGCTGGAAGGGTTTTGTGGGTATTTGCTCACCATCCACATAAAGAGCCGCAAAGTTCATGTGATTATGTTTGAAACACAGAGGGTTTTGATCATAGGCCCCGGAAAACGCGTCATTACCAACAAATCCGATAATAACCGTTCTTGGTAACTGTCCCAGAAATAGATTTTCCTGGCTGCATACACGACTGCTGACAGGGACGCTGAAGACCTTCATGCTTACACGGCCAATAGCGTACATTGCATTACTGCCTAAAAGTCCTTGCGCACTTCGTGAGATATCTGTACTCTTTTGACAAAGAGCGAGGCATTCAGAATCTGTATCTTGAAAGGTTCAGCTTCAGCCGACATTAGACAAAATTCATCCTTACAACGGGTATATTTTATCTTCAGATCGACGCCATTTAAAATCAACTTTTCTTGGAAAAATAAATCGCTATGAAGATGGCCCAGAACTTCAACAACTTTACTGCGATCGGTCATTAGCGCCTGCTTTGTGAACCCTGTGTTAGCTCCACCAATAGGGCGTACCTGGTACTGTCCCGCAGTGTCCTTGTAAAACAAGTCGGTTGTGAACTGCGTGGATAAAGCGTCCGAGCTGTAGTTAAGGATTGTTTCTATATAGGCTCTATACGGATACAGACTGTTAGATTGAGATATAAGTCTGTCGCCTAGTGAAACATCTAATTGGCTAAACAACGTGGCTATAGGATAATTGGTCAGGCTCACATGGGCTCCATGAGCGATTGGTGTATTGTCGTTTTTAACAATTCGGAGCGTTAAGTAGAGTAGCGTGTTATTTAGGTCTAAATAGTGTTCACCGCTGCCGGCTTTGTAGAATTCGAGCGGTGCGGCTTCTGCTATGGCGGCTAGCGGTTGAACCTCGACGTACAGGCTTTTTTCAATGCTGGTCTGTGTAGGCTGTATTTCAAATAGGTCCAGTTCTGATTTGGCGCATTCAACGGACGCTGTATGAATGAAAGCCATGTCTGCTAGAGTTCTTGCCGTAACGTTCAATATATGTTATGCACTTCACAACGTGTTTTTTTTCTTTTTATTCCTTTTAGGACCTCCCCTGTTGCTGTGGTGTTGGGTTGCTCTCCGTTGTCCCGCCTCTTTGCATTTCCGTTTCCTTTTAGGTTTGTTCTTAGCGATGTAAACAAATCCCGAGCCTTCCTGTGTCTCTCCGGCTATTTTGTTCATCATAGCTGCTGAAACACGACTCACGACATCTTGAGCTATACCCCTCGCAGCAGTTTTCATGTGAGGTTTTACTAATTCTAAACCTCGTCTAAACAATGGCACAGCTTTCCTGGATAAACTTCGCAAGACACCACCTAAACCGTGACCAGACATGTATGCGTTACCGTGAAATCCTGGTAAGACATGTCCGGCCTGTGCACTATAGTAGCTGGCGTAAATATGCGGCTCCCCATAGTTTTTCACGATTACCATGTCGCCTTTTTAATTAGTACGTGCCTCTTAGCGGGCGAAAGTGTAGTTTAATGATCGACTTCCCGTACTTAGATGGCACATTTCTGTTTTGATCGCTCTTTGTTTGAATAGTAATATGATCAAAGTGGTTTTTACTGACGTCGACGTAATCAGGTTTGACGTAATGCTGCGTGATCATTTCGTTGTTACTGCCTGTAATTTCAACCGTTCGTAATAGGGGTACAAAACTATCCCCGACTCTTTGATGTTCGATTATATCTGTATAGCTTGTAAAATCCGCTTTTTATATCGACACATTTTGTGCCATTGCCGGCTACATTGGTTTTATTAGAGTCTAAGCCCAATATGTTCGTCAATTTATCGCTGAGTATGAAAGGATGCATCCCTGTTACAGTCACTATTCTTTCGATGGCGTCATATGACAATTTTACATCAATAGGCGGATGCTTGTAATTCTCAATCCTCTCGTTGATGCTTTTTACCAGTTCTTTCACAGAATTGTAATATCCTGACTTCACGTTGACTTGCTTAAGTGCACCGCCCGGCAGACCTAAATATATGTAGCCTTCATCCGTTTCAAATGTATTCCAAGTGTGTGGGTACTGTATCTCTGTAAGACCGACTTCCCAGGGGCCAATTAATGTGACCGGTTTAGAAAGTTTGATTGTGTAATTAGAGATCTCATTTTGTTGATCTGTGCGGTATGATGCATTGCTTGGAAGCGTTATATAAAACTGTGCCGCCTCCATCTGTCTGCGTTTTTAAATACTTGTTAACTGCTGCTTTTCAATCCAACTATTGAATAATGTTGGGTACCCGCGCCACTTCACGTAATATAATGTTTCACCTCTGACACGCTTTTTTTTAAAAAACTTTTTCAATTCTGTACACCCGATCGTGGTTGTCCGGTATTTTTTGTATTTCTTCGGCGTAGAAAGAGCCTTCGATCGGGTCCCCAGAGGCGTCCTTTAACTTATACAGAGGCTTCAAGCCTTTAGTGTTTACCGCCTGCACAGTAAATATTTCATCCGTCAACGTCTGTTCATAGCCTTTGCTGAAAAGATCCTTAAATTTCGAAATCCTGACCTGGTCGCCGTCCTTAAACAAGGGTTTACCTTTTTTAGCTTTGAAATATTCACCGTAAATATTCTTCCAAATGTCTAGCGAATTTGCGTTTGTGAAGTCCACCGGTCGACAGCGTATTGTCCTGTGTCCTGTGTGGTTATAACTGAACATTAAATCCTGCAGAACATCTATATAACGGAAAGTGTTGTGCGCTGTAAAATAGCGCCACATTTTATCGTAAGGCGTTGGATATAATCGGCGTATAAGCCGGCGTGGGTTCCCTCGAATCCCACCCCAGGTAATCCTTTTAAACATTGTTTTATTTTTTATTTTATTTTTTTTACAATACATTTACCCAGAAATTTATGTGTTTATACAAAAAGAACAAAGTGAGCTTTTATTCAAATAATTTGTGAATAACGTGTTCAGATATAACCCTGGTCATGCCTTGGTTACAGCGAGCACCAATCACATTCATTATTCAAAATGTAACCCTGTCATGCGCACAGTTATACTTATAGTTTCAGAAAACCGCAGAAAACATGTTCGGACGCTTTCCAGGCATATCAGGGCATGTTTCTGTTCAATGAACACGCCCACAACTCGGTACGCACCAATAACATCATGGCTTCAGCACGCACCAATCACATTCATTCTACAGGCATGAACACGCCCACAATGCCGTATGCACCAATCACAGCATGGCTTCAGCGAGCACCAATCACAATCCTTCTACGTACGCGTCATATGATGCTGTTCCGGAAGGGGCGGGGTTCACCTACCAGAACCGGAAGAGTGTGGTCTGGTGTACGCCGGTTCCGGAAGAGGCGTGTCACTGAACTGGAAGGGTGTGGTCTGGGGAACGCCGATTCCGGAAGAGGCGTGTCACGGAACCGGAAGGGTGTGGTCTGGGGAACGCCGGTTCCGGAAGAGGCGTGTCACCTGTCAAAACCGGCACCGGAAGGGCGTGGTCTGGGGAGGCACCTAACAGGAAAGATCACAGGGTGGGGCGTGGCTATATGTTAGCCACGCCCTAACCACGCCCCTAAAGACCGTGAGACCTGCCAAAACTAGTTTTATGACTTATATAGCTCTATACTACTGGAGAGAGACGCGTGTATGCACGGCAACCTCTACACTAGTGCCCGGGATCTGATGACAGTGGCCGGCTCACCATGCGAAGCAGGGGTCAGGCGATCCCTGTTCTTTATATATGTGCAGGTCCAGAGATGGGACCCACAACTAACAGACATTTATGGCACATGTCATAAATGACTAATTTGGGAATATCCCTTTAATCCAAAGAAATCAAACTATTTTACAAGTATACTCAAGTAGAGGTGTCTCCATCCATATTACATTTTATGATTACTTTTATGAGAGACCTGTGTACCTGAGATGACAGGACACTATTTTGTCACCTAAGCCTATTGGAAACCAGAAACACAGATAGTAATGTCGGACACTAACCCATAGAGATGGGACAAAGTGTGTAATGGGGGGGAATCCTCGATAATTGATGTTTGGATGGGGGACCCTTATGACTGAGGGATACCAGTATAGATACACTATATGTACAAAAGTATTTGGACACCTACACATTACAACTACAGGGGATATTATGACATCATTAATATGGAGTTGGTCCCCCCCCTTTGCAGCTAAAACAGGTGGGAAGTATTAAAAATTAAATCATAATTTGACATGTTTTCCTATGTTGGACACCAGAGGGAGCACTTCCCATAATTACAGCAAGGTGAATCAGGCAAAGCAACCTGACTCACAACTGCTGTAAATGTGGGAGGAACACTCACCCCCCCCTCCCCTATTTTTGTCTACGAGCCAGGAGGGGGTGTTTTCAAATTGCCTATCACTGTGCAGCTCCATTTTTTTGGGCGGTTGTACAATGGTAGGACGTGCTGATCACGGCAGCAAGCAGCTACAGGACATAACAAAAGGCTGAGAATGGGGTAGACCCTGTGGTGGATGACTTTTCAGTGGACAGGTTCGGATGACGTGTATTTGACACGGTTCTTGGGGCATTTTACGTGCCTAATTAAGCTTCTCATTTACATCAATGGGAAAGCGAGCCGTTAGTGCATACAATGCACTCTTTTAAGTGAGCGTTTCTAAAAAACATGTTGCATAAAAAAAAAGAAGCGTCGGGTCAGTTCTTTGATAAGTAAAACGCAATGTTCCCATAGTCAATAGGAGTCCTAGTTACGCGCCAAAAAATTAGCAAAAACCGCAAAACACATAACAAAAACACGTGAAAACGTGTCAAAAACGCCTGTATTTTAAAAGAGCTTCACAAGAAACGCTAGTGTATTTGACACGTTTACACATCGGGTTTTTTATGATAATACTGATTATCTTTTGATGCTATAAGTGTAAACTCTGCATATACTAAGCAATTAATATTAGTAACTAATCATCATACTATGGTATTATTAATAATAATAATTTTTATTTATATAGCGCCAACATATTCCGCAGCACTTTACAGTTCATGGGGTGCATTGTACAAGCAATATCAGACATTACATATTGACAAAACTAATTTAAAACTCAAACAAGAGGAGTGAGTACCCTGCTCGCAAGAGCTTACAATCTATCAGGAAATAAGGGATTCTGTCATCTACCGTCGCTCGCTCTCTCCTCACAGCGCAGAGTGCATGTGAGGAGGAGGAGTTTATGCCATTCGTACGAAGCGCTGTATGCTGCAGGTAAGTTTCTACAATGTGGGGGTGCCCTTATACAGGTGTACTGTGTGGCAGGGCCGGGGTGTACAGCAGGTGGAAGGGGGCGCTGCACTGGCTCCCTTCCCCTGCTTGTTTTAAAAGCGCCCTGGCCCGGCGACACCTCCCATGGCCGATGGCGTCGATAGCAGCTGCTGCGGCTGCAACTGCTGTAGCGACGCCACTATAGCAGAGCAGGGAGGTATCTCCCTGCTCTGCTATGTGCTAGCCCCACTTTAGCTCCCTGAAGGAGCGGAATCCCCGTGTGTTCGGGGATTCCGCTCCTGGACAGAGCGCTTGATGTCTCTGTCCATATATGGACAGTGACATCAGGGGCAACTCCTGAAGCAGAATCCCCGAACACTCTGTGACCGGGGTTTCCACATCAGGAGAAGCCAGTAATGTTCCGTGTCCATAAATGGACACAGACGACAGGGGCTTTTCCTGAAGTGGAATCACCGGCCACATGGGGATTCCGCTTCAGGAGTTGCTCCTGATGTCACTGTCCAGATATGCCAGGCCCGGAACAGAATCGGAACAGATGCAAAACGGATGCAAACCGGCCTGGAAAAACAGTCCAAAACGGCCGATTTTATCGGCCGACACTCGGACCCTGTCGGGACCCTGTCGTGTGAATAAGGCCTAAGGCTCTATTCACATGACAGGGTTCGAGTATAGGCCGATAAAAACGTTCCGGGCCGTGTTTCCGTTTTCAACGGCCGATTTTGACCCGTTTTGCATCCGTTTTTTTCCCTGTCCGTTTTAAAATCGGATGAATTTAATTTGTCAATTTTTGCCACACACTTCCCTCCGTAGATAATGCCACACATTGCCCTCTGTAGATACTGCCACAGCCCCGCTGTAGATAGTGCCACACAGCCCCCCTTGTAGTTAGTGCCACCCAGCCCCCCTTGTAGGTAGTGCCCCACAGCCCCATGTAGGTAGTGCCACACAGCCCCCACTATAGGTAGTGCCACACAGTCCCCCTTGTAGGTAGTGCCCCACAGCCCCCCTGTAGGTAGTGCCACACAGACCCCCTGTAGGTAATGCCACACAACCCCCTGTAGGTAATGCCACACAGCTGTAGGTAATGCCACACAGCCCCCTGTAGGTAATGCCACACTGCCCACCTGTAAGCAATGCCACACTGCTCCCCTGTAGGTAATGCCACACAGCCCACCTGTAGGTAATGCCACTCAGCCCCTATAGGTAGTGCTACACAGCCCCCTTGTACATAGTCACCCCCCATAGATGGCACCCCCCTACCTTCCTGTAGATGGACAGTGAAGTGAGGGACTTCTCCTGGATCAGAATCCCCAATCCCCGGCCACAGTATTGCCGAAGTTGTGGCCGGGGATTGGGGATTCCGCTTCAGAAGAGCTTGAGATCACGGTGTCCATATATGGACAGTGAAGTCAGGGATTGTGCTGGAGCGGAATCCCCAATCCCCGGCCACAGTGTTGTTGCAGCTGTAGCCGGGGATTGGGGATTCTGCTCCTACCGGGAGCAACAATATACCCTCCTCCTCACATGCACATTGCACTGTGAGGAGGAGAGAGAGCGAGCAACGGAAGACACGGCCGTCACTCGGAACACATTCAAATGATCGCGGTGTATTACCTGACCCATAGACTTCTATGGGGGCCGGGAAAATGGCCGAAAGTAGGGCATGTCCCATTTTTTGTGGTTTACCAGGCCATCAAAAAATCGGTTGTGTGAATAGTCCCATTTGGGATCTATTGTTCCTACTGGGGCTGTGTGACGGACGGTTTTTGAACGGCCATCACACGGCCGGGAAACCCTGTCGTGTGAATAGGGCCTTATCCTGAGGATAGGCCATCAATTTTTGTGGACTGGAACCCCTCTGACACCCCAAAAATGATTATTTTATGGAAAGCAGACCCCAAGGTATTCATTTAATGACATATCAAAGATTGGAAAATCTGCCATGTAAAATGTCTGAAGCATGCATATGAGTTTTGTAAAATCTCATCTACTTGTCTTGTACTGTAATCCGCTGCAGACTTTGCCTGCGCAAATCCGCAGGTAAAATTTGCAGTGAATCCGCCACATCTAACGTCACCCTAAGGCCCAATTCACACAGAGTTTTTTGGTGCTGATTTTGACGTGGAAACCGCGTCGGAATCAGCACCAATATACAGCCAAAATTGTTGTTTTTTCCTGGTCGGCTGGGAGGCAGAAAAAGCGGTTTACGCCCGTGTTCCTCAATGGCCTCAGGCGAAAAACACGGAAAAAGTGCACGCTATCACAGTGATCACATGACCGGAGACCACACTGAGTGGTCTCCGGGTGAATGCTCCGTGATACAGCTGTCTCTAGACAGCTGTATCACAGAGCTCCTCACAGTCGTCGCGTAAGCGCTGCTGTTCGGAGCAATGTGATCGTTGTGACAGGTTGTCACAACGATCACATGACCGGAGACCTCGCTGAGTGGTCTCTGGTTAAAGTTCTATGATACAGCTGTCTAGAGTCAGCTCTATCACGGAACTAAAGGCCGCCGGGGAGTGGCAAACCTGCTAACTCTGCAGGACGTTCTGGAACGGCCCTGCAGAGTTAATTGCGTACCACCCGGACGTTTATAGTCTATGGGCGGTCCGTGTCACAGCCATTTTTTGGATGTTCGTTTTCATTTTTTCCACCCCACCTTTCAAAAGCAATAACTTTTTGTTTTTCCGATCTATTAAGCCATATGAGAGCTTGTTATTTGCGGGACGAGTTGTAGTTTTTCAAAGCACCATTTATTGTACCATATAATGTATTGGGAAACTGGAAAAAAAATCTCTGTGAGGTGGAATAGGAAAAAAAACAGCAATTCCTCAATTGGTTTCGTTTTTACGTCTTTACGTGAGACTTTTTGATCACTTTTCATTTCATATTTTGCGGGATATGAAGTGACCAAAAAACAGCAAGTGTTTTAAATTTTCTATTCTTTACGACGTTCATATATTGTAATAGTTTGGAATTTTTATGGATGCGGGGTACTTAAACCAGCGATCATTATATTGCTGGTACAATACACTGCAATATTAATGTATTGAAGTACATTGTAATATTTACAGGCTCCTAGAAAAGGAGATGAAGAAAATCAGTCCTCGGGGCCTTCATTAGGCCCCTGGGCTGCCATAACAACCATCGGCCCCTCGGGATCGCATCGCAGGGGGGGGGGATGAGCTTTCGGAGGGAGGCACCCCCCTCTTTTTAATGCTTAGATGCAGCGATCGTGATTCATCGCAGCATTTAAGGGGTTATACGGCCAGGAGAAACTAAATCGCTGTTCCTGCCCGTTAGTCCTGGCTGTCTGCTGTAATACACAGCTGTCATCCGCAGCATCCGGAGTGGGCTCAGCGGGTGAGCCTGCTCCATATATAACCCCCCGCACCACGACGTGCTATTATGTCATGGTCCAGGAACAGGTTAATTAAGAACCTGCTTTTTCTGATGTATTATTTTGTATAAAACATAAATTGTATAATCAACACTCATATTTAACCTAAAGGTAGGAGTACTATCAGTAGCGTATCTAGCGGGGGGCATGGGGGGTGGTGTCTCCGGGCCCACTGAGATGCTGGGGCCCACTCACTGCGATGGTGGGGCCCTCCGCTCCCGCTGCTCTGCTCCCGCCGCTCCACTCTTCTCTCGCCGCTCCCGTCAATCTCACCATGACTGTGCGTAGCCACACAGTCATTCAAGCTAGCAGACGTGCGCGCCCGCTAGGCACGTCTGCTAGTGCACGCTTCTAACGCTGCCCGCTAGGAACAGAAGAAGCCTGCCTGCGTGTGAGGAGAGGGTGAGCAAGCACCCCTCCCCGATGTATCCCGTTCTGAAATTATACAGGGATAATGGCTTTTTTAAATAGGGATGATGGGGGTTAATACAGGGATGATGGCTGGACTACCCATCATCCCTGTATATAACCCCCATCATTCCTGTATATATCAACCATCATCCCTGTATATAACCCCCATCATCACTGTATATAACCCCCATCATACCTGTATATACCAGCCTGGAGGTTATATACAGGAATGACGGCACTATATACAGGGGTGATAGTTGATATATACAGGGATGATGGAGGTTATATACAGTGTAACGTCCGTGGCTGCGGGCTGTCAGCTCCGTGCTCCCCCTGACAGCCGCAGCCACGAGTCGGCAAGCGCTGGCCCCAGCCTCCTCCTCAGGAAAGCCAGCACTTGCATCTTCTCACCACAGCCAGATCCCGTAGGGTGCGCACGCTCGTGCCCGCTCTTAAAGGGGCAGCGCGCGCGCCGAACCTCGCTCATGAACCTTGACCCATGAGTACTCTGGACTATAAGACGGGTCCAGCTCCCTAGTTCTATGCCTGAGCTTTGTTGTGTATTCCTAGTCTGTCTTGCATATGGCCCCCTAGTGTTTCCTGCTCCCAGTGTTCCTGTTCCTGTATCCTATTACTTGTATCCTGATCTAGTGCCGCACTGTGTTGTATACCACGCAGGTTATGCTTTTCCACACCTGACGTGAACCTGCTGCCAAGTTCCTGCCAAGCCTGCCTTGCTACAGTCCGAGCTGCCACAGGTACCCTATACGAACTATAGACTTTGACCTGCGTCCTGTTGGCCAGCTGCCTTACCGCCAAGACGGTACGGCCCAGTGGGTCCACAGACCCTTCGTAACATACAGGAATGATGGCTGGTATATACCGTGATGATGGTTGAAATATACAAGGATGATGGGGGTTTTATATAGGGATGATAGCTGGAGCAGACATCATCCATGTATATAAGCCCCATCATCTCTGTACACAACCTCCTATCATCCCTGTATATAGCAGCCATCATCCCTGTATATAACCCCCATCATCACTGTATATAACCCCCATCATACCTGTATATACCAGCTTGGCTGGTATATACAGGGATGTTGGAGGTTATATACAGGAATGATGGCTGGTATATACAGGGATGATGGTTGATATATACAGGGATGATGGGGGTTATATACGGGGATGATAGCTGAAGCGGATATCCATGTATATAACCCCATCATCCCTGTATATAACTCTATATAACACCCATCATCCCTTTACACAACCCCCTATCATCCCTGTATATACCGAGTAACATGTTTTTTAAATGTATTTTCTAGGAGTATATTAAACAGTTTTTCTATCTGAAATATAATAGTTGCATGCTGTAGGCCTAATTGTGAATGTACTTGTAGCCGCTCACCTGCTCTGCTCCTGGGATTTGTATATGATAAGGTTTATGTGATGGATTAGAGCCGATGTTCTCCTTGCTTATATTTGGATAGTCTACTGCTTTCAAGTATCAAGTTGGTTTGGATGTGTATCTCCTTTTCATATACCGCTGAACTGGTATTATAGTCTGCTATTAAACTTCTATAGATTAGGATGTGTCTCTGAGATTGAAATGGCTGCCGTGTCTTCTCCTGTTAATCATTTTTTTTTTTTACTCGTTTTATTAAGAACTGATTGTAAAATACATCACATTGGAGCAGATGAGTGTACATAAAGTCAAACAATCAGAGCACATAGAGTATAATCCATCTCTCAAATGAATACAGGATTCTATAAACAATGATTTGGTACGTATGTTAGTTTACATTGAAGTTTGTATGACCTTTAAAAATGGAGAGTACAGAAAACAAGAATGTAAATAAAAGGAAACGAAACAAACAAGGACCCATGTCTTTCACAAGCAGCAAATAAATCAAGTACAGCATGTTCAAGGAGAAATACGAGTGTGCGTGCCATCTTTGACATCACAGTTTCTGTCGGATCAGGTTGACTGTCAAAGTTGGAATTGTTCCAAATATCCCAAACCTTAGAAAACGTAGTATTACAATACGATTCTGATAGACAATCTATTCGAAAGGTATCACAGAGTTTACCAATCTTTTCCAATGACAAATGGAGGGAAGTCGATCATTCATCCAGTGTTGTGCTATAGTTTTTCGTGCTAGAAACAAAGTTTCTCGTAAAAATATACAAGTGTGGTGTCTCCATGTCTCCCCATCCAGTACACCAAACAAACATATCTTAGGACATAAAGGGATGTGTACATGTAATAAGTTCCACAGCACTGGACCGCAGCTGGGTGCACGCCTCGACTGGACTTGGTCCACGGTCCTCAATATCAGGCAGACAAAAATGGACAGAGGCAGCACTTCCAAGGATAACAGCTTTTTATTCACCCGTGCGACGTTTCAGTCCAACAGGACTGGAAGTGCTGCCTCTGTCCATTTTTGTCTACATGTAATAAGGACGATAACAGGGATAGTATGTCTCTCCAAAAGTCCCTAATGAGGGTACATGACCATATCATGTGCCAAAAATCTGCATGGCATCTCAAACAGTCTGAAGGAGGTAATTGTCCCATATTGAATATCCTAACCGGGGTTAAATATGCCTGGTGTACTATACATAACTGGATCATTTTATTGTTGGCGGATGGGGACACATGAAGATGTGATTCCAAAATATCATTCCAATCATCCGGCTGAATTGTAGGAATCCATTGTTTCCATCTACTTTCTACAGTGAGCGGTGTTGAATTCACTGTGATGGATAATAAGTGAGTATATAAAGTGGATATCAGTCCTTGCGGACCCTGTGATTTAAGAATTCCTATCAGTGGGAAGGAAGAGATTGTTAAGTTATTTCTCAAATTATGGAATTGGGTTTGTAAAATATGACGGATCTGTAGATACCTATGAAAATGAGTGCGTGGTATGCCATATTTTTAGTCTGTAATTGAGTAAATGAAAGTAGGACATTATCATCATATAGGTCTCTGATAGTCCCAATAGCTGGAGACATCCGTGGTGGCATTAAAGGAAAGTAAGCATTGTTCCATAAAGACATTTCAGATACTATGTCATTGTAACCCAGCTGCTTTTTAGCTTGTTTCCAAACCACACGAGCCAGCTTATGTACGGTCAAGGGTTTAATAGGGGTAGGGAGAGTATTCATTTCAAGGGAACCGAGCAAACATTGACACCCAAGTACATGAGCCAAATGGTGTTCTGAGTTGGAAAGATCCTTTCCAGGCATTCAGGAGCGTAAGGTCCTAAGTTGGCCTGCTAAATAATATAGAAAGAAAGCCGGCAGAGCCGTTCCTGCCAGTGCCCTAGGCCTCTGGAGCATGGACAGCCTAAGTTTGGGTCTAGAATTACCCCATATAAATGGTGATAACAAGGAGTTAATCTGTTTAAAAAATGATTTAGGCACGACAACAGGGCTGTGTTGAAGTGCATATAGAAATTTAGGCAACAGAATCATTTTAACCAGGTTTATACAACCAGATACCGAAAGGGGCAGTCTACCAAGGGTGTTAAATTTAGAATGGGTGTAGCCCAATAGCGGTAAAACGTTTAAAGAATGGTCAATAGCTGGAAGTTTTGTTATAAATATGCCAAGATATTTGAAATTGTCCACCAAAGGCAATGGCGACAGCTCAGACGGGCCAGGGGGCTGTACTTAGGACAGGGACATAAGAGAGGATTTCCCCCAATTAATAGAAAGACCGGAATATTTCCCAAATCGTTCAATAAGTTGTATAACTGAGGGAAGTGTATCCTGTACCCTATCCATGAAGAGCACCATGTCATCTGCATAGAGACCAATGGTGTCCGTGCGATCTGCTATAGTTATACCTGTTATAAGTGGAGAGGAATGTATCTTCAGAGCTAATGCCTCAATTGATAAACTAAATAGAGCTGGTTACAGGGGGCATCCCTGACGTGTACCCCTTTGAAGAGCAAATGACGTGGACAATATATTATTCACCAGGACAGCAGCCCGGGGCGAAGCATATATTATCCTAATCCATTTACTAAAAACAGGTCCGAAACCAAATTCTTTAAGGCAAACAAATAAAAACAGGTCCGAAACCAAATTCTTTAAGGCAAACAAATAAAAAAGGCCATTCAATGGAATCAAAAGCCTTTGTCGCATCCAAAGACACCAATGCCCAGTTGTTATCTTGCAGTGTACTACATTGAACTATCGTCTGAACCCTCCTGATACTTCTGGATGTGCTTTTACCCAGCATGAAGCCAGTTTGATCCCGGTGTATCAAATCCAGGATGACTTTTGTGCCGATTGTCGATCTCAGGTCACGTCACAGGGGTGAACTACACTACTGAGTTTATTAATTTACCACATAAATCCACGCCCACCTACTCTAGATGACAGAATTATGCTAAATTACCCACATAGGTTTCCAACACCCCAATAATTTATACCACAGTATGCTACCACCACCTATATTTATCTAGGCAATAGGGGCCTACGTCTCTATCTTCCCTTACACCAGTTACAATAACAGATTATCTAAATGGAACATAAAATACAGGTAACGTTCTTCACCTTTGGAAGATTAAGTTCTGTAAGACTACAAGGAAGAGACTTATAAATATTTCAAATTTAATACACAATAGTGCAGTACAAAAAATAGTTGTCAGATTAAAAGATGAAAAATATACATACAGTTACAATGCATTCAAACCATTTATGAAAATAAAAGGGATAAAAGAAACAGAACAAAACCTTACTGATGTACAGAAGTGATATCCTGGCTGTGGGGACAGCTGAAAATATGGGCAGTCACTCCAACCGAGGTATGGATCCCCAACGACTGACACTGGCCCTCACTTCTCCTGGCATTTCAAAGAGGCTCTGTCACCACATTATAAGTGCCCTATATTGTACATGATGTGATCGGCACTGTAATGTAGATTACAGCAGTGTTTTTTATTTAGAAAAACGATCATTATGACAAATAATACCTTTATGCTAATGAGTTTCTTAATGGACAACTGGGCGTGTTTTACTTTTTCGCCAAGTGGGCGTTGTACAGGGGAGTGTATGACGCTGACCAATCAGCGTCATACACTTCTCTCCATTCATTTACACAGCACATAGCGATATCGCTATGTGCAGCCACATAAACACACTATAACGTTACTGCAGTGTCCAGACAGTGAATATACATTACCTCCAGCCAGGACGGGATGTGTATTCAGAATCCTGACCACTTCTCTGTGATTTACAGCATATTAAGGCGTAGTCTCGCGAGATTACGCTGTAAACTGTCATTTACAGCGAGATCAGGCTGTGCTGTGCTGTAGTCTCACACAGACGCTACAGAAGTGGTTAGAATACCAGTGGCGGACACAGACTGCAAAAGGCCCCTGTGCAGATAATGTGCCAGGGCCCCCCCGCCCCCCCCCCAATACCGACAAAGTTACCTAAACATATATATGCATATAAAAATAAACCTTACTAATAAAAATTATGAAGGAAGATTTATATTGTACATTTTATTACCAGTTTAGAACACAAGTAACACATTTTTTTCCGGGTTAAATTCTTATCTAAACTAAGTCCCTAAATGTGGGCAAAGAAAATGAAAAACCTATACTCACCTCCTCCGGCGCCTCCGTTCCCCCTCCGCAGCCCCTATCCCTTTCTGTGTTTACAAAGCTGCTGTGGTGACGCGCGGTCGATGGCACATGACCGCTGCAGCCAATCAATGCCCTCAACAGCGATTTGCTGTGGAACTACTGTCCTCAGCAGCACACCAATGAGGAGTTATTGGCAGCAGCGGTCACGTGCCATCGGCAGCGCGTCACCAGTGCAGCCTTGTACACTTGTAACACAGACCGAGACAGGAGGATGGGGGCTGCGGCGGGTGAACGGAGGCGAGGGAGGAGGTGAGTATAGTTTTTTTATTTTCTTTGCCCACATTTAGAGACTTAGGTTAAATTGAATCATTGAATATAACACAAAGCACTCATGCAACTGAGATGCAATAATTTAGATGATCTTATCATGCTTAGCTTACTGCACTGTTACCTATCAAGCAGGACTGAATCTCAAGATATCTACAGAGGGGGCTGTATGGCGTTATCTACAGGGGGGACTGTATGGCGCTATCAACAGAGGGGGCTGTATGGCGTTATCTACAGGGGGGACTGTATGGCGCTATCTACAGAGGGGTCTGTATGGCGCTATCTACAGGGGGGTCTGTATGGCGCTATCTACAGGGGGGACTGTATGGCGCTATCTACAGGGGGGACTGTATGGCGCTATCTACAGGGGGGACTGTATGGCGCTATCTACAGGGGGGACTGTATGGCGCTATCTACAGGGGGGACTGTATGGCGCTATCTACAGGGGGGCTGTATGGCGTTATCTACAGGGGGCTGTATGGTGTTATCTACAGGGGGGACTTTATGGCGTTATCTACAGTGGGGTCTGTATGGCGTTATCTACAGGGGTTCTGTATGGCGTTCCCTACAGGGGGGGTCTGTAGGGAAAGTCATACAGCCCCCCCCTGTAGGGAACGCCATACAGACCCCCCTTTAGGGAACGCCATACAGACCCCCCTGTAGGGAACGCTATACAGCCCCCCCTGTAGGGAACGCTATACAGCCCCCCCTGTAGGGAACGCCTTACAGCCCCCCCCTGTAGGGAACGCTATACAGCCCCCCCCCTGTAGGGAACGCCATACACCCCCAATCACTCAAAAAAATGCGACCTACAGTGTGAAAAGACAAAAGACATGTATCCCCTATCCACAGGATAGGGGATACATGTGTGATCGCTGGCATTGATAGGGAGAGCGGGGGACCGAAAGTCCCCCGAAGTTCTCCATCACTCACCTCTGACTTCCGGTGTCTGCGCAGCTCAAGTGTGACCGGCGCTCCATTCATTTCTACGGAGCTGCCGACACAGACCCCGGAAGTCCGAGGTTTGTGATGGAGAACTTCAGGGGACTTTCGGTCCCCCGTTCTCCCTATCAATGCCAGCGATCACACACGTATCCCCTATCCTGTGGATAGGGGATACATGTCTTATGTTTAATGGCAGAGCGGGGAGATACTCCCTGCTCTGCCGTAGTGTTCCGTGGCATCGCGCTGTAGCAGCCATAGCGGCAGCTAGCGGAGATTCCGGCCAAGGTGGGGGCCCGTGCCGGCAGGTGACGCGGGCCCCCTCATGCCGCGGCCCCGTAGCAGCCGCTACGGCTGCTATAGCAGTAGTTACGCCCCTGTGTTAGGGGGAGTTCACACTGAGGTTTTTTTCGCGAAAAACGTCAGAAAGTGCCTCCCATTGAAATCCATGAAATTTTTCCTGCGAGCAGTAAAAACCGCATGCGGGAAAAAGAAGCGCAATGCCCTTTCTTCGGGCGTTTCTGTCTCTGACTTCCCATTGACAACAATGGCAGGCAGAAAATGCGTTTTTTGCTGCGTTTCCCTGCCCACGGCCCGATGGTCGAAAAACGCCACAAAAAAACGCAATGAAAAACGCGGGAAGTGTTCTACCGGCAGGTCAAAATATGCCTCAAAATTCCGGAAGGAATTATGAGGCAGATTTTTCTACATAAAAACTTCTCCCTTCTGACATGAACTTTTTAACTTCATCTACCTGTCCTCTGCAGTCTGCACGTCCTCCACTCGTCCTGTGTCTGTCCTCCGCTCATCCTATGAGTTCTCCGGCAGTCCTGACTGTACTGTCCAGCCGCCCGAAGTCTTACGTCGCACCGCCCCCTGTCCTCTCCCCTGCCTGAGCGCTCCTCCTACCACCAGCATCGCCGTCCTGTCCTATTCATCTGTGCCAGATTGGCAGTGCAGTGTAGCGGCTATCACCGGGCCCGGGCACCCGCCCCCTCCCTCCCGATTGGTAGTGCAGTGTGGCGGCTATCACCGGGCCCCCGCCCCCTCCCTCCCCTCATGCCTAGTGTTGTGATGCTACTAGGCATGAGGGGGCCCGTGCCGCCAGGCCTGGTACATAAAATGTAATGTGCCTGTCAGGGCGACACGGGCCCCCCCATGCCGCGGGCCCCGTAGCAGCTGCTACGGCTGCTACTGTGGTAGTTACGCCACTGAACGGGCCCCCTTCCCACGCGGGGCCCTTGTGCAGCTGCACCGGCTGCACATGCGGTATGTCCGCCCCTGTAGAATACACATCATGTCCTGGCTGGAGGTAATGTATATTCATTGTCAGAACACTGCAGTAACGTTCGTGTGTGTGTATGTGGCTGCACATAGCGATATAGCTATATCGCTAGTGCTGTGTAAATGAATGGAGAGAAGTGTATGACGCTGATTGGTGACTGATTGGTCAGTGTCATACACTTCTCTCCACAACGCCCACTAGGTCAAAAAGTAAAACACGCCCAGTTGTCCATTACAGAAACTCATTAGCATAAAGCTAAAATAGGTCATAACTACGTAAAAAATGATAATTTTTCTAAATAAAAAACACTGCTGTAATCTACATTACAGCACCGATCACATCATGTACAATATAGGCCACTTATAATGTGGTGACAGAGCCTCTTTAAACCCAGTTTTTTTCCCCCAGTTCGCTGGCTGGTGATGTCACTGGGAGGATGCTGTTCATATGATAATGAAGCATACTCCTCC
This sequence comes from Rhinoderma darwinii, assembly GCF_050947455.1. Lineage (NCBI taxonomy): Eukaryota > Metazoa > Chordata > Amphibia > Anura > Rhinodermatidae > Rhinoderma > Rhinoderma darwinii. Next base: position 48,670,726 of record NC_134692.1, read on the forward strand.
CATTACACAGTTGTATTTCTATAGAGAAACATAAAAGTGGTCATGTGTTCTTGCAGGAATTCCCTAGAAATAGAATATTACCTGCATTCACCTGTGCAGACACTTACCAACCAGGGCATTTCAAACACCACTGTAATAGGCCCATGTTTTTAGCCAATAGCCAATTCCAGGTAGTTCCTCTGGGTGTAGGGATGTGAATTTGACATATATATGAGGGCTATTTCCCCTAATCATAACTAGCTATGTGGGTCACTACAAATATCAATTATGATGGGGTTTGCCATGATGTATCATATTTTCTTTGAACATAGGCCATTGTCACATGTTTCTCCTGGTCCACAGGGCAGACACACCACAGGCATCCATTTGCATAGCTTTAGATGTTTGGTCAGGATGTGTGGGCAATTACTTCTAACCCTGGGTGAGAATGCTATCTAATGCTAGATACAGGCCCTAGTGATAAATTCGTAATCAACACATCTCGCACCTTGGTGAGGAAAGGGCCAATTAAACATGTCAGACATTGGACGTCCTTTGATGGCCAAAGATATGAATTTCTTATGTAAATCAGATGTATCTTCTGTGTCAGAATGGGTTATGAACTGACCTCTTAATAACCTACTTTTGATGATATTACCTATAACACCACAACTGTATTTAGTCTTTGAGCAAGAATTTTAGTTAGTATCTTATCATCGACATTTACCAACGATATGGGGCGATAAGAACCGCATTCCATAGATCGTAGGTGGCAATACCCCAGAAGTAGTGGCAGACATCAAGACCTTCTGTAGGTGAGGTATTAAATGGTCACTGTATTTGCTGTAAATTTCCATAGGGAGGCCATCTGGACCAGCGGCTTTACCCCTAGCCATATCTCTAATGGCAAGGGTAATTTCGTCAATAGTAATATCAGCATTCAAAAATGCACGTTGAGTGTCTGTAAGCTGTGGGAAAGATAAGTCTGAAAGATAAGCCGATATATCTACATCAGTTACCTCCAATGTAGTTTTATATAAGGAAGTATAATAATCAAGGAAACACTGAAAGCTGAGTCAGAAGTTCAGCTTCCAGAAGTACATCCCCCGAGTGGGCCCTAAGCTTCAAGATCGCATTTGAGGCAGATTGTTGCTTCACCATAAATGCCAATAATTTGCTAGATTGATTGCCTAGTTCAAAATATGACTGTCTAGAAAAAAACTATTTATGTTTCGATTTAACATGTTGGTATTGCGTGTATAATCTCTGGGAGCTCAACCAGAAGGGGCTCACCTTCCATAAGGGCCCACCTCTACTGGATAGAGTCCGAAAAGTAAAAAATGACCGGATTGTGATCCGATATTGCCCTAGGACCATGTTTTATAGAGGCCATGCGTAATACCAAAATCAGGTGTCCCAAATATATAATCCAAGCGTGATAATGTGCGTCTTGTGGAGGAATGACAGGTATAGTCTAATAAATCAGGGTATTTAAGGCGCCACAAGTCTAACCAGCCAGTTCCAGTTATAAACGTAGACAAAGCAGTATTGGTTGTGAGACCCACACAAGACGGCAGTGAGTCACAAAATCTATCTAAATTGCTGTCCATTAATAGATTAAGGTCCCCCATGCAAATGACAGTAGCATCTGGGTAGTCAAGGGCAAAACTTACTGCCCAATGTAATATTTCTAGAGAGGCCAAAGGTGGGTTATAAACGCATATTATCACATAGCCTTTAGAGTTAATCTCAGCATAGGTAAAGACAAACCTCCCCTCAGAATCCCTTCGAGTTGCCTTAGCCTCCCATCTTAGCGATCTATGGACCATTAGGGACACTCCCCTAGAATAACATGTATGAAACAAATGTGCAGAACATTGAATCCACGGTTTATTCAGCCATCTAGTCGATGCCGATGTTAAATGTGTTTCTTGGAGACTTAAAGAGGCTCTGTCACCAGATTCTCAAATCCCTATCTCCTATTGCATGTGATCGGCGCTGCAATGTAGAGAACAGTAACGTGTTTTTTTTTAAAAAACGTTAATTTTTGGCCAAGTTATGAGCTATTTTATATATATGCAAATGAGCTTTGAAATGGACAACTGGGCGTGTTTTTTTTCGTATGTCCAACTGGGCGTGTATTGTGTTTTTAACTGGGCGTGTTTACTTGTTTTACTAACTGGGCGTTGTGAATAGAAGTGTATGATGCTGACGAATCAGTGACCAATCAGCATCATGCACTCCTCTCCATTCATTTACACAGCACATAGTGTTCTTACTAGAACGATGTGCAGCCACATACACAAGTGTCCTGATAATGAATACACATGACCTCCAGCCTGGACGTCATGTGTATTCAGAATCCTGACACTTCTGAATCTTTTCTGTGAGATTCCAGCAAGCCACGCGTAATCTCGCGAGATTACGAGGTAAACGAGATTTCGTTTCCCTTGGAGAAACTCTATCCTCCAGTTGGGAGACACGAGACTCCACCTCCGTTAATCGGCCACGCATTGATTGCATATCTTGTCGCAGAAGACCAACATCAATTTTGATCTCTTCCATTTTACCCGACAGAGAAGTCTTGCAAGCCGTTATGGCCTGGAGTAATTGGTGAGATACTTGAGGCAGGGTAGGTTCCTCCTCCTGCTCGTCACCTGAGAGATTAGTGCGTGGTGGATCCATAGATTTAGGGGTGTTAAGCATCGTAAGGATCTAGTGCTTTCTGGAGGATCATTTCTAGCAAAGTCTTTTAATTTCTCCGAGGCAGAGGCTCCTTTAGCGCGGTTATTTGTCATATTGAAAATTGCAATAGGAGATACTGTCTTCAGAGGAGAAAGGAATAATAGCTTTTGATATATAGAAAAATGGCGTATATCACAGGAAGTCCAGGAAATCTTGGTATAGAGACTCCAATCGTGCACTATATATCAGTATAAATGTCAACCAAACAGGACAGCAGATAACCGTCTATAACTGACCCAGAATCCAAAAGTCAAGTGTTGGAACAATGGTTCACACGTGGTACCGCTGGCCCAATGTATAATAAAATAGCAGACGAGTACTGTGAGCAAGGAAGATTCAAATCGGTCAACACTGCAAGCAAACGTTTGGGACACAGTAACTGCTGCAGCTGTGTGCCACAATCCACAGGGCCTCGCAGGCACGTCCCTCTCACGATGGGACCAGGCTCAAAACTGGAAGAACGGAGCAGAGAGCAGGTAAGTTGCAGTCTGCGCTGCCAGTATGTACCTACCCCATCTATAGCACGCTCTTAGATGTTGGTGCAACAGGTTAAGGAATGCTGGAGGTAGCTTGGTGCACACGTGTGGCCGCGGATGTGTGAGCTGAAATTGCAAATGGCGGCTCCGGGCCGCCGTACAGCGACTCTCTATGTGCCGCTCGTTGCTGTCGGGATTACTGCAAATATCCCCGCCGATGGTCGTGTTAGCCGTTCAGGGGTACAATCCTCCGGTGCAGCGGTCGATAAAGTCAGGGATGGGTGCCAAATATGCAGGATAGTAGTCAGGATGGCGGGAGATCCGGTTCATGCGTCCTCTCAGGCTGCCATCCAAGCCACGCCCCTCTGTTAATTATTCTTAATGTAATAGTCCCCTTCTTTTCTACTGTTCTGCATAATGTAGTAGATAGCATTTAAACTAGGCTATACATGTAATTTTGTAGCCTTTTATATTGCTCTCAAACTTTTAACTTTCATGGATAATATAGCAGCGTATACAGTACAGCACTCCTGCTCATTCACAATAATAACCACTATGATTAGGTTGTGCCTCTGAAGTTGTAAAAATGCATTGGGGGGGGCTACTGGGTTGGGGCCCACTCAGATATGCTTCGCCCCCTCCTGTGCTAAACCCCTAGCTGTGCCTCTGAGTAATATGCAGAGAGAGATTATAGGAGAAATCAACTTTTGAAGGCCGTCTAGATGGATGAGGTCATCACACAGTTTATGGAGATTAGTATCTCTATTCCTTGTGTAGGTTTCCCAGGTCATAGGGAGGCTAGCTGGTGCTTGAGAAAAATGATGAAAAGAGGGCAGTAATGTTAAAGTAAGAGTTAATTCAGTAACATCTGGATTAGAAGTTAACATGTGGGATGGGAGTGTTGGTTATCATTTCTCAAGCATTTACTGTGTATAAAGGTTAAGAACATGGAGGAGTAGCAGGAAAAATGAATAACATGTTTTTGTCTAAACAATTGTACTGAATGTAAAGGGTCAACCGTTGCCAAGAACACATAAACTTACCACATATATATGCCAAAGTGCTGTCTTATGTTATTTACTGTTTTATTGATTGTATGAAAACAGGACGAGTATAAAATAAACGGTAGGGGATGGGTTTATCTCATACTTCTACAGATAGCACATAACGCCTGGTCTGTATGGTCTCCAGGTGCACATATGTCGATCTACAAGTGGGAGAACTGCGCTATCAGTGTCCTAAGGGAATTGTTTTTCATTGACGTCTAGTTTCTATTGCGCCGCAGTGGAGAAGACAGAAGTCTGCTGTAGGTGAGTATAAGTTTTTTTATTTTTCATATTACTAACTTTTATTTTTTTGTTTTGAAGGTTTCGCTGGACCGTTTGGACTACGTCGTAGATTCGTTGGTCTACTTCGATGATCACGTTTTTTGTTTTTTTAAATAATATGTTATCGATGGTTGTGTAGGGGAGTTTTTATTTGAATAAACAAATATTTTCTTCGGGTGTATTCACACAGTGCGGTTTTGCCGCGTTTTTCACCGAAAACTGCACAGTTGAACTGGAGTTTTTTGCAGGCAGACAGGAAAAACAGGAATTTTGAGGTAGATTTTGAACTATTTGAGTTTTTTTCCATGTTTTTTCGCGCACACGGCCATTAAAGCTAACGCAAGGACCACGAGCAAGAAACGCTGCGGGTTCTTTCTATCTGCCGTTGATTTCACCATGGTGGCGGTTGGTACCGGTGTAATAATGAGGGGTTGGTTCTAGCCTTTTTACTGGCTAACACTAAGCCTCGCCTTAGTAATGAACGTCGTCAAATAGACAACTGGAACTAATAAAGTATCAATAAACGCACAGTCATAAGAAAATATTTTGTTCTTGAAATAAAAAGTCTCCTACACAACCCTTGTTAACCATTTTATTTAAATAAAATAAAAAAAAACTTAGATCATCAAAGTAGTCCAATGAATCTAAGTTAGTAATATGAAAAATAAAAAAAAACTACTCACCTACAGCAGTCTTCTGTCTTCTCCCTGCGCTGCAATAGAAACTAGACGTCCATGAGCTCTAGTTTCTGTTGTGGCACACGAAACCTACAGATGCGCCAGAAATATTAATAGTTATTAATTATTCAGGCGTTTCATGGAGGTCCCATGCACCAGATCTACAGGGGGGCTGTGTGGCGCTATCTACAGGAGGGGCTGTTTGGCGCTATCTATAGGGGGTGTGGCACTATTTACAGGGGGGCTGTATGCCACCATCTCCAGGGAGTAGTATAGAGCTATATAATTCGTCAAACTAATTTTGACAGGTGCCTGCCCCTTTAGGGGCTGGTCTATGGGTTAGCCACGCCCCAACTTTTGATCTTTCTAATTAGGCCACGCTCCAGTTACTCCCTTCAAAGAATGCCCCGACTCTTCTGGATCCGCCGTACAGCCCCTTCCGTTATTCTTTCCCGCCCCTTCCGGTATGACGTGCACGTAAAATGATTGTGATTGGTGCTCGGTGTAACAAAGATGCAATTGGTGCGTATTGCATTGTGGGCGTGTTCATGCACGTAGAATAATTGTCATTTGTGCTCGTTGAAACCATGTTGTGATTGGAGCGTACTGCGATATGGGTGTGTTCATTGAACAAAAAACATACCCTGACATGCCTGGGACGTGTTTGAACATGTTTTCTGCTGTTTTCTGAAACTATTAGGCTGGGTTCCCACGACCTCTTTTCAGACGTAATGGAGGCGTTTTATGCCTTGAATTACGCCTGAAAAGACAGCTCCAATACGTCGGCAAACATCTGCCCATTGCAAGATCGTGACACGACTTAGGGGGCCAGAGAAGTACTTGGAAGTGCTCTTCCAACCACAGTCGGACATTTCTAGCCGTGTTACATGTCGCGTTGTCTTGCTAGAAGATTCCTTCTGCACCAGGAAAGGACAAACTGCATGTATGAGTGCACGTGATCTGCAAGGATGGATTCATACCCAAATTGGTTCAGAGTTCCTTCTACATGAATGAGTGGGCCCGGGAATCACTCCTTGCCTGAGCGTAGTTGTATCCTGCTCCCAGCGTTCTCGTACCCTGCTACCTGTATCCCATGCTGTGTTTGTTCCTGAGCCTTTCTAGTGTTGGAGTCGTGTTGGATCATCTGCCACGCCTGCTGATATACACCAAGTTTGGTGTCATCTGCCCCTTCTGGTATCATCTGCCACGTCTACCTGCCACGTCAAGTCCCATTCATGTCAAAGCCTCTGTCTGGACTATCTCAGGTACCCTTGTGCTACGAACTTTGTATAGACTTTGCATAGAGTGTGACTTGGTCAGCTACCACTCCGCTACGGCGGCGCAGCCTAGTGGGTCCACATACCCCTAGATTGTGACAGTACGCTCAGGCCATGGAACCCGCTGGCCAATCTAAGATCGCAGTTCAGGTGATACAAACCGATATGCATGACCTACGTGCGCGCCAGGATCAACCCCTCGTGGCTGCTCTTCCGTATGCTGTTGCCGTACCACTGCCCGTTACTCCTCCTGTCTTTTCCGGATCCACAGTTTTGGTGCCTCTTCCTCCCCGCTATGATGGTGACCCTAGAGCCTGTAGAGGTTTCATCAATCAATGTATCATTCATTTTAGACTATGAACTCATCTCTTCCCCTCTGATTAGGTCAAGGTAGCGTTCATCATTTCCCTTCTCGCTGGCAAGACCCTGGCATGGGCGAACCCCATCTTGCAACGGGAGGGACCTGAATTCTCTGACCTAGCTTTATTCTTACAGACTTTTTGTACTGTGTTCGAGGGGCCTGGTCGAGCATCCTCTGCAGCGGCCACTCTGCTAACCCTCAAGCAAGGAGGGTCCACAGTAGGAGAATATGCTATCTCCTTCCATACCCTGGCTGCAGAGTTGGAATGGAACAATGAGGCATTTGTGGCGACCTTTTGGCAAGGACTGTCCTCGCACATCAAAGACGAGCTAGCAGCCCGCGAGCAACATGAGGATCCAGGAACGTGCTCAGGAGGTTTGGTGGGAGAGACATTTCCACAGATTGGCACCCTCGTTCCAGAGACCACTATTGCCTTCTCCTGTTGCTCTACCTGAAGAACCTATGCAGGTATACAGAATCAAACTGTCCGAGTAGGAGAAACAGCGCAGACGCTCTTCAGGTCTGTGTCTGTATTGCGGCCTTAAAGGTGTGCCAATGACCACAAAAGCCGGGAAATTTCAGCACCTAGGGTTGGTTGGAGAGACAACCCTAGGTGGGACAATGCCAAACGTCAAAGCCTCTCCCAAGTTATCTATTCCTGTAAGGGTATGTTCACACGGCAACGGCAATTACGTCTGAAATTACGGAGCTGTTTTCAGGCGAAAACAGCTCCTGAATTTCAGACGTTTTTGCATGTGCAGGCGTTTTTCGCGGCGTCCATTACGGACGTAATTGCAGCTGTTTTTCAATGGAGTCAATGAAATACAGCTCCAATTACGTCCCAAGAAGTGACATGCACTTCTTCAAGGCGGCCGTCTTTTTACACGCCGTCTTTTGACAGCGGCGCATAAAAAAAAAGGTTTGGAGCCGTTTATTCGGCCGTAATTCGAGGCGTAAAATGCCAGAATTACCTCCGTAAATAGGCCGTGTGAACATACCCTTAACATCATCTCTGGAGAGACACCACACTCCTCTGCCTATCTGGATTCTGGAGCAGCTGCAAATTTTATCCAGTAGGATCTACATCTACCCACAGTTCTTCTGGAGAAACCCCTGGCTATTGCCTCTGTGAATTGCCCGACCCTATTGTGTCCATCACTAAACCACTGACACTACGAATCGGAGTTCTTCACTCGGAACAGATCACCTTCCCCGTGCTGCCTAAAGCAATCAACTTTGCTCTGCTGGGTCTGCCTTGGCTTCGTCTACTGATTCTCGACTGGAGTTCTGGAGAAGTCCTCCAATGGGGGCCCAGATGCCAGTGACCCTAGCCATGTCCACCTACATTAAGGAGAACCACCTCGAGAGAGGGTTCATCCGGAAATCTTCCTCACCGGCCGGAGCCGGATTCTTCTTCGTGAGGACAGATCTCTTCATCTATGTATCGACTACTGGAGTCTGAACCAAATTACGGTAAAGAATAAGTATCCTCTGCCGCTCATCTTAGAACTTTTCGATAGAATTCATGGGGCCAAGGTATTTCCAAATCTGGATCTACATGGAGCATATAGCTTGATTCGTATCCGCAAAGGTGACGATTGGAAAACTGCATTTAACACCCAAGATGGCCATTACGAATACCTTGTGATGCCCTTTGGAATGTGTAATGCTCCAGCTGTGTTCCAGGAGTTTGTAAATGACATTTTCCGAGATCAGCTGTATGTCTGTGAGATGGTCTATATGGATGACATCCTGATTTACTCACCTGATTTGATGACACATTGGAAGTATGTTCGCCAAGTTCTGTCGCGGTTAAGGGGGAATTGCCCATATGCTAAAATTGAGAAATGTGTGTTTGAGAGGAACTCTCTGCCTTTCCTGGGCTACATTGTATCTGACCGTGGTCTCAAGATGGACCCAGAGTAGGTTAAATCCGTCTTAGAGTGACCACGTCCACAGGGCCTTCAGTCCATAGAAAGATTTCTGGGACTTCTATCGGCAATTTATCCCGAACTTCTCATCTCACTGCTCCAAGCTCGGCCCTCACCAAGAAGGGGTGAACGCCATGGTGTGGTTTACAGAGGCAGAAATAGCGTTTACTAATCTCAAGAGTGCTTTCACCTCAGCATCTGACCTCCATCACCCTGATGCTTCTCGGCAGTTCTTTCTGGAAGTGGACGCATCTTCCGTTGGTGCTGTAGCACTACTATGTAAAAAAAACTCTAAGCGCAAGATGATCGCCTGTGGCTTCTTTTCGAAATTATTCTCTCCAGCAGAATGCAACTATTCCATTGGGGATTTGGAGTTGCTGGCCGTCAAGTTGGCATTAGAGGAATAGAGACACTTGCTGGAGGGCGCGGTTCACCCTATTATCATTTATATGGACCACAAGAACCTTACGTACTTACAGTCAGCACAACGACTAAATCCTCGGAAAGGCAGGTCGTCGTTGTTCTTCGCTCGATTTCAACTCTTGCTTCACTTCCGTCCTGCTAAGAATGTGAAGGCTGACACCCTGTCTCGATCATTTTAAACTAATGACTCTGAGGAAATTCCTCAATATATTATAGATCCATCTAGGATTATTGTCGCTAACCCGTTGCAAATTAGAGACATTCCCCCTGGAAAAAGACCTTTGTCCGCCTTGCTAACAGGAAGAGAATTCTCCGCTGGGGACACAACTCCAAACTGGCGGGGCACTCAGGTGTTCGAAAGACTCAGGATTTCATAGCCCGTCAGTACTGGTGGTCCACGTTGCCTAGAGATGTTGTGGGCTATGTATCTTCATGTACGAACTGTGCCTCGAACAAGTCTACCCGCTCCAAACCTACTGGTCCGCTCCTACCTCTGCCTGTCCCTGATGCTCCTTGGCAGCATATCGCTATGGAATTTATTACAGACCTTCCCCCCCCCAGCTGGTTGTTCTACGGTCTGGGTAGTAGTGCATAGTTTCTCTAAATTGGCGCTGTAAAAGGGCTGGTATAATGGTGGATTTCACTGGCTTGTGTCCCCCACTATTACTACCTCCTTTATAATCAGGGTCACTAGGGTTATGCCTAGTTCCCCTACATTTTCCTTATACTAACGTTTGTCTACTTGCTTTGCTGCTACGTAAGCGTATAAGACCGTACAGTAATACAATTGTATAGTAAATAAAGGGTAATATTTATTACTAACAATAATCACACTCACATATCAAATACACCAAACACAGAACAAAGTAACTGATCACAGTATAGTATCAGTATACCCCAATACATATAACAAGTTAATATATACCGAGTATACTCACACTATACGTAGTACAGTATAAACACAGTATCACAATCCTACGTTATACCATCACCCACTTGCCTAAACATACATATGAATACAGTTACAATACAATACAATACAATACACATGCTCACTATTTCTGTCCCACTCCCACCTAGCAATAACTATCCCTGTACACTAAGGGTTAATCAGGTAACAGGGACAGCAAGGGTTAATTTAGAAACTCAGAACAAAAAAGGGTTAAAAAGGGGAATGGATTGCTGTATGCCAGGGGATAGCAGGTAAATGATGGGAAAGGGTTAAACAGGTACCAGGGATTAAACAGGTACCAGGAGATATTCAGGTCAGGCAGGTGGGAAAGGGTTGAACAGGGAAGTGTTGTGTTATGGGGGAGAAGTTGCGTGTAGCTACACGTGTATACTAAGCAGTTTATCTGGTTCAAGGTTGGTGTGGTCTCCCAGGAAGATCCATGAGGCAAGAGGAGACCAGGAGGGAAGATGTCCGTTGGTGGAGCCGGGGAGCAAAAGAAAGAGGCTGAGTGTGGGATAGTTGACCCTCTTATACCTTGTCTGTGCACATCTGTGTGACATCACAAGCTCATGTACATGCAAGTGTGGGGGGGGCATGTGCTCGTTACCTGGCGAAGGGTGGGGCATGGCAGGCAGTATGAACTTCCTGAATTTGTTCACTGCTTATGGCTTCCACCCCCCCAGGATGTCTCATTACCTGGTGAGGGGGGGTGGGGGGTGGGCAGATTGTGCAAATGCAGTGAATGTGTCTAATGTCTTCTCCCCCCTCCCCCAGAAGGCAGAGATACACACCTAACTAATATCTGACATAGAGAACACTTCCCTTTACAGGCGCATTTTATTCCGTTGACTGGTCTTCTGTCTGTTCCTCATCTGGCAAATATGTTTATTCTACACATCTTCCGTCTGCACAGACTTCCTCTGAATATTGTCTCGGATTGGGGTGTACAATTTACGTCCAAGTTCTGGAAAGCCCTGTGTAACCTGCTAGATGTTAAGCTGGAATTCTCTTCCGCCTATCAATGGTCAAGTGGAGAGAGCCAATCAAATTTTGGGGAATTATCTTCGTCATTTTGTTTCCGCCCAACACGACAATTGGGTACAACTTCTACCTTGGGCGGAATTCTTGTACAACAATCACACAAGTGAATCTACTGCCTCGTCTCCTTTCTACATTGTGTGCAGCGAGCATCCTCAAGTTCCTCTTCTTGTGCCAGCCATGACTCAGGTACCAGCAACAAATTCTTAATTTGGGACTTTTATTCACATCTGGCAGCAAACTAACTCTGTGATCCTCCAGACAGTGGACCGCATGAAACAGAATGCCAATAAAAAGAAAAGTTCCTTCTCAGTCAAGGTCTGGCTATCCACAAGGAACACTCGTTTTAAGGGTCCCTCATTCAAATTTGCTACCAGGTTCCTCAGACCCTTTGAGATCCTACAACAGATAAACCCTGTCTGCTATAAGCTTCGGCTGCCTCCTACCCTCAGAATCCCCAACTCCTTTCATGTGTCCCTCCTGAAACCTGTGGTCCTGAACCGCTATAGTAAAACTCCTAGTCCTGTAGTTACTCCCAGCGGTTAATCTGATGTGTTTGAGTTGAAGGAGATCCTGGACTGCTAGAGGGTAGGAGGAAGGACTTTCTATTTGGTGGACTGGAGAGGGTTTGGTCCTGAGGAGAGGTCTTGGGAACCAGAAGAGAACCTTAATGCCCCTACCCTTGTTAAAAATGTCCTCTCTCGCTCTGGAACCAAGAAGAGGGGGGAGTAAGTGGGGTACTGTAATGGCCACGGACTGCCTCCTTTCCATACCTGCTGATGGCCGCGGTCGCAGACCTCTCTTCTGTGGCCGACGTCTCCTTCCCCGGAGACGTCAGCACATCCGTCCGCCCTACCCTGTAGTGTCCACTAGGGGGCGCACGCGCGCTGATTCCCAACCTTAAAGGGCTAGCACGCGCATATGTAATTAAGTATTTCCAGATCACCCTGGACTATAAAAAGGACCCTGCCCTTTCACTCCTTGCAGGAGCATTGTTGTCTACCCACGTTCGTATTGCAAATGGTCCCTTAGTTGTATCCTGCACCCAGTGTTCCCATATCCTGCTACCTGTATCCTGTGCTGTGTTTGTTCCTGAGCCTTTCTAGTGTTGGAGTCGTGTTGTGTCGTCTACCACTCCTGGTATCATCCGCCACATCTGGCGCTACCTGCCACGTCGTCCCATCCATGCTAAAGCCTCTGCTACTGTCTGGAATATCTCAGGTAACCTTGTGCTACGAACTTTGTATAGACTTTGCATAGACTGTGACTTGGTCAGCTGCCACTCCGCTACGGAGCGGCCTAGTGGATCCACATACCCCTAGATCGTGACACGAATTAGGGGGCCAGGTGTAAAGGATCTGCCAGGCACAGCTTCGGGGTTAACGCCCATAGATAATCAGTCTGCACCTGCTTCTATGTCTGTGAGACTGACTCCATCTTCCACCACTCAGGGTGGCAGGCTTAGGAGTGGGAGAACCTATCACAGCCTGGCCACACGGAGCTAGCTCCCGCCCTCTGTCTATTTATACCTGCCTTTCCTGTTCCTCCTTTGCTTGTGATTCTTCTCGTTTGGTTTCCTGGCCCTGCTGCAGCTTCTTGTACCATTGTCCTTGCTTCATATTGACCCCGGCTTGCTGACTACTCTCCTGCTCTGCGTTTGGTACCTCGTACACTCCTGGTTTGACTCGACTTGTTTACTACTCTTCTGCTCTGCGTTTGGCACCTCGTACTCTCCTGGTTTTACTCGGCTTGTTCACTTCTCTTGTTGCTCACGGTGTTGCCGTGGGCAACTGCCCCTTTCTCCCCCTAGCTCTGTGTACCCTTGTGTGTTTGTCTGTCGTGCACTTATTGAGCGTAGGGACCGTCGCCCAGTTGTACCCCGTCGCCTAGGGCGGGTCGTTGCAAGTAGGCAGGGACTGAGTGGTGGGTAGATTAGGGCTCACTTGTCTGTCTCCCCACCCCCGTCATTACATAATCACAAGCCCATACCTATTCTACCCTGGTCCCTGACACCACTATGGACCCCCTTGAGACCCTGGCTCAGGAAATGCAGGGTCTCTCCCTACAGGTCCAGACCCTGGCTCAGAGGGTCAACAAGCCTGATGCTACCACGGTAGTCCCCCTCACCTCACCTCTTGAACCCCACCTCAAGTTGCCCGACCGGTTCTCAGGGTACCGGAAGACTTTTCTCTCCTTTCGGGAGAGTTGTAGGCTCTATTTTCGTTTAAAGCCCCACTCCTCAGGTTCTGAGAGCCAGCGGGTGGGTATAATTATGTCCCGGCTCCAGGAAGGGCCCCAAGAATGGGCCTTCTCCTTGGCTCCTGACGCCCCTGAACTTTCCTCCGTTGATCTTTTCTTTTCTGCTCTCGGACTCATCAATGACGAGACTGACAAGACTGCTTTTGCCGAGAGTCAGCTGGTGACCTTACGTCAGGGTAAGAGACCTGTTGAGGAGTATTGCTCTGACTTTAGGAAGTGGTGCGTAGCTTCTCGGTGGAATGCAGGTTATGGCTTTAGTGGTACGACTTGACCGACGTCTCGGGGAACGACGACTTGAACGTCTTGATGTTTTCTCCTCTGACTCCCCCATGATGCCTCCCGAGGTTCCGTTGCTTCGTTCCTCCCCGGAAGACTCGGAGGTACCTATGCAACTCGGGGCCTCCGTGTCCCCCCAACAACGTAGAGATTTCCGCAGGAAGAATGGTCTCTGCTTCTACTGTGGGGATGACAAGCATCAAGTGAACAACTGTCCTAAGCGTAAGAATGCAGCCGGAGAACTTCCGCGCCTAAGTGATCATCGGGGAGGTCACTTGGGCGCACAGGTATTTCCCGTAAATATGAAACGTAATAAAATCTTGCTTCCCTTTCAGGTCTCTTTTGGTGGTAGGTCTGCTACCGGCAGTGCCTTCGTGGATTCAGGGTCTTCTGCTAATATCATGTCTGTGGAATTTGCTATGTCTCTAGCTATGCCTTTGATTGATTTGCCTAAACCTGTCCCGGTAGTGGGTATCGACTCCACTCCTCTTGCTAATGGTTATTTTACACAGCATACCCGTTTTTGAACTCCTTGTTGGCTCCATGCATTTGGAGCAGTGCTCTGTACTGTTAATGCAGGGATTATCGTCCGATTTGGTTTTAGGCCTTCCCTGGTTGCAGTTGCATAATCCCACGTTTGACTGGAATTCTGGGGACCTTACCAAGTGGGGTAATGAATGCTTGACGTCATGTTTTTCTGTTAATTCTATTTCTCCCCCTGAGGTGGTGAACACGCTACCTGAGTTTGTTCAGGACTTCGCCGATGTTTTCTCTAAGGAGGCCTCCGAAGTGTTACCTCCTCATAGAGAATATGATTGCGCAATCGATTTGGTACCAGGAGCTAAGCTCCCTAAGGGTAGGATATTTAATCTCTCTTGTCCCGAACGTGAAGCCATGAGAGAGTATATCCAGGAATGCCTGGCCAAGGGTTACATTCGCCCCTCTACTTCTCCGGTAGGTGCTGGCTTCTTCTTCGTAGGGAAGAAGGATGGTGGTCTTAGGCCATGCATTGACTACCGAAGCTTGAATAAGGTCACTATAAGGAACCAGTATGCCCTTCCTCTGATTCCTGATCTCTTTAATCAGGTTCAGGGGGCCCAATGGTTCTCTAAGTTTGAGCTACGGGGGGCGTATAACCTTATCCGCATCAAAGAGGGGGATGAGTGGAAGACTGCGTTTAACATGCCCGAAGGTCATTTCGAATACCTCGTCATGCCTTTTGGGTTGTGTAATGCTCCCGCGGTCTTCCAGAATTTCATAAATGAGGTTTTAAGAGACTACCTGGGGTTATTTCTTGTAGTGTACCTTGATGACATACTTGTGTTTTCCAAGGACTGGTCCTCCCACATTGAGCATGTCAGGAAGGTGCTCCAGGTCCTTAGAGAAAACAAACTGTTTGTAAAGACCGAAAAATGTGTGTTTGGGGTGCAGGAGATACCATTTTTGGGCCAAATCCTCACTCCTCATGAATTCCGCATGGACCCCGCCAAGGTCCAGGCTGTGGCGGAATGGGTCCAACCTGCCTCCCTGAAGGCATTACAGTGCTTCCTGGGGTTCGCTAATTATTACAGGAGGTTTATTGCTAACTTCTCGGTCATCGCTAAGCCTCTTACGGATCTCACTCGCAAAGGTGCTGATCTCCTCCACTGGCCTCCTGAGGCTGTCCAGGCTTTTGAGGACCTTAAGAAGTGCTTTATCTCGGCCCCGGTGCTGGTTCAGCAAAACCAAATGGAGCCATTTATCGTGGAGGTTGACGCGTCCGAGATGGGAGTGGGGGCTGTCTTGTCCCAGGGTACCAGGTCCCTCACCCATCTCCGTCCCTGTGCCTACTTCTCCAGGAAGTTTTCACCCACTGAGAGTAACTATGATATTGGCAACCGCGAACTCTTAGCCATTAAATGGGCATTTGAAGAGTGGCGCCACTTCCTGGAGGGGGCTAGGCACCAGGTAACGGTCCTTACCGACCACAAGAATCTGGTTTTCCTAGAATCTGCCCGGAGGCTAAACCCGAGATAAGCTCATTGGGCGTTATTTTTTACCAGATTCAACTTTGTGGTTACCTATAGGGCTGGGTCTAAAAATGTTAAGGCTGATGCACTGTCACGTAGCTTCATGGCCAGCCCTCCTTCGGAGGAAGATCCTGCTTGTATTTTGCCTCCAGGTATAATCATTTCCGCTATTGATTCTGATTTAGTCTCTGAAATTGCGGCTGATCAAGGTTCAGCTCCCGGGAGCCTTCCTGAGAACAAGCTGTTTGTTCCCCTGCAATTCCGGCTAAGGTTACTTAGGGAAAATCATGACTCTGCACTATCTGGCCATCCAGGCATCCTGGGTACCAAGCACCTCATTGCCAGAAACTATTGGTGGCCTGGGTTGCCTAAAGATGTTAAGGCCTACGTCGCCGCTTGTGAAGTTTGTGCTAGGTCCAAGACTCCCAGGTCCCGACCAGCGGGCTTACTATGTTCTTTGCCCATTCCCCAGAGACCTTGGACCCATATCTCCATGGATTTTATCACCGATTTGCCTCCATCTCAAGGCAAGTCGGTGGTGTGTCTTGTAGTAGACCGCTTCAGTAAGATGTGCCACTTTGTGCCCCTCAAAAAACTACCCAATGCTAAGACGCTAGCTACCTTGTTTGTCAAACACATCCTGCGTCTCCATGGGGTCCCTGTCAATATTGTTTCTGATAGAGGGGTACAATTTGTTTCATTGTTTTGGAGAGCCTTCTGTAAAAAGTTGGAGATTGATCTGTCCTTCTCCTCTGCCTTCCATCCTGAAACTAATGGCCAAACTGAGAGGACTAATCAGTCTCTAGAACAATATTTAAGGTGTTTTATGTCTGACTGTCAATATGATTGGGTCTCATTCATTCCCCTCGCCGAATTTTCCCTTAATAACCGGGTCAGTAACTCGTCAGGGGTCTCCCCCTTTTTCTGTAATTTTGGGTTTAATCCACGGTTCTCTTCCGTGTCACCTGGTAGTTCCAACAATCCCGAGGTAGAGGTCGTTCATCGAGAACTGTGCACAGTCTGGGCTCAGGTTCAGAAGAACCTAGAAGCGTCCCAGAGCATACAAAAAACTCAGGCAGATAGAAAACGTTCTGCTAACCCCTTGTTTATGGTCGGGGATCTGGTGTGGCTATCGTCTAAAAATTTGCGTCTTAAGGTCCCGTCCAAGAAGTTTGCTCCGCGGTTTATAGGGCCGTACAAGGTCATTGAAGTCCTCAATCCTGTCTCCTTCCGACTGGAGTTGCCCCCATCTTTTCGAGTACACGACGTGTTCCATGCCTCCCTCCTTAAACGCTGCTCCCCGTCCTTGGCTCCCTCGAGGAAACCTCCGGTCCCTGTTCTCACCCCTGAGGGGGCAGAATTCGAGGTGGCCAAGATTGTGGACAGTAGGATGGTCCAAGGCTCCCTCCAGTACCTGGTCCATTGGAGAGGATACGGGCCTGAGGAGAGGACTTGGGTACCCGCTCGGGATGTTCACGCTGGGATATTGGTCAGGAGGTTTCACCTTCGTTTCCCCAGTAAACCAGGTCCACTTAGAAAGGGTCCGGTGGCCCCTCATAAAAGGGGGGGGTACTGTAAAGGATCTGCCAGGCACAGCTTTGGGGTTAACGCCCATAGATAATCAGTCTGCACCTGCTTCTATGTCTGTGAGGCTGACTCCATCTTCCATCACTCAGGGTGGCAGGCTTAGGAGTGGGAGAACCTATCACAGCCTGGCCAGACGGAGCTAGCTCCCGTCTATTTATACCTGCCTTTCCTGTTCCTCCTTTGCTTGTGATTCTTCTCGTTTGGTTTCCTGGCCCTGCTGCAGCTTCTTGTACCATTGTCCTTGCTTCATATTGACCCCGGATTGCTGACTACTCTCCTGCTCTGCGTTTGGTACCTCGTACACTCCTGGTTTGACTCGACTTGTTTACTACTCTTCTGCTCTGCGTTTGGCACCTCGTACTCTCCTGGTTTTACTCGGCTTGTTCACTTCTCTTGTTGCTCACGGTGTTGCTGTGGGCAACTGCCCCTTTCTCCGCTTTGCTCTGTGTACCCTTGTGTGTTTGTCTGTCGTGCACTTATTGAGCGTAGGGACCGTCGCCCAGTTGTACCCCGTCGCCTAGGGCGGGTCGTTGCAAGTAGGCAGGGACTGAGTGGTGGGTAGATTAGGGCTCACTTGTCTGTCTCCCCACCCCCGTCATTACACCAGGGAAGTACTTGGAAGTGCTCTTCCAACCACAGTCAGACATTTCTAGTAGTGTGACATGTCGCATTGTCTTACTAGAAGATTCCTTCTGCACCCGGAAAGACAAACAGCATGTATGAGTGAACGTGATCTGCAAGGATGGATTCATACCCAAATTTGTTCAGAGTTCCTTCCACATAAATGAGTGGGCCCTGGGAATGCCATGGAAAAATTCCCCAGATCATAACGCTGCCGCCACCACCTTGTGTTCTTCCAGAAATGGTTGCAGGGTGTTTGTTCCCTTATGTTTCTCGCCTGATATGCCAATGAAGCAGAAAACGTGGCTCATCAGAGTAGGCAATACTTTGTCAGTCATCGGTGGTCCAATCCTGATACTGCAGTGCAAATGTAAGCCTTTTTTCCGATGCACAGTCATTATCTGTAACAGCTCTGTAAGAGGCTTAAAGCTGGGTGAGGAACAGCCAAACTCTGCTATAAAAGGTCAGGTTGTGGAAGACAGTTTCATCTCACAGGTCCACCATGTTGAAAGACTGAGAACAGCAATACGACACAAGGTAGTTATACTGCATCAGCAAGGTCTCTCCAAGGCAAATATTTCAAAGATGGTCTGTTCAAGCTCTTTTGAAGAAGCACAAAGAAACTGGCAACATTGAGGACCGTAGACGCAGTGGTCGGCCAAGGAAACTTAGAACTGCAGATTAAAGACACATGACACTTACTTCCCTTCAAAACTGGAAGATGTCTAGCAGTGCAATCAGCTTAGAACTGGCAGAAACCAGTGGGATCCAGGTACACCCATTTACTGTTCGGAGAAGTCTGGCCAGAAGAGGTCTTTATGGAAGAATTGAGGCCAAAAAGCCATACCTTTGATGTGGGAAAAAAGACCAAGCGACTCAACTATGCATGAAATAGGTACTGGGGTGCAGAAAAATGGCAGCAGGTGCTCTGAACTGATGAGTAAAATCTTAAATACTTGGCTGTAACAGAAGGCAGTTTGTTCGCAAAGGGCTGTAGAGCAGCACAGTAATAAGTGTCTGTAGGTAGCAGTGAAGCATGGTGGAGGTTCCTTGCAAGTTTGGGGCTGCATTTCAGAAAATAGAGTTGGGGATTTGGTCAGGATTAATGGTCTCCTCAATGCTGATAAATACAGGCAGATACTTATCCATCATGCAATATTATCACGGAGGCGTCTCATTGGCTCCAAATTTATTCTGCAGCAGGACATTGACCCCAAACACACAGCTAATGTCACTAAGAGCTATCCTCAGCGTAAAGAAGAACAAGTACACCTGGAAGTGTTGATATGGCCCCTACAGAGTCCTGATCTCAACATCATCTGGTATGCCTGGGATTACATGAAGAGACAGAAGGATTTGAGGAAGCCTACATTCACAGAAGATCTGTGGTTAGTTCTCCAAGATGTTTGGAACAACCTCCGTGCCGAGTTCCTTCAAAAACTATGTGCAAGTGTACCTAGAAAAATGTATGCTGTTTCGAAGGAAAAGGGTGGTCACACTAAATATTGATTTGAATATGATTTCTCTTCTGTTCGTTCACTTTGCATTTTGTTAATTGACAGAAAAAAACTATTAACACTTCTTTTTTACTATTTTTGAAAGCATTCTTACTTTGCAGAATTTTTCCACAACTGACTAAAACTTTTGCACAGTACTGTATGTATGAAAATAACACATTCTGTTTGTTTATGTGTGTGTAAATGTGTTGGTAATGGTGTTTTACTGCAGTTTTGTTGTTTGATAATTCTATATAATTTTTTGTTTACGGATTTCATCATGGTTATTATCTCTATTGAAAAGAATATTGATTGTATACTGTTTATATGTTATTGTAACATAAGGTGTTTTATGTATAGTAATATCAGTAATAAACATATTTTATATGGTGTAGCATACAGCACCTGAATAACACCCTAGCGACCCTATAACAGGAACCTATAAAGTTATTAGTGTAATCAAAGTAGAAGTTAGTTGACGCTGAATTAAATATGCCTATAATTAAAATCCTAAATGGAGAACTATTATAATACAAAATATAGAAACTATTGTATTTAGGTCTCCAGGTGGCTTCTTATCTATATAAAATATTTATTTTTAAATGTATTAGTGTAGAGGGAGGTTCATTTCAAGGTTGCATTCTTCATACACAGTGTTAGTTTTAAACGAAGGACTCAATTTCCAATTTAGGCTAGATTTACACAAGCGTGTGCGTTTTGCGTGCACAAAAACGCTGCATTTTGCGCGCGCAAAAGACACTTAACAGCTCCGTGTGTCATCACCATATGATGTGCGGCTGCGTGATTTTCGCGCAGCCGCCATCATTATGACACTCTGTTTGTAAACAGAAAAGCACGTGGTGCTTTTCTGTTTTCATTCATAGTTTTGACTGCTGTTGTGCGAATCACGCACCATTTGACTTCAATGGGTGCGTGATACGCGAACAACGCACAAAGAACGGACATGTCGTGAGTTTTACGCAGCAGACATACGCTGCGTGAAAATCACGGACTGTCTGAACGGCCCCATAGACTAACACAGGTCTGTGCGAGGCGCGTGAAAATCACGCGCGTTGCACGGACGTATTACACGTTCGTGTACATAAGCCCTAAGGGCTTATTCAGATGAACGTGATATACGTCCGTGCAACGCGCGTGATTTTCACGCGTCTCGCACGGACCTATATTAGTCTATGGGGCAGTGCAGACTGTCAGTGATTTTTGCGCAGCGTGTGTCCGCTGCGTAAAACTCACGACATGTCCGTTCTTTGTGCGTATTTCGCGCATCACGCACCCATTGAAGTCATTGGGTGCGTGAAAATCACGCGCACCACACGGAAGCACTTCCGTGGGACGCGCGTGATTTGCGCAACAGCTGTAAAACTGTGAATGAAAACAGAAAAGTACCACGTGTTTTTCTGTTTACAAACATCCAAACGGAGTGTCATAATGATGGCGGCTGCGCGAAAATCACGCAGCCGCGCATCATACGGGGCTGACACACGGAGCTGGAGCTGTTAAGTACCTTTTGCGCACGCAAAACGCTGCGTTTTTTGCGCGAGCAAAACGCACACGCTCGTGTGAATCCGGCCTAACACTGTTTCTCCTTTCTCAGGGCCACCCACTACCCCCAAGTCTTCTGACTTTTGTTTTAACTCTGTAATTTCTACTTAGTATATGCATGTATTTGCTATATCCCCTCGATGATTAAATGTTCTGGGGAACGGCTGGACTACTTTATCTCCTTTAGAATGTGCCCCCCTGCCAAACCAGGAGGAGACGGTGGGCAGTGCTCCAACCCCTCCCCCTCTTATGCAGTTGGTTTTCTGTTGAATCAGGAGTTCGAGTGTTAGGCTATGTTCACATGCTAAAGTAAAAACGGCTGTAAAATACTGAGTTGTTTACAAGGGAAAACAGTCTCTGATTTTCAGCCGTTTTTAAAGCATCAAACGTTTTTTATTTGTTTTTTTGGAGCCATTTTTGGAGCTGTTTTTCTATTGACTCAATGAAAAACGGCTCCAAAAACGGCTCAAGAAGTGACATGCATTTCTTTTTACGAGGGTTTTTTTACGCGCCCTTTTTTCAAACGCACACATAAAAAAAAGCCTGGTCTGAACGAAATGCCGTTTTTCCCATTGAAATCAATGGGCAGATGTTTGGAGGCGTTCTGCTTCCATTTCTTCAGGCGTTTCTCGAGGCGTTTACGCCCCGAAAAACACTGCTTGTGAACATACCCTTCGATACCGAAATCTTCCTGGTTCAGCGAGCACAGCTCAAGGCAGAATGAAACTTATTTTTTCCACTAATGCAAGCAGTAACAGGTAAGCCCCTAATCCATTACACGATAGCTACCTGGTGGTGTCAGCCGTTTGGTATCATAAAATCTACTCACAGACTCGCTATAACCCCTTCTCCACATGCGCCATATATTTTATGGGCGCAGTTGGGAAGTGGTTCCCACGAAACCGCAGTACAGTTACATCACAGTGATGATGCGGGCTCAGAAGATGTTCCCTACACCATCACCGCCAGGTATCGGCTGTATATTACAGCTGACACCCTGCTGTAATGGCCAGCACTGAAACTAGCCTAAGATCCGGCCGATTAACCCTTCAGATGCCACGATCAATAGCGACCGCAGCATCTGAGGGGTTTGTAGCCGATCAGCACCCCGGCAACGTGATCGTGGGAGTGCCGATGGTTGGTACGGAAACTGGAGGCCTAACAATGGCCTCATGGTTTGTCAAGCCCAGAAGCCTGTTAGGACCCATCTACGGCAGGTCCTAATTTACTTGCTGACCATGTCACACTGACAGCTCTAATACATTGTATTATGTAGGTAATGCAGTGTATTAGTATAGCGACCAGTATTGCAGGCCTTTAAGCCCCCTAGTGGGATCCAAAAAAAGTTATAAAAAAATTTAAGTTTGAGGTTAACAAACACAAGTCTTTTATTATAAAAAAAAAAAAAAAACAACAAACTATACATAAATGGTATCATCGGGTCCAAACTATACAAATATTACGTAATTTATCCCGCACGGTGAACACCGTAAAAAAAATATGAAAACCAACGCCAGAAGCACTGTTTTTAGGTCACATCTCCTCCTAAAAAAATTGAATAAAAAGTGATCAAAAAGTCACATTTACACCAAAATAGTATCAATAAAAATGATAGCCCGTCCCGCAAAAAACAAATTCCTGACACATCCTTGTCGATACTAAAATAAAAAAGTTATGGGTCTTAGAATATGGCAACACAGAAAACAAATGTTTTTTTTTTTTTTCCTTTTAAAAAGTGATTTTATTGTGCAAAAGCTGAAATACATGAAAAAAACCATAAAAATTTGGTATCGCCCTAATTGTTTATACCCGCAGAATAAAGTTAAGATCGGGTTCACACAAGCATGTTCGGTCCGTAAAATACGGACCGTATGTCGGCCGCATTTCCCGGACCGAACACACTGCAGGGAGCCGGGCTCCTAGCATCATAGTTATCTATAACACTATCTATAACTGCGTCCCTGCGGAAAACTGTCCCGTACTGAAAACATGATTACAGTACGGGACAGTTTTCCCGCAGCGAGGCAGGACGAACATACTCGTGTGAACCCGGCCTTACATGTAATTTATGGCAGACAGTGAATGCAGAAAAAAAATAAAATTACATAATTTTTGGTCATTTCCTCTTCCAAAAAATGAAAAAGAAAGTGATCAAAAAGTCGCGTGTCTCAAAATGGTACCAATAAAATCTACAGCTTCTCTCATAAAAAAGAAGCCCTCACACAGCTCCATCAACCGAAAAATAAAAAAGTTATGGCACTAGTAATGCGGCGATAAAAAAAAAAAAAATCCGGATGTGAAGCCAGAGGGGAACAGTCCTTCAGTTTCAAGAAGTGGTTATCAAGGCCTCTGTTTAGGAACCAGGAAGGGACATAGCACATCTGCTGGAAGCGAGGGCGCCCATATTATACCATGGAAACATTTTCCCAGCAAAATTTCCCAAACTACAAAGGAGGAAAAGTCACAAATAGGTGCAGAGCGTTACAAAAGGGGAATAGGAAAGAAAACCGTTTATCAGTGCGACACCGGCCTGTGCATAACAGATTGTTTCACAGCGTAACACACATCTATGGATAGTTGTATTATTTACCCCATTATTATACCCTCTTATTATATCCTGATGTACACCGCACAGCTTACCAGTAAAACTCAAACAAAACGACTACCAAGTAAAGCCACACTCCAAATGGCGGTCCTTCCCTTCTAAGCCCTACAGTGTGCCCAAACAGCAGTTTACATCCATATGTATGGCATTGCCATACCTGGGAGAACCCACTTAACAATTTATGGGGTAAGATTCTCCAGTGGAACAAGCTGGGCAAAATATATTGTGCGGTGAAACAGCATATCAGTGGAAAAACTGCGTATTAATTTTTGAAAATACCAGTGGGGTTTAAATCGCTCACTACACCCCTTAATAAATGCCTTTAGGGGTGTAGTTTCCCAAATGGGGTCACTTTTTTGGTACATAAGGGGTTTTGAAAATGCAACATGGCATCCGCAAACCATTCCAGCAAAATCTACGTTCCAAAAGTCAAATACCACTCCTTCCCTTCTAAACCCTGCCATATGTCCAAACAGCAGTTTATTACCACATATGGGGTATTACCATACTCGGGAGACATTGCTTTACAAGTGCTGGGGTGCTTGTTCTTCTTTATTCCTTGTGAAAATGAAAAATGTTGATCTAAACTACATCTTATTGGAAAAAAATAAAAATTTTAATTTATTCAGCAAAAAAACTTTGGGTCAAAATTCTCACTATACCCCCAGATGAATTCCTCAAGGGGTGTACGTTCCCAAATAGAGTCACTTTTCGGGTGTTTCCACTGTACTAGAGGGGCTCTGCAAATGCGAAATTGCGCCCAGAAACCAATCCAGCAAAATCTACATTTCAAAAGCCAAATGGTGCTCTTTCCCTTCTGTGCCCAAACAGTAGTTTATGACCACATATGGGGTATTTCCGTACTTGGGAGAAATTGTTTTGTGAATATTGGGGTGCTTTTTATCCTTTATTCTTTGTGAAATGTAAGCATTTTAAGCCAAAACTACATCTTATTGGAAAAAAAAAATATTTCATTTTCGCTTCCCAATGCTAATCAATTCAGAAAAAAACTTGTTAGGTCAGAATTCTCACTATAATCCTAGATTAATTCCTTAAGAGGTGTAGTTTCCCAAATGGAGTCACCTTTTTAGTGGTTTCCACAGTACTGGTGCCTCAGGGGCTCTGAAAATGTGACATGGCGCCCAGAAACCAATCCAGCAAAATCTGCACTCCAAAATCCAAATGGCGCTCCTTCCCTTCTCAACACGGTCGTGTCCAAACAGCAGTTTATTGCCACATATGGGGTGTTTCCATACTCTAAAAATTGCTTTACAGATGTTGAGGTGCTTTTTCTCCTTTATTCCTTGTGGAAATGAAAACATTTTTTAGGTAAATCTACATCTTATTGGAAAAAATTACATTTTTCATTTTCATGGCCAAATTCTAATAAAATCTATAAAACAGCTCTAGGGTCAAAATGTTCACTATATCAATTCCTTAGGGGTGTAGTTTCCAAAATGGTGTCTTTTTGGGGGGTTTTCCCACCACAAGACCTTTTTAAACTTAGACATGGTGCCTAAACTATTTTCTAATAAAAAGAAGGCCCCAAAATCCACAAAGTGCTCCTTCATTTCTGAGGCCTGTGTTGAAGTCAAGTAGCACACTAGGGCCACATATAAGATATTTCTAAAAACTTCAGAACCAGGGAAATAAATATTGAGTTGAGTTTCTCTGTTAATATTGGCTGCGTAACAGAAAAACAGGATTAAAATGGAATATCTGCAAAAAAAATGACATTTTGAAATTTCACCATTTCACCTCCACTTTGCTTTCATTCCTGTGAAACACTTAAAGGGTTAAGAAACATTCTAAATGCTGTTTTGAATACTTTGAGGGGTGCCGTTTTTTAAACGGGATGATTTATGGGGGTTCCTAAAATATTTGGCCCCTTCAAAGCCACTGGTCCCTAAAAAAAATAGGTATTGGAAGTTCTCTTGAAAATGTGAAAAATTACTGCTCAACTTATAAGCCTTGTAATGTCCTACAAAAATAAAAAGGATGTTCAAAAAACGGATGCCAACATAAAGTAGACATACAGGAAATGTGAACTAGTAACTATTATGTGTGAAATAACTATTTGTCCTACAACAAGATACATTTAATTATAGAAAACATTAATTTTTCCACATTTTCTCTAAGCTTTGGTATTATTCACAAATAAACACCAAATGTATCTACCAAATTTTACCAATAACATAAAGTACCATGTGTCACAAGAAAACAATCTCAGCATTGGTTGAAGCGCTACAAAGTCAGATTGGAAAAATTAAGCTCTGTCAGGAAGGTCAAAACGGCTGCAGCGTGAAGGGGTTAAGAAAAAACAAAAACACATGCAGGGATGCAGCAGCAGCAACAACATGAGCTTTTGATGTGTATACTTGTGACATAATGCAGAGTGTGAACCCTGCCAAATGAAACCGTTAGGGTATGTTCACACGGCGGGGGTCCGTAACGGCTGAAATTACGGGGATGTTTCAGCCTGAAAACATCCCCGTAATTTCAGCCGTACCGGCATGTGCAGGCGCTTGAACGCCGCGTCAATTACGGCCGTAATTAGCGCTGCTATTCATTGGAGTCAATGAATAGCGGCTCCAATTACGGCCAAAGAAGTGACAGGTCACTTCTTTGACGCGGGCGTCTAGTTACGCGCCGTCATTTGACAGCGGCGCGTAAATATACGCCTCGTGTGAACAGACAAACGTCTGCCCATTGCTTTCAATGGGCAGATGTTTGTCAGCGCTATTGAGGCGCTATTTTCAGACGTAATTCGGGGCCAAAACGCCCGAATTACGTCCGTAAATAGGCCGTGTGAACATACCCTTATGTATGTGCACACACACTAATTACGTCCGTAATGGACGGACGTAATTCGGCCGCAAGTCCCGGACCGAACACAGTGCAGGGAGCCGGGCTCCTAGCATCATACTTATGTACGATGCTAGGAGTCCCTGCCTCGCTGCAGGACAACTGTCCCGTAGTGTAATCATGTTTACAGTACGGGACAGTTGTCCTGCAGCGAGGCAGGGACTTCTAGCATCGTACATAAGTATGATGCTAGGAGCCCGGCTCCCTGCACTGTGTTCGGTCCGGGACTTGCGGCCGAAATACGTCCGTAAATTACGGACGTAATTAGTGTGTGTGCACATACCCTGAGGACGTGGAGCAGGTGGAGAGTCTTTACCACAAAAATGGAAACTGGAAAGTGATATTTACGCCATAGCAGCTCCGGGATGGGAGCAGATTTCTAGGCTAATGGGAGTTCCGTTTTCACACGTCTCCAGTATGTGAATGTGATAAGCATGGACGCTGCATTCTCCTGCCGTCTCCACTATCACCACACCGAGCGCTGTGTTACTAACGCGCATCTACTGTGCAACCGCCGATGTTTTCTTGTATGGCTGATGTGGTGGGGGAGGAGACACCGCCGGGTACGTCACACTAGGGCGGGTCTTGGGTCAGGAGCCGCACCGGATCACGCTTTGCACGTTGTGTTTCCTGTTGTCACCTCTGCCTCCGCTGTGAGTTATTATAACGCATGCTCGGGACGGTGTCTGTACCGGGGGTTTGCTCGCTGTGCGCTCGTAGTCTGGGTTTTGCGGCGCGGTCTCTATTACCGCCGTTGCTCGGTGTGCAAAAAGACTAGGCCTGTGCTTGTGTCTGTTCATACGTAGCAAATGATGGGTTTAGAGGTTGCTATAGCACCGGGAGTCCCGGTCACCTATATGTAGAGGGCCACCGCTATATAAGAAACGTATGATTGACGGTAGGCCTAGAATGACTGCAGCAGAAGATTTGGAGCCGGTCATGCTCATTGCAGCATCAGATAATTGTTCTGGATTGAACTCAATGGGGAAAATCAATGTATTACTGCTGCTGCCGCAATGTGCTAGTCTCTCCCAAGGGCAGAATGGGCCATATTTATCAATAGATCCCACGCCCTGTAGATGAAGATGGTGCAGGGATCACACAATGCCAGGTCAGACCTTGGTGGTAAATGAGACTTAGGCCTTATTGGTAAATGTCCAGAATACAGATCCACGATACGGCGTACGATGTTTCATCCGTATTCCTTCAGTATTACAGATCCGTATTACTGATGCGCAGTCTTCTAGGGAGGTGATTGAATTACATAGGACGGCCTCGTTAAAAAAACAGATGCAATAGTGATGACATACAGACTAAAAATGGATGCATCTGTATTTCATTCACTCTCCATATACTTTAATGGCATTTCCATCTGCAATATTGATGAGTAGTGCATGCTGCTTTTATATTATATGCACGTGTTTTCTGACCAATGTGAATCGCCTCTGATTATCATTAGCTCTGTATTACGGGTAGAAAAAAAAGAATGAAAAATATGCTCGTAGGAAAGTAGCTTAGGCCCTGTTCACACGGAGTTTTTTGCAGGAGGAAAATTCCTCCTGTAAAAACTGACCCTGGAGGTTTTCATGTTTGATGTGGTTTTTGACGTGGTTTTTGACGCGGTTTTCCAGGCGGTTTTTCAGGCTGTTTTTGCCGAGGTTTTCACACGCATGAGGCTGGGTTCACACAACCATGTTACGTCCATAATGTACGGAACGTATTTCGGCCGGAAGACCCGGACCGAAGACAGTGCAGGGAGCCGGGCTCCTAGCATCATAGTGATGTACGACACTAGGAGTCCCTGCCTCTGCGTGGAACTACTGTCCCGTACTGTAATCATGATTACAGTACGGGACAGTTGTCCTGCAGCGAGGCAGGGACTCCTAGCGTCGTACATCACTATGATGCTAGGAGCCCGGCTCCCTGCACTGTCTTCGGTCCGGGTCTTCCGGCTGAAATACGTTCCGTACATTACAGACGTAACATGGTCGTGTGAACCCAGCCTGACAGCCTTCTGTCAACGGATCTGTCACCATTGAAATGAATGGTGATGCAAACGGAACTTACTTCACACTTGCCTTTCCGTTGAGGGGTTCCCCTGACCGAAAGCACCGACGGAACCCCTGAGCAGAAACCACGCTGATGTGAACAGGCCCACATTAAAAAAAACATTTGTTTTCTGTTTGCATCATCATTGACTTCAATGCTGATGGATCCGTTGCTAATGGGATTCCCTACACTGCGGTATTGGTTCAGTCGAAACGACAGAACCCTTTGCACAACGGGGACAAACAGAAACAATTAGCAACGGATCTGTCACCACTTCACACTTGCCTTTCCGTTGAGGGGTTCCCCTGACTGAAAGCACCGACGGAACCCCTCAGCGGAAACCACGCTGATGTGAACAGGCCCACATTAAAAAAAAAAAAGTATACTTACTTCTTGAATCAATTTCCCAACATCAATGTCCATTCGGTGGTACACCTCTGCTGTCGTCATTTCTGTTCCTGAAATGTTAAAAAAAAATAAAAAAGAGATGACATACATGAACAACTGCATAACAAAATTAAAAAATTAAAAATAAAAAAATAGAAAAAAAAATCTAAAAAAAAAATCTAAAAAAAAAATCTAAAAAAAAAATCTAAAAAAAAAATCTAAAAAAAAAATCAGAAAAAAAAATAAAAAAAAAAATTCTAAAAAAAAAATGCACAGCTCCATACATGTATAGCATGTATGGAACATAGGAGCAAGTGCACTTACTTGTATTTGGATGCAGGACTTCGGTTTTCTGTATCCCTGAGTTCTGTCCACGATGTTTTTCAGCCTCCACGAGCAGACAGGAAATGACAGCCCCTTTCTGGGCTGGACTAGCAGCAGGAGACTGCAAGAAACTCCTCCAAAACTCTCGGCAATATACTCGTCAGAAAACACCTCACTAGTTCGAGGTGTTTTTTGACGTGTCCCCATTGCTTTCAATGCGGTTTTGGACGCGGAAACCGCATCAAGAAGGGTCATGTCCCTTCTTTTTGCCGCGAGGCGTTTTTTTTACTCGCGGTAAAAAACCGCCTCCGTCTCCCATTGAAATCAATGGGAGTCATTTTGGGTCGTTTTTGGCGCGTTTTCCGACGCGTTTTCCGCGTCAAAAAACGTGTCAAAAAACTCCGTGTGAACAGGCCCTAAGGGTATGTTCACACAGTTTTTTTCAGGAGGAAAATTCTGCCTCAAAATCCCGTTTGGGATTTTGATACAGATTTTGACCTTCCTGCACGGCGTTTGCTGCGATTTTTGCCGCATTTTTCGCTCACGCCCAGTGAGTGCTACAGGCAAAAAAACTCAGTGAAATACGCTTTCTCTGCCTCCCATTGGTGTCAATGGGAGGTCAGAGGCGTAAACGTGCGAAGGTAGAGCATGTCCCTTTCTCCCGCGAGGGAGAAAACTGCCTCAGCCTCCCATTGAAATCAATGGGAGGCATTTTTAGCCGGTTTTTGACGAGTTTTGCGGAGCGGTTTCAGCGCCAAAAAACTCGTCGAAATACTCAGTGTGAACAGGGCCTAAGGGTATGTTCACACAGTTTTTTTTGTTAAGCAGAAAAAAATATTTTTCTAAAAATCCCCAGAATTATGGAGGTGGTTTTTAAAATGCAGGCAAATTTAGAATTATTATTTTTTTTTTACAAAAAAAAAACCTGCATAACCTGTCGAGCTGCTGGGCACTTTTTTTTTTTCTCCATTTATTTCAGTGGGAGGTTCAAGCGTGGAATCCGCCCCAAGATGGTGCAGGCGAGGATGTTTTTTGTTTGTTTTCAGAAAAGCAGAAAAAAAATCTATTTGCTGTTGAAATCAATGGATGGCAGGTTTAGGGCGTATTTTTACGCTGATTCCGTCACAAAAGATGCGTCAAAATCACCGTAAAAGAACTCCATGTGAACATACCCTTACAGACTGAAGATCCGCTCATTTTTTTCTGACATATCAGAAAAGGTAGAGCAGAGGCTTCAAAAAAATGGCGTTGGTCCATGTGTAAATTCTATAGATAAATCTGCCCCAATGTATTGAATCTCAATGAATACTTAATTTTTTTTTTGCAGTGTATTAGTCTTAGGCCTCTTTCACATTTGTGTACTGTACTTTTCATATTTTGCACCGTTATGTAGAAGTCAAAACCAGGAGTGGGTACGAAACACAGCAGCGGTAGATATCTTTCCATCATACTTTTTCTCTGTTTATGTTCCTTTCCTGGTTTTGGCTTACAAATACTGCTGCAAAATCCTCAAGTTTAAAGGAGGCCTAACACAGTGACGTCATCAGTGGTGGCATAGTATTTGCATCCAGGCCCAGGAGGTTAAGGCAGGGTTCACACGAGCACATTAACGTCCGTAATGGACGGACGTATTTCGGCCGGAAGTCCCGGACCGAACTCAGTGCAGGGAGCCGGGCTCCTAGCATCATAGTTATGTACGATGCTAGGAGTCCCTGCCTCTCTGCAGGACAACTGTCCCGTACTGTAATCATGTTTTCAGTACGGGACAGTAGTTCCACGGAGAGGCAGGGACTCCTAGCATCGTACATAACTATGATGCTAGGAGCCCGGCTCCCTGCACTGAGTTCGGTCCGGGACTTCCGGCCGAAATACGTCCGTCCATTACGGACGTTAATGTGCTCGTGTGAACCCAGCCTTAAGGAGTTTTCCAGACACTAAAAATTGATGGCCTATCCTCAGTATAGCCATCAATAGCTGATGGGTCGGGGTCTGACTTTCAGGACCCCTGTCAATCAGCTGTTTTGAAGGGGCCTCAGCGCTCGTACGAGCGCTGCTTCCCCTTCATTTTTGTTTGCTCACTGAATAGTCGACACGCATTTAGCAGAGATTCACAGGTATTGCAGCCTTGTTCTCCCGTTCACTTCTATAGGAGAAAAGGCTGCAATACCTGTGAACCGCTGCTAAATGCGTGTCGACAATTTACAGTGAGCAAAAAGCTGATCGGCGGGGGTCCCAGGAGTCGGACCTTGACCATCAGCTATTGATGGCCTATCCTGAGGATAGGTCATCGATTTTTAGTAGCTGGCAAACCTCTTTAAAAATAACCTTTCATCTGCCCATACATGTGCAGCATGTAATAGGCAGGGCTACACAAACCCTGGGGCACTTTACATTTTTTTTCCTATCCTCCTCCGTTATTTAGATATCGGTGCCGTTATATTTGGTGCCCGATGTTTAAATAACCCCCCGAACCGTCAATGGGGTGTGTAACTGGCATCTCTGTGACACTGTCCAATCCGCTATGGACAGAGAGAGAGAGAGAGAGAGCGCGTGCTCTTTAGCTCTCGGCAGACAAGGACGACAAGACCGTGCGATCTCTCGCGATTTGTCTTGTCTTCCTTGTCTGGAGAGCGCTAAAGAGTGAGTGAGAGTGCGAGCTGCACGCGCGCATACTCCCCTCTCCAGCTTTTGCTGTGACACTGTCTGTAGCTGATTGGACAGTGTCACAGCGCTGTTACACGCCCCCTTGCCAACTACACGCCCCATTGACACTTCAGGAGGCTATTTAAATATTGGGCGCCAAATATAATGGCACCGATATCTGAATAACGGAGGATAGGAAAGAAATGTAAAGTGCCCCAGGGTTTGTGCAGCCCTGCCCATTACATGCTGCACATGTATTGGCAGGTGAAAGGTTCTCTTTAAACCTACATTTCCATAGGGTTGAAGGAGTTATTCAGTTTCTGATAAACACTGTTCAATAATAATATAAAAAGTTAAAAGGGAATGCGCACAAAATTTTCTCATTTGAAAAGACTAAGGCCTCATGCACGCGACCGTAGTGGTGTGCACGGGCCATGATTTGCGGCTCGGACGACCGCGGAGTGTAACCTGCGGCTGGCCGCAAATCACGTGCCGTGCACGTTGTCGTGTGCATTCATTTCAACGAGCCTGGACCGCAAAATGCGGCCGTAATAAGACATGTCCTATCTTTTTGCAGTCCAGGCTCCCGGGTAATGCACGGACCGTGGAAACCACGGTCGTGTGCATGGGCCCATTGAAATGAATGGGGCCGCAATTCACCTGCAGATTTGCGGGTGAATTGCGGCCGCAAAAGTAAGTTTGTGTGCATGGGGCCTTAGAGACCTGTTTGAAGTGAATATCAATGGTGTGTGGGTGCTAGGACTCTCATGATCACTCATGGGTTCCTGAACGCTCCTTCGCTCTAGTGTTCTGCATTGGGTCCCCAATGATACAACCTTAGAACATGTCTATGACGTTTCACAGGGCATTTGTGCTGAGGAGCACATTTACTATAATCTACAAAATTAAGGGGGTTTTCCCAGAATCATAAGGCTATGTTCACACGGAGTATTTTGGGGGAGGAATATCTGCCTCAAAGCTCCAAACGGAATTTTGAGGCAGATATTCCTCCCCCAAAATACTCCGTGTGAATAGCAATTATCGCGCCGTTTTTCGCCCGCGGCCATTGAGCGCCGCGGGCATAAAACACGCTTTCTCCTGCCTCCCATTGAAGTCAATGGGAGGTCGGACGCGGAAGCGCCCGAAGATAGGGCATGTCGCTTCTTTTTCCCGCGAGGCAGTTTTACTGCTCGCGGGAAAAAGACGCCGACGCCTCCCATTGAAATCAATGGGAGGCGTTCTCGGGCCGTTTCTGCCGAGTTTTGCGACGCGGTTTCCGCGTCAAAAAACTCGGCAAAAGACCCCGTGTGAACATAGCCTAAACGGTCATCTATCCACAGCATAGGTGATAATTTTCTGATCAATGGGGGCCCTGAACGCCCCCCCCCCCCCCTTCCTCCTCACTGCTCGACCTCAGTGAGGAAGACATTGAATGGAGCGGCGGACAAGCATGCGCGCTGCCGCTCCATCCAAAGTCTATCGGAATAATGTAAACAGTCAAGTACAGTGCTCGGCTGTTCTCATCATTCTCCTAGAAATTTAATGCAGGTGCATGCTTGACCACCGCACTATTCAAGCTGCTCCTCACTTAGTTGGGTGAAGTAAGGAGAATCTGGAGGTTCGTGAGTACCGTTCTCGCGATCTGTGGGGTTGCCAGCGATGAGAAAATGATCGCCTATCCTGTGCACAGGTAATAATTTCCTTCTGGGAAAACCCGTTTGATCCAATTCTGCACCAATAATGAGGTGACAAACAGCTGGGCTTCATGTAGGGAATACATAGTGAACAATGTGACCCATCATCCCTATCTGTGATAGGCATGTTTTATTCCAATGTGAATGCTTTATCATTATCTTCTTTGGGGAAGTGGACATACGTGTAGGCGCCCGCAGAGATCACTATATAAATTGTATCTGCACATGTACTAGAACCTTGTCTCATCCAGCACATACACAGATATCTAAGGATCAGACAGGGAAAATCCAAATTCCCAACAGCTGAGGCCCCATGCACACGACCGTAAAAAGGCCCGTAATTACGGCCCGTTGAAAAATATGGAACATGTCCTATTTGAGGCCGTAATTACGGCACAGGCAGGCACATAGAAGTCTATGGGGCTCCCGGAATTACGGGTGGCAACGTGTGCTCCCGGAATTACGGGAGTTTTCCTAGGTGACGTCAGGGGATTTCAATTTTTGAAGAAAGAGAAGCAGAGAAAATGGCGTCTGAGCGATCATGTGACATCATTTCCAGCCCCCTTTTTTGCGGGTCTGTAAATACGGGTAGAATACAGATGACAACAGACCCGTAATTACAGGCACGGGTCCGTAAATACGGGTTAAAAACGTGGGACAAAGGACACGTATTTATGGGGGGGGGGGGGAAATAGTCGTGTGCATGGGGCCTGAGGGTCTGCCAGACGTCATGGACATAAGATTAAAGAGGCTCTGTCACCAGGTTATCAAATCCCTATCTCCTATTGCATGTGATCGGCGCTGCAATGTAGATAACAGTAACGTGGTTTTTTTTTGTTTTTTTTTAAACGATAATTTTTGGCCAAGTTATGAGCAATTTTATATTTATATTCTAATGGACAACTGGGCGTGTTTTCTCTTATTTCCAACTGGGCGTGTATTGTGTTTGTAACATCTGGGCGTGATTACTTGTTTTACTAGCTGGGCGTTGTGAATAGAAGTGTTTGTCAGCATCATATGTCAGCATCATACACTTCTATTCACAACGCCCAGCTAGTAAAACAAGTAAACACGCCCAGTTGTCCATTAGAAAGGCTCATTTGCATAAATATAAAATTGCTCATAACTTGGCCAAAAATGATCGTTTTAAAAAAAAAAAACAAAGACGTTACTGTTATCTACATTGCAGCGCCGATCACATGCAATAGGAGATAGGGATTTGATAATCTGGTGACAGAGCCTCTTTAAGGCCCCATGCACACAACAGGTTTTTTTTTATCTGTCCCGAAATGCTGTTCGTAAATACGGATCAGTAGGCATCCGTATATCATCTGTATATACGGACGAGTGTCCGTAAATACTGTCCGTATTGCATCTGTATTCCATCCGTATATACAGATCCTTACAAAAAGAGGGAGGTTGCAACATGTTGACTAGCAATGCTTCCATAAATATGGACAGTTTACGGATTCACATCAGTAGCCGTCCATATTTACGGAAGCTCCCATAGACTTCTATGGGACAGTCCTTGCTGTAATTACTGAGGCCCTATGCACACGACCGTAAAATTCCTCAGTTTTTGCAGACCGCAATTGCGGTCCACAAAGACAGACCCATTCACTTTCATTGAACGCGGACACCTTTCCGTAGCGCTACGGATGGGTGTCCGTGCCGTAGAAATGTTCCGAAAATTATGGAACATGTCCGTTCTTTTGCGGGCTGTGCTCCCATACTTTGTATGGGAGCATGGGCCGAAAATGCGGGTGGCAATCGGCGGCCGGCCGCGCACGCAATCCCGGGCCGTGATTGCGGGCACGGTCGTGTGCATGGGGCCTGACTAATAGGACAGGTTCTATCATTTTTTTAGCACGGACACCCATCAGTAAAAATACTGAAAGGTGTCCGTGGCTCAGTAATTACTGTCCGTAATTACTGATGAAAAATACGGTCGTGTGCATGGAGCCTCATTCTTTGCAGCAGAGGATTCTTGAAATTCAAAAAGTCTCACCCAGGCTCGGAGAACTATTCTCTTTTTCACTTCATATAAGACCACATCAAAAACATTTCTGATTCAACACTGAGTGTCACTTCTCTTGAACCCTCAAGCCATTACTCACTTTTGGGCTAAGCTAATTCTTGTGCGAATTAGTCCGATTTTTACATCACATTTAGGAGATTTGCTCGCGTATGTCTTCTATTAAAGGCTATGTACACCTTTGATGGGCATTTTTTTATTTTTTTTTTACAGTGCTTGGTGTAACTTTTTTTTTAATTAGTCTTTATTCAAAATTTGTTTTACTTTTTCAGATACAGCTTCTCTATAGTCTCTATACAGAGCAACTGTATTGGTCGCTATTGCCTGAATCCGTCAGTCCTGCAAACCTGACGGGTTCAGTGTCAGAGGAATCCACCTGTAATCTATCACATCTAAGTTGTGAATTTAGATGTGATGGAGAACCGCTGTGACTGAACCCGTCAGTCTTGCGGTCCTGACGGGAACAGGATTTAGCACTACATACAAAAAAAGTGAAACAATTTTTTAATAAAGACATTTAAAAGTTACACCAAACACACTGTTTATTAAAAAAAAAAAAAAAAATGTGCCTGTCAAAGGTTTACATAGCCTTTAATAGGAGTATCTGCGTACAAGGGAGAGAATAAATGGTTCCTAAGCAAATTTAAGACACCATACACGAGATAGCTATTGGTTGAACGCTGGTTTGGAGCATGTACGGAAGCTGTATGGCCTCCATGTTCTGCTGTAGGGACTTTCTCCATTACTGTATGTATAGAACTATTTTCCCCCTAGAAGCAATGCTCCTAGGGGAGAACAGCTCTGTATATACTGCACCTCATTGATCATGCCATGGATTTGTACTGAATCTTACAAGAAACTTGTGTATGCCTCCTTATGAAATCAGAGGCATATGGATGTACAGTAAAGACCCCATGTACCTTTATGGGAACCCTATTATGGCTGTGTCCAAAACGGAGCAGTAAAACCGCTGTCTACAGGAGCACTTAAAGAGGCTCTGTCACCACATTATAAGTGCCCTATCCCCTACATAAGGAGATGGGCGCTATAATGTAGATGACAGCAGTGCTTTTTATGTAAAAAAAACAATCTATTTTCACCACTTTATTAGCGATTTTTAGATTTATGCTAATTAGTTTCTCAATGGACAACTAGGCGTGTTTTACTATATGACCAAGTGGGCGTTGTACAGAGGAGTGTATGACGCTGACCAATCAGTGACCAATCAGCGTCATACACTTCTCTCCATTCATTTAGGCAGCGCATAGGGATCCTGTTAGATCAGTATGTGCTGTTTTATACTAACACATTAACGATACTGAAGTGTTTAGACAGTGAATAGACATTCCACCGGATGTCTATTCACAATCTCTGCACTTCGTTACTGGTTCTGTGGTAGTTACAGCAGAGCAAGCGTAATCCCGCGAGATTACGCTGTAAATGACAGGTTACAGGGAGATTACACTTGCTCTAAATGAATGGAGAGAAGTGTATGACACTGATTGGTCAGCGTCATACACTCCTCTGTACAACGCCCAATTGGTCAATAGTAAAACACGCCCAGTTGTCCATTGAGAAACTCATAAGCATAAATCTAAAATCACTAATAAAATGGTGAAAATAGATAATTTTTTTAAAATAAAAAGCACTGCTGTCACCTACATTATAGCGCCGATCTCCTTATGTAGGAGATAGGCCACTTCTAATGTGGTGACAGAGTCTCTTTAAAGCAATACCTCATGAATAAGGCCTCATACTGCTACTAAGTTATAGTGTTGCCCATAAGATGGCCCATGTGTGTCTATTGCGCAGCACAGGGTAACGCAGCCATAAATTGTAGGGTGCTGCTGCCTTTCTCATGATTTTGTGGGTGCTCTGCCCAACCATAGGGAACAGAGGGACAGTGCTAGCTCTCTAAGCTAGAAAGAAGCAGGGATACTGTGGTATCTGGAAACATGTTATAACCAAGAAAAAATGTACTAGCAGGAAATCTATATTCATTTTCTCCAGTAGGGCTTAAAGAGGCTCTGTCACCCGATTATAAGTGCCCTATCTCCTACATAATGTGATTGGCGCTGTAATGTAATGTAGATAACAGCAGTGGTTTTTATTTTGAAAAACGATCATTTTTGAGCAAGTTATGAGCTAGTTTAGATTTATGCTAATGAGTTTCTCAATGGATAACTGGGCGTGTTTTTACTTTTTACCAACTGGGTGTTGTACAGAGAAGTGTATGAGGCTGACCAATCAGTGACCAATCAGCGTCATACACTTCTGATTGTTCCAGCCCATTGTTAGTGTGATTGTGCAGTGAAAGAAGCTGGGCTAGAACAATGAGAAGTGCAGGACGCTGTTTGGTCACTGATTGGTCAGCCTCATACACTCCTCTGTACAACACCCAGTTGGTAAAAAGTAAAAACACACCCAGTTGTCCATTGAGAAACTTATTAGCATAAATCTAAACTAGCTCATAACTTGCTCAAAAATGATCGTTTTTCAAAATAAAAACCACTGTTGTTATTATATACATTACAGCGCCGATCACATTATGTAGGAGACAGGGCACTTATAATCTGGTGACAGAGTCTCTTTAATCCTATTTATAAGGGGGTAAAAAAAATTATTCAGCACTTATGGCCATGTAAATAGTTGCATGCGTCAATGCCTATTTCTTGTTTTGACCTGTTGGGTGGCTCCCTGAGTCCAGGACTGCAAAATGTGCCAAGTTGACCACAACACATAATGATGCCATCAGTGGGTGAACCGGACTGATCTACATTATACCTGAGATGAGTTAGCTAATCACAATTTTTTTTCTTACTCTTTCGTCAGTTTGTTATACCTGATATACCATGGATGTCAGAAGCTTTCCAAATCCTTTTCTATATCAAGATTACAGTAAAGATTATTCAACTCCCTTCAATTCAGCTGGACAGGTAAGCTGAGGATCTCTTATTCTTTACTAGTTCTGTTACTGGATAAGCTGGTAGCCAGAATAAATGCAAATCTGTCTATAATTTTTCTACTACATTCTAAGGCCCTGTTCACACGGAGTGTACTTGACGTGTTTATTTTTTAATTTTTTTTTACGATCACTCTGGACTTTTGTACGTTTTTTCACTGCCCCCCACTAGTTTAAAATCTGTGTGGCAGAAATTCTCCCAAAGAAATAATATGAAGCAATTTCCACGGTTAGCTCAGACAACTAACATGAGTCTGTCTCGCTTGACTTGTGAGGTATTCTGTTGTCTATGGATAAATGAGGATGCCATCGCTTCATTTGCCTCAGAGATGACGAAACTCTGGTCCATCGAGCATCTGAGGTGTTTATATGTTGCAAATGCATCTATTATCTTCAAATTAAACTCAGATCGTTTTCCTTCAAATGTTGTTGACGTCCCAGCATAGACATGTGTAACAGGTCTGTCTCACATGCTACTGTCACATATTATCAGAGGTGTCTCCCAAACTGCAGTCACGTTATCAGAGGTTCAGGTTCTGTCACGCCAGATGCAGTCAAATATTATCAGAGGTGCAGGGTCTGTCATACCTGCTGCAGTCACATGATCAGAGGCGCAGGGTCCATCTCACCAGATGCAGTCACACATGATCAGAGGTGCAGGGTCTGTCATACCTGCTGCATTCACATGATCAGAGGTGCAGGGTCTGTCATACCTGCTGCATTCACATGATCAGAGGTGCAGGGTCTGTCATACCTGCTGCAGTCACATGATCAGAGATGCAGGGTCTGTCATACCTGCTGCAGTCACATGATCAGAGGTGCAGGGTCTGTCATACCTGCTGCAGTCACATGATCAGAGGCGCAGGGTCCATCTCACCAGCTGCAGTTCACCTCACAGCTATATGACTAGGAGGCAGGAATTAAGGCTACATTTACACGAGCGTGACAGATTTACGCATGTAAAAAAAACGCACGTAAATCTGTCCGTGTGCGTTGCGTTATGCAACAGTGTGCTTTGCGAGTGGCATGCTTTTTTCACGCACTTGCAAAGCACTTCTTTTTTTTTTTTTCTCAAAGGAATTGATGCGCAAATCACCCACCGCAGACGGATGTGCATCCGTGCGCGGTGCGTGGTTTTCACGCACGCATTGGCTTCAATGTCAACGGTTCCATTGAAATAAATGGGTCCGTGTGCTGGGCGTGATTTCCATGCACAGCACACGGACGAGATTCGCGTTCGTGTGAATGGGCCCTAAGACAAATTGTTATGATTAAACTAGTATATCTCTATGATAAACACCACAATGCAGTCTGGTGTTCGCAATAATCTGAAGACCCCCCAGTATACAGCAGCGGGTATCCCTGTTATGTGACATATGATGAACACCACCACCACCACGCGATTTACCACAGAAGTCTTGTCCGTGTAGTCTGTAGACACCAGTATACAGCAGTAATAGCCATCCCTAGTATATATGAAAGAGCGTTCCTACAGTTATACAGTATATATCTGATAAAGTGAATATGCATTGTGATCTACAATATGATAGTTATATAATAGTATATATTATAATAGAAGTTCCAAAGTCTTATTCACAAAGGAAAATCGCTCAGCAACTCTGGTGTTTGACTAGAAATACTGTTTTCTCTGAGTATTATCAAATAACTGACAAGAAATGTGCATTCCTATTTACTTACCATTTGTAGTAATCTGGGAGAGATTTGGTGCTATTCTGTGGTAAAAATCCATAAAATTAGCTGCTCTACCTGGGGACACGTTTATATGTAAAGCTGCATTAAAACATTCTGAGGAAAAGCCCTTCCTGGGCAGCACTTCACCTGAGGAGAAGCCATGCACAGGTTATGCATTCAATCACTCTTCAGTCCAATGTTGGCTAGATTCACACGTCGCAGTCAAAATTCTGTTTTTTGCCGCATTTGCAAAAATTGTGACAAAATGGCAGGGTTTTGGTGCGGTCGTGGCAAAAAATGTACCACAACGTGTGGACCCCCAGCCTTAGGAGGCTAGTTGGCTGTACCCATCAGCTGTTGCTAGTTGGCGGTCTACCGAAGAGAAAAAGGTTATTCCCGCCTTAGATGTTTATTTAGATGCATCTATGGGAAATGCGGAAACAGCTGAGCAGAATGGAGAGTTGCGCACTTGCACGGCCACCTGTAAGGTGTGAGCTTTTTATGTGCTTACACTTTGTATAAGGGCCTGTTCACATTACCGTTGCCCTTCCGTTGAGGGGTTCCGTCGGGTTAACCCCTCAACGGAAAGGCAAACGGAAACCTCCGCTTACGTTTCCCTTACCATTGAACTCAATGGTGACGGAAAACTAGCTAATGGTTCCGTCTGTCTCTGTTGTCACAGGATTACGTTGTTTCGGACTAAATCAATAGTGCAGTCGACTGCGCTATTGATTCCGTCAAAACGACGGAACCCTGTCACAACGGTGACAGACGGAAACCATTAGCTAAGTTTCCGTCACCATTGAGTTCAATGGTGAGGGAAACGGAAGCTGAGGTTTGCCTTTCCACTGAGGGGTTAACCCGATGGAAACCTCGGATGGAACACCTCAGCGGAGACGAACGCTGATGTGAACAGGCCCTAACCAAACATTTGTACAGAACCCTTTTAAAAATGTAATGTTGGACCTCTCTATGATGATTTTCTTTTTTTCCTTTGAAGCTGAGTCCTGACTTTGTTAATCGCTTGAATGGTAAAATCAAAGAATTACTTCATCTTCTGGAAATTGGTCTAAAGTCTGCAGATCCCGGAGATTCCTCTGTGTACACAGGCTGGTCTGGTAAAATGCATTTTTAATAAAAATTATGCAACAAAGTTACCTATTAATATGACTGTTATATGCATTATCACATGTAAAGTAGACTGAGCCTCTATGGTTGTTTCTTTACATAACTAGGCAAATCCTATCTGAAATTCAGGTATTGTTATGTGTGGCAATTTTGGTTGTCACCCAGCTTTTCCAACTAAGACGTAGGTGAATAATATTAAAGGGAATCTGTCAGCAGTTTTCTGCACTGAAAATTGCAGACCGCGCTATATAGTGGGGGACAGTTAACAATACCTGTGTTTTGTGCAAGAAATCGACGTTTAATTCCCTGGGCACCGCGGTCGCAAGTACTCTTTGATGTTCAAGTGCTCCAGGCTCTCCTAACTAAACGCCGCCATCTCCCTCCTCCCCTCTGCTTTGAGTGACGGCTCTAGCCAGGATACTAACAGGTATTGTTATACTCCTGACAGATTCCCTTTAATGGCTTGACAAAATAGTAAAGCCCAAGGACTTAATTTTTCTTTTTTACCGTAGGCAACATAATATGGTATTGGATGTCCCCCCTTTTAAATCTTTTTTTTTTTCCCTTGCTCATCTCTCTTTAACGCCCGTAAAATTGCGCAACACATTATTAATAAACAATAGAAATGTTTACTACACGACATATACCAGAATACAAATGTAAGACACGTGATACACAGCAGTCACTCATAATAAACATATACATGTCGATGTTAACCACCACTTAAGGCCCTATTACACGGGCCAATCATCATTCCTGATAATTGCCCTGTGTGAACAAGGCAGCAAACAGCCGATGAACGCGTGTTCATTGGCTGATCGGATCGTTTCTGCATCCTAAAGTAGTATTATCGGCAGCACATCTCACTGTGTAAACAGGGAGATGTGATGCCGACATGATAGAAATGTATGGGGACGAGTGATTGTAGTAACGAGCTCTCATTCCCATACATATCTCCTTGTGAAAGACGCAAAAGAGCGCCGATCAACGAGCTGTCTCGTTTACACAGCCCACGTCCGGCCGTGAAATAGGATCCTTACAGTTACCAGTTAACACAACCACACTATCTAATTAAATGACTATCTGTTAATATTGATGATTTATGGGGGCCAAGGGATTATTAAAGATAAAGGGGTTAGTGGCTCCTATTAAGCCAGAGGCAGGACCAGTAAAATTCATGATAAACTGTAATACATAGGTATTAGAGTGTATTGTACCAGAGAGCAAATGATCGCTGGTCCAGCACGTTTTTTTGTTTGTTTTTTCCCCTACAGCAAAAAAACA
Organism: Rhinoderma darwinii; assembly: GCF_050947455.1. Lineage (NCBI taxonomy): Eukaryota > Metazoa > Chordata > Amphibia > Anura > Rhinodermatidae > Rhinoderma > Rhinoderma darwinii. Next base: position 48,713,392 of record NC_134692.1, read on the forward strand.
AACATAATTGGGATTGCCGAGTTCAAAAAAATCCCTAACTACTACAATATAACATGATTTAAAGACTAGTTTTCATATCGTGTTTTTTTTTTTTTTTTCAAATAAAATCGTGCATCAGTGTGATTGGTGCAACTTTCTAAATACATTTTATTAAAAATAATTTTTGATTTTTGAGATACATCTGCCCTGTATACAGAGCAGCTGTATCTTGCACTGAATCTTGTATTGGTCAGGTCTGCGGGACTGACTAGTTCAGTGTCAGCGCGCCCTGCGTGTCTCTACGGCTGGACTCGTCCGTAAAGGACGGAACGTATTTCGGTCGCAAGTCCCGGACCGAACACACTGCGGGGAGCCGGGCTCCTAGCATCATAGTTATGTACGACGCTAGGAATCCCTGCCTCTCCATGGAACTACTGTCCCGTACTGAAAACATGATTACAGTATGGGACAGTTGTCCCGCAGCGAGGCAGGGACTCCTAGCGTCGTACATCACTATGATGCTAGGAGCCCGGCTCCCCGCAGTGTGTTCGGTCCGGGGACTTGCGGCCGAAATACGTTCCGTCCTTTACGGACGTAACATGCTCGTGTGAATCCAGCCTAACACACAGGATCGAGCGGTTACCGATCACCTCTAAGTTCATAACTTTGACATGCAGGATCCACCTGTAATTGATCACCTCTAAGTTCAGAACTTAGATGTGATAGATTACAGGTGGATCAGACAAGCAGGACTCGCTGTCCCTGAACCCGTCAGGACCTGATGGATTCAGGTATCCGTGAACGATACAGCTGCTCTGTATACAGAATATAAAGCAGCTGTATCTCAAAAAGTAAAAATAATTTTTAATAAAATGTATTTAGGAAGTTGAACCAGTCACACTGATGCGCAATTTTTATTTAAAAAAATAAATAAAAAGTCAAATCCTTTAACCCACAGGATGAACACCGTAAAGAAAAGAAAAACACGAGAATTGCTGTTTTTCGGTCACTCCAAATTTTTTCTGTTTCCAAGTACATTATGCAGTAGATTAAATGGTGCCATTAAAAACGACAACTTGCCCCAAAAAAACACAAGCCCACATACATCTGTGGAAGAAAAACTAAAAAAAGTTATGGCTTTTGTAAAGTGGGGAGAAAAATAAAATTATGAAAAAATGGCTGCGACCGCAAGGGATTAACCCCCTAATGACCACCAATATGCATTTTCACGGCGGTTACTAAGGGGCCTTGGGCTAGGCAGTCGCCTTTTCACCGCGGCCGAGTCGAAGTCCTGGATTGGTGTCCTGTGCAGGCTGGAGCAGGTGCTCGGTTGTCTGATGACAGTCGGGCTCCTGCTCAAACGGTAGCCATTGAAGTTTACTTAGATCGCGGCCGTTTAACCCCTTAAATGCTGCGGTCAGTAGCGACCGCAACATTTAAGTTGTTTACAGAGAGAGGAAGCTCCTTCTCTCACCCATCTACAAATACAATCACGGGCCTCTGATGGGGTGCCATGGCAGCCGGGGGCCTAATAAAGGCCACCAGGCTTGCCCTGGTTATATGCCTATTAGGCCGTGCCAGATACATGGCCTAATAGATTGCCTGTCAGTTTTACACTGACAGGCAGTAATGCTCTGGTATACGAAGTATACCAAAGCATTATATATGTGATCTAAAGATCGCATAGTGAAGTCCCCTAGTGGGACTGGAAAATAAGTAATGTTAAATATAAATTATTAAGAGAGAATTCCATAAAAAGTGGTTTTAGTTAATAAAAATGATGCCATCAGCTCATGCGCAGTAGTGCCGATTACAGGGGCGGACGTATTGTTTATACTGCGCATGTGCCAACTAAGATGCAGGAACGTGCGCGCGTTCACTACACTACGGGGCCAGGCTTGAACTCGCCGAGTATGCTGCCTGGCCCATGTCAATCACATCCAGCAGTGAGGGACGGGGGGGGGGGTGGAACAGGGCAATGACGCGCTTACATGTTGGTGCAACGGACACGTCCTCGTTGCATCGGAATGCTAATTTGCATTAACTTAATAAAATTGTTTTTAATGCAAAGCAGGCACGCTGGGGAACAAGGAAAACACATTTAAAATCAGGTTAGCATGAACTATATTAGCATACTTCTAGTTCAACTGGAAGTTCTGGTGGCAGACTCCCTTTAACATGTAATTTAAACCGCAAGGTGAACACCGTAAAAAAAAAAAAAACACAAAAAACAATGGCAAAATTGCTATTTTTTTTTTCATTGCCCTCAAAAAAGTCATAATAAAAGTTAAGCAATAAGTCCCATGTACCCCAAAAAAGTACCAATGGAAACCACATCTCATCCCGCAAAAAACAAGCCCACATTTCACTACATTGCCGGAAAAATAAAAAAGTTATGCCTTTTGGAAAACAACGATGCAAAAACAAATAATTTTTGTTCAAAAGTGTTTATTGTGCAAAAGTCATAAAACGTGGTATCGCCGTAATCGTACCAACTCATAGAACAAAGGTAACCTGTTATTTATGCCGCACGGTGAACGGCGTGAATTTAAAACGCATAGAATAATGATGGAATTTGTTGGGGTTTTTTCTATTCCCCTCCCCCCACCCAAAAAAAGCTAATAAAAGTTAATCAAAAAATTAATGTACCCCAAAAGGGAGCCATTTAAAAAGTAAAACTAATCCCGCAAAAAAAGGTCCTCATACAGCTATGTCAACGGAAAAATAAAGTTACAGCTCTTTGAATGCAACTATAGAAAAACGAAAAAAAATTGCTTGGTCATTAAGGCCCAAAATAGGGGTTAATCTTCCTCACGTCGTCCTAAGCAACAAGCATCCTATAAATATATATAACTATCCTTTACAGATGGAGAGGCTAATTTTTGTAATAGTTTTAAAGCCTAATTTTAGAACTTTGCGTGTTAGTTCCTTTGTTCTGTAACAACTTGCTCTTTGCATTATTTGTATTTCTTCCAGGAATAGCCCTGTTGTATCTTCACCTCTCTGAAGTGTATGGGGATCAGTCGTACTTGCTAAGAGCACAAGAATATGCCTCCAAAGGATTGCACTGCTTGAAGAGACGTGATGTCACCTTCCTGTGCGGTGATGCAGGACCCTATGCAGTAGCTGCCATTATTTTATATAAACTGGGGTCCCACAAGGAGGCGGACGAATGTATTTCAAGGTAAAGGTTTCACATCTTCTTAGTCAAAATAGATTTTCTCCGAAATGTAAAACGAATATGATGCATTTACTTCACCATTAGACTGGGTTCCCACAGTGCAGATTTGCTGCAGATTTTGCCTGAATTTTGTAAGCCAAAACCAGAATTAGATCCAGGAGAGGAGACCCCTAGAAGGCCTTTTTTTTTTTTTTTAAATATGTTTCTTCTGTTTAGGTTCAGTTCCCAGTTTTTTTTTTTTTCAGTTTTAAACAGAAACCCTGGGTACATGGCTAGTAAAAACAAATATTAGCCAGTATATAGAATATATTACTGTATAAAGCAGCTTTGTAAGTTACCTGATTGGTGAGATAGGTGTCTATACCAAAATTGCATTCAGAAGTCTGCTTAGGTGGCATTTCCTCAGCCCTCGGGTGTGATGACTGACGGCTGTGGTGTGTTTTTGTTACGTTTTTAGCTTGCAAGTTTTTGGCTTTGGTTGATGAACTCCCTATGAGAGACAGGGCATAAAAGCATGCTAAAAACGCACCATGTGAACCCACGGGTGGCTGTTCTCTTTATTATACAGTTCAGCAAAACCGCTGCTTTCATTTTGCTGCAACTTTGCAAAAGTCGCAACCAAAAACTGCTACAGTATCGGCACTTGTGAATGTAAGTATTAAAGGGTTTTGCTATGAGGGACATTTGACATATCCACCGGATATGTTATAAATATCAGATAGATGCGGATCCCACCTGTTTCCGTAACTGTGATTCACTAATACGGGATGGAAACCGCATAGCTCAGCATGGTCGGAAAACACGTTTCAGCGGGAACACAGCAGTAGAACGGGTTTTAGGGGGCCCTGTTCTAGAGATAGGTGCGGGTCCCAAAGGTGGGGCCCGCATCAGTCTGATATTTATGACATATCCTGTGGTTATGTCATAAATTTCCCTGATGGGAAAACCCCTTTAACCTCTCAACACCAATGTGTTTTAATGAAGAACTGTTTTGCCCTGTTTTAGTGATGTTTTCTTGTTAACCCCTGACCAAAATAATGTTTTTTACCTGCATTTCTATAACGTTTAAGCCCCTAGCCACCATTTTTTTTACTGCAGAGAGAACCTCTTTTTCTTATGTTAACTCTCTGAGCACCAAAACTGTCAAATTGACAGTATAACTATAGCATGTCCATTTTAACAGGTTCAGGACCAGACACCGTTTAGCCCTTTTTAGCACTCGTTCGTCGACGTGATTTTTGTTTTTTTTCCGTAGACAATGCAGGTTTCTTCTTATTTTTTTTTATACACCTCCTTTTTGCTATTTTAGAATTTTTAGGCTTAAAGTTTGAAAATAATAGTAAAAAATAAATAAGCTTTTTTTACATTTTAGCTATTTTTTTTCTGGTAATAACATAGTTTTACCCTAAAATAGACCTTTTATTTGTGATAGTCATTGTCTACCGTAAATTTTAATATATCTATTTTAGGGTAATTGCCTCAGGGCTAGCATTACGACAATGATTGGCGGAACGTTTTTTTTTGGGGTGGGTATTTTATGCGTATTATTATTAATTGTTTCTGCACTTTGCTTTACTTTTATTTTTTATTACTATGGTCTGTCCCTAATAGGGCTCTGCTGGGTCTAGTAAGACCACTAACGGCATCCCGGCGATCATGTGACCAGTCACATGATCACCGGGACCAATAGCGCCGCTGCCTGTATTCATATACACAGCGCTCATTGAGAAGAGAAGCTTCTATCTTCTCCTCAGGGTCCCGGGTGCTGGAGACCCGACATTCAGCTGCCCGATCACTCGGGCAGCAAGCTAAAACCCGCGCCGTAAATAGTCTATGACTTGGGTTTTAAGGACCCTGACCGCTGGCCGTAAATACAGTTCAAGTATTGGTGCTCAGAGGGTAAAGTTCTCTGCTGTACAGAAAACAGCAGCAATACATCTGTGGTGACAAAGGGGGTTGTATAGTCCATGGGGTTAACAATAAAACACACATGGATGTTGTATCGCAATTTTTGGTACAAAACCTTTCTGAAAAACGCAGCAGTTTCACAAAATACTAGATACAACCCAATGTGTGGATGCAGTCTTAACCACTTCCGAACCGCCCATAGACTATAAACGTCCGGGCGGTCCGCAATTTACTCTGCAGGGCCGTTCCAGAACGTCCTGCAGATTTAGCAGGTTTGCCGCTCCCCTTTTGCTCCAGACAGCTGGATCATGGAACTTTAACAGGAGACCACTCAGCGTGGTTTCCGGTGGTGAGATCGTTGTGACAACCTGTCACAACGATCACATTGCTCCTAACAGCAGTGCTTACGCGCCGACTGTGAGGAGCTCCGTGATACAGCTGTCTAGACAGCTGATATCATGGAGCTTTCACCCATTGACCACTCAGTGTGGTCTCCGGTTATGTGAACGCTGTGACAGCATGTCACAGCGATCACATTGCTCCTCCCAGCAGCGCTTGCGCGCCGACGGTAAGGAGCTCAGCTATGTGAACGCTGTGACAGCCTGTCACTGCAATCACATGCGTGCCGGCGGTAAGGAGCTCCATGACACAGCTGTCTAGAGACAGCTGTATCACCGAGCTTCAGTGTTCTCTGGTCAGGTGATCACTGTGACAGCCTGTCACAGCGATCACCAGTTGCATCTTCTCTCTCTCTGGCAGACTTTCCGTAATTTAGATTTAAAGAATAAAATGCTAGCTGCCTGCAGCCACCACTAGAGGGAGACTACTACTGCATACTGTAGCAGATAGAGTTCAATAATAACACCGTATGCAGTGAGCTATTGCTAACCGTAGCTGAAGGTAACTAGCATGTTCATGTCCCTATGCAGGGAATTTGGAGTTCCGGATCAGAAATACAGCTCCAACTGCTATAAACATACACTATATGGCCATGTTCACACAGGGCAGATCTGCTGTGTAAAAGTACACCGCGTATCCATCCTGGAACCCGCAGGGAATTCCGCCCCAAAAAAGGCACCAAATTGTAGTGCAGTTTCTCGGACGGAATGTCTGCTGTGGAAAACAGTGGTTGGAGAAAAAAAAAAAAAAGTTTATACTTACCTTAGTCTCCATTGCCATGGCGACAGGTCCCTCTATTTGACGCGCAGTTCGGCCTCCTGGAATGATGCTGCAGTCCATGTGACTACAGCCTGTAATTGGCTGCAGCAGTCACATGGGATGAAATGTTTGGGTGGTAAATATAAACCTTTTTATTCATTTTAAATGAAAAAAACCCTTATTTTTTGAGTTGCGATTTTTGAGGAATCGCAGCATTTCCGCCGCAGAAATCGCAAAACATTTGCTATTTGTTGCGGGTGTTCCCCATTGAATTGAATGGAGAGGTAAGACCGCAACAGAAAAGCAGCGATTCCGAAGCATAAATTGACATTCTGCGGATGGAAGAAGCAGGTCAATTTCTGAAAGGTTTTCGGCTGATTTTTCTTTTTTTTTTCTTTTTACGCAGCGTTGTTGAAATCTCATCCACTCTGCTGCTAGTATAAATACGCTGTTGATTTTATGACATGAAAACCATTGTGGAAAATCTGCCATGTTTGAACAAACCCTATGGCCAAAAGTATGGAGACATCCCTCCTAATTAGTGAGTTCAATTGTTTCAGCCACACCCATCACAAACAGGCACACAACCATGCACTCTCCATAGACAAACATTGGTAGTAGTATGGGTCATAATGAAGAGCTCAGGGACATTAAACGTTGCATTGTCATAGGATGCCACCTTTGACAAAAGTCAGTTAGTGAAATTTATGATCGACTAGATCTTCCCCGGTCACCTGTAAGTGCTATTATTGTGAAGTAGAAGTGTCTCGGATTAAAAGCAGCTCAGCGATGCAAATTCGTAGAGTGGGGTCGGGAAGTGCTACAGCACATGGCGCAGAAAAATTTCCTGTCCTTTTGGAGGTATAGCTGTGGCCACGCTTCATTTTAATAATTTTTTTGGGCAATGGGATCTTGTCAAGGATAAAAACCGGGTTTAATTAGCTCCCAGAAATTTATTACGTTAAATGTATTATCTGGTCTGCATGGCCCTATTCTCTATCTTGAAATGAGGAATATACCCTCTTGTTTTTGGGATCTGTTATGAAAGTGAACACAAGCCATTACCTTCCGTTCCCTGATGTTAGCCACCTTCACCACTAGAGGGTGCTGTAAAGTTTTACAAAGCTAACATTTTGTGTGTGTTGATATAGACATATAAATGATAGTGTTCTACACTATGAAGGAGATTTATTACTAGTTCTACGCCACTGACGTAGAAAAGTCTCAAATGGCACAAAAGTCGCCACTTTTCTAAAACGAGAGCAGAGCTTCCTATAATTAACGCTTGAATCTGGCGTAAATTATAGCACGAAGCTACGCCAGCACATAGCTGGCGTAGATTTGACTCTTGTGGCATACGGACAGCCAGAAATGTGCCTAATTTAATAAAATAGGCCCATCTTACGCCAGCATTTTTTAGATTGACGTGTCTGAAATGCCAGTCTTAATACATTTTCCCCTATATGTTAAATCTAAAACGGATCACCGCATTCTGCAGCTTTTGTTATTTTTTAAAAGATAGGGCTTGTTCACCCGTGCCGTAATTGCTGCATATTTTGTGTCCGGAATTGCGGATGAAAAATACGCAATGGAATACAGTAGCAGCAAAGAGGGTTTGATTGTACAAATGTCCCGAAATTCACCTGCGGTGTGTAATTTTATTTCCGCACCATGTCAAATACTGCAGCAGAAAGTGGACTGATTTCTTGCATTTTTTTTCCTGTAGTAATCATGCAAAAATCACAGCAGAAGATTGGCACCATTAAAATGGTGCGGATTTTCAGCTAGTTGATGGGTAATTGCAATTCCGTTATGCGTGGACACCGCCCCATGCACACGCCCGTGCCCGTAATCACAGTCCGCGATTATAGGCACGGCTGACCGGGGGTATGGGAGCATGGTCTGTAAAATAAAAAAAAATAGGACATGTCCTATTTTTTTACGAAAACTTTCTACGGCCCTGACACCTTCGCCTAAATATATGGGAAGGTGTCCGTCGGCCATAGAAATGAATGGATCCGTAATTACGGACCATAATTACAGATAAAATCTACGGTCGTGTGCATGTGGCCTAAAGCAGCAGCTTGTCCTCCTTATAATACATAGATGCATATGGTCTGCCAGAGGGAGTGCTTATCTTTTCTGCAAAGGGGGCTTCCCGAAGCACCCCCTCTATTACATTTATATGGGTTGGTAAAACCAGACAACCCTTCAGATGGAAGGATTAAGCATGTTAAGCAATTCCTTGCAGTGATTTGATGAGTTAGTTTATTCTATTATTTTGTTTTCCCAGAGTGCTTCAGATGCACCCTTCTGTGATGAAATTGGAGTCCCGACTACCAGATGAGCTTTTGTATGGCCGTATGGGTTACCTATACACCTTGTTGTTCATCAACAAGTATTACAAAGGAGAGAAGGTTTCTTTCAGATGCATCCAAGAGGTGAATGCACGGCCATTGTAAAAAGTCAAATTTGTGATTGGAAGAAAATGTGCTGTTTTATTTCGGTTTTGTAGAACTCCAATAAGCTGTAAATTGATATTGATTATTTTCTATGTGCAGTAATTGGAATGTATACAATGCAGACATGCTCTAACTAACAACTGCTGGTACTACAAGGATGTTTCACAGAGTAAAGCCATTTTTTTTTTTTTTTCAGGTGTGTGAAGTCGTTCTAAAATCTGGTGAGAACTTCTCTGTGCACAAACGCATGAGAAACCATAGCCCGTTATTGTACGAATGGTATGGAGAGTACTATGTTGGACCAGCCCATGGTCTTGCAGGCATTTATTACTACTTAATGCAGGTATGTTTACTGTACAAAGGAATTACAAAAAAAAAAAAAGTATATCAATAACTAAAAATACTAAGATTTTGGAGCTGTTTAACCCTTTCATGATGTTTAGGAGCCAAATTTTAATTTTTGGAGTACTACTTTCTAAAGTTGAATTTTGTTTTTATTTCTGTCTAACCCCAATTTTTACATGAGGCTTGTTGGCTTGGGGTAATTATTTTGTGTCTGACGTAATGTACATTCTGGGTGACAGGAACATTTTAATGACTGATCACCTGCTTGTTTCCCGACCCCCTCGGCACAGGAAATTCCTGTGATGTCGTTAATGATGTCACTGGTTTCCCTATCAAACTGCCCCAATTGTAGAAGTGGCGGCTTCTGCATTTGATTACACAGCGCTTAATAGGAGTGCTGCATTAAGGTATTTTATTCTCAAGGCTTATTACCAGGTCAACTACAATATTACAAGTGGTGGTTGTGATGAGTCTACCCCTTTTACATACACTAGATAGATATACTGCAATATAGGTGGTTATATGCGATAAACTTAAATGTGTCAAGATCATAAAGGCTATGGGAACCTTTGAGGGGCGTTATTTTTTTATAAACCGTTAAGTCAGTGTATTTGGTGTAACTTTATAATTAATCTTTATTAAAAATGTGTTTTACTTTTTGAGATACAGCTGTTCTGTATTCTCCATACACAGCAGCTGTTTCTTTTGTTTTGACCTGAATCCGTTAGTCCCGTGGACCTGATGGGGGTTCAATGTCAGCAGATAGGATTCACCTGTAATCCATCACATCTAAGTTATAGATAACAGGTGAATCCTGCACATCAACGACACTCCGGACCGGCTGACACTGAACGCGGACCTGACGGCAGCAGGATTTAGAGCTAGATACAGCTGCTCTGTATAGAGAACATAGAATTTTTAATAAAGGCTAATTATAAAGTTACACCAAACACAATGACTGACCTGTTTATTTAAAAAAAAAAATGGCCATCAAAGGTTTACATAGTCTTTAAATGAAAGGCCATTCGTAGACATTGGAAAATTACTTATCACATTGTATCTACTACAGCAACTTGGAAATGCTCTGATCCAAGGATATCAGGGCAGATATACCATATGAGTTTCCTACTGCCTATCAGATTGCATGTAATGGATTAAGCTAATGAATTTCTTTGCTCATGATTACTGGTGGATTGTTAGAGAGACATAAAGGAGGTGAGCTATTAAGAGTAAGGGCCCGTATACTGTCTTTGCACAGGGGCCCCTCTATTTGTCTGCCCATGGATGATCTGTTCCATACTCTATATATTATGATATACTTTGGAGAAAATTAAGACCCATAAATCAATACTCTTGCATCGTGCCAACAGCCTTTAATTCTGTCACCCCCTTCAATCTTTTTCAACCATGCTTCCCCACAATTTTCTAGTATGATTTATTTAGATACTCTTTCAAAAGCTCAATTAAAACATAAAAATATATAGATGCCAGAATTCCTGCAAGCATGAAATACATAGTATACTAGAAATGACTGTGGAAGAGGAAATGTATTACCTTTAAAGAGGACCTGTCAGCTCTTCTGACATGTCTGTTCTAGTGAATACTTGCATTCTCCATAAAATAATGATAGCATCTATACTTAGAACTCAGTGTTGTGACGTCCCTCTGTCATTCCTCCTAGTAATGTATTAATAAATTGACAATTGGGTTAGTCATGTGTGATTGTGAGAAATATGTTTTTCTTTATACTTCATGTTGCACTTGTTGATAGTCTAAGCTGCTCATAGAAATGGGGATTTTTTTTTGTAGTTAAAAATTTTAGGCATCAGCAACAGTACCAGCATACAAAAAAAAAAAAAATCCCCAACAGTGGATGATGTATGCAGTAAGGTGATTCCAGGTCCGGTATGTGCATTTACTAGTTTAGTATAAATCGAAATAATTTACTAGCTGTGTTGTGCTTGGCCTCTGGTACAGGTAATGTGCTTGCAGAAAAAGTAATATTGCATTATTCTTCTCAGCCTGAATGTAACATCAGTAGTGAAAAGCTACAGACCCTTGTTCGACCAAGTGTGGAATATGTCCGCCAGCTCAAGTATCCTTCTGGAAACTATCCTGCCTGCATTGGAGACAGCAGAGATCTTCTGGTGCACTGGTGTCATGGAGCGCCTGGTGTCATTTATATGTTAACACAGGCTTACAAGGTACTTATCACTGTTCCTGTGCTCTGATCGAAATATTCCCAGTTTTATAAGTCTATAAATATAGTGACGTTTATCTTGAGGTGTCGTCTTTTTAAAAAAAAAAATGTTATTTTTTTTAAACACATTAACATAGCCTTTCTCACACAGCATGTATTGATTGGTGTTTGTGTACATACATACATACACGCGCACATATACATACATAAATACATACACGCGCACATATACATACATACACGCGCACATATACATACATACATACATACATACACGCGCACATATACATACATACATACATACACGCGCACATATACATACATAAATACATACACGCGCACATATACATACATACACGCGCACATATACATACATACATGCATACATACATACATACACGCGCACATATACATACATACACGCGCACATATACATACATACATACACGCGCACATATACATACATACATACATACATGCGCACATATACATACATACATACACGCGCACATATACATACATACACTCGCACATATACATACATACATGCATACACGCGCACATATACATACATACATGCATACACGCGCACATATACATACATACATACATACATACATGCATACACGCGCACATATACACACATACATATATACATACATACACGCGCACATATACATACATACATGCATACACGCGCACATATACATACATACATGCATACACGCGCACATATACATACATACATACATACATACATGCATACACGCGCACATATACATGCATACACGCGCACATACATGCATACACGCGCACATATACATGCATACACGCGCACATATACATGCATACACGCGCACATATACATGCATACACGCGCACATATACATGCATACACGCGCACATATACATGCATACACGCGCACATATACATGCATACACGCGCACATATACATGCATACACCCGCACATATACATGCATACACCCGCACATATACATTCATACACCCGCACATATACATGCATACACGCGCACATATACATGCATACACGCGCACATATACATGCATACACGCGCACATATACATGCATACACGCGCACATATACATGCATACACGCGCACATATACATGCATACACGCGCACATATACATGCATACACGCGCACATATACATGCATACACGCGCACATATACATGCATACACGCGCACATATACATGCATACACGCGCACATATACATGCATACACGCGCACATATACATGCATACACGCGCACATATACATGCATACACGCGCACATATACATGCATACACGCGCACATATACATGCATACACGCGCACATATACATGCATACACGCGCACATATACATGCATACACGCGCACATATACATGCATACACGCGCACATATACATGCATACACGCGCACATATACATGCATACACGCGCACATATACATGCATACACGCGCACATATACATGCATACACGCGCACATATACATGCATACACGCGCACATATACATGCATACACGCGCACATATACATGCATACACGCGCACATATACATGCATACACGCGCACATATACATGCATACACGCGCACATATACATGCATACACGCGCACATATACACGCGCACATATACACACACATATATACATACATGCATACACTCGCACATATACATGCATACATACACACGCACATATACATACATACACGCGCACATATACATACATACATACATACACACATACACGCGCACATATACATACATACATACATACACGCACGCGCACATATACATACATACACGCGCACATATATATATATATATACACATACATACACACGCACATATACTCACACGCATACATACACTCGCAAATATATATATACATACACGTGCACATATACACATACATACACGCGCACACACATACATACATACATACATACATATACACACACATACATACACATATACACACACATACATACATACACGCGCACATATACACATACATACACGCGCACATATATACATACATACATACATACATACACGCGCACATATACATACATACATACATACACGCGTACATATACATACATACATACATACATACACACACGCGCTCATATATACACACACACACACACACACACACACACACACACACACACACATCATTGACTTATGGGGTCTGATAATTCTTAAGGCAAGAATGGTACAAAGCAGTACTGAACAGCGCCTAATTCAGTTATTTTCTTAAAATATGCAGCCAGCAGTCTATCCGTCCCCCAAAAATTCCCACGTCTGTGAAATGGTATTTGGAAAGAAAGCAAGATTTTTTTTTTATTCAAATCTTTCTACTGACTGGAAGTTTAGTCAAGCACCCTTCTATAGATAAAAAACAATATTTTATAGATAAGTCACATAAAATGTGAAAGTCGCATACACACACGAAAATGCCTTTACCAGCTTTTAATTATTGCATAATATGGAAAAACCTGGGTGAGTAAAGGGCCTGCCCAGCGTCATGGTATTTAAAATGGCAGAACCCATAATATGGACAGAAACTACAGCTGTGAATATTATTTATATATAAAAAGGTCAATATTTATATTCTGTAAGTGATATATATGTACATATATATACACCGTGCATAAAAAGACTGTCTCTCTAGAAAGTGACACTGTCGTGATCTACTAGCCGCATCTCCTGCTAAAATGTGCAATCGGCCGCGAGAGATGCAGTCAGGCAGGACTGTTGGGTTGCCAATGCAATTGTACGATGGCCGAAACCGCTCCTGCCTTGGACCATCCTGCCCCATGCTGCATGTGGCTATTAGATCGTGGCAGAGTCACTTTAAGCTCGCATTGTCCAGCTGCTGTTCTACGGAATTTAACTACTCAACGTTCTGCGTATGTTTTTTTTATTGCTAGATTTTTCAGGATGGTGAATATCTAGCAGATGCCGCACTGTGCGCTGAGATCTCTTGGCAACGTGGATTGTTGAAGAAAGGATATGGTATATGCCATGGAGTAGCAGGAAATGCCTATAGTTTCCTTGCAATGTTCAACCTGACTCATGATTTGAAATATTTGTACAGAGCCTGTAAGGTGAGCGGTTTGGCCTAATGTGCGGGGATTTATACAAAATGGCTTTACAATATGTGTATGCCACTGCTGAGTGACGCTGTTATCCTGTCCTGACTGCTCGTCCTGTCATCGTTTCTCTTTTGTGCCTTTCAGTCCTCCATTAAAGGGGTATTTTGGTGTCCGATATTTATGCCATATCCTACAGCACTCTGCTGTTTCCATAACCCCCATGAGAGAGCATATGTATGACTGCTTCTCTCCTCTATAGTTGCTGTGGTAATATCCAGGGACATGTAATTGTTTTATTTTGTTATATACAACACATCTATTGGGTATAGGCCTCATGCACAGGACCGGGCATTTGCGGTCGTATACTATCCGCAATTGCGCACAGTATAAAACACACGTTAACCTATGGGTCAATGCACACGACCGTGGTTTCCACGGTCCGTGTATTGCCCGAATCCCAAACCGCCAAAAATTAGGACATGTCATTATACAGTCCAGATTTGCGGTCCGGGCTCATTGAAATCAAGCTGCGACTGTGTGCATGAGGCCCAACTCAACTTCTATAAGCTAGTATATATAATCTAGACAAGAAGAGCAAATGTATGAACGTAGCCATAATAACTAGCCAATCACTAGAGTAAAGTGGTTTTCTGAAAAAAAACATTGATGGCCTATCCTGTAAGGCACAGGCGCGAAGTAGCTATGGCTCTCCGAATGCGCTAATGCAAAAACTAAAGAAATTGCAGTGTTCTGAAGATGCTAAATACTCTGCATCCTTAATCCATACTTGCACCTATGTAAAGAACGGGGGACCCCACGCCATCTTGCCTGGTGAGGCGGTTGCCCTGTCGAAGCGAAGAATGAATGGAGGGCTGGTAAAGGTGTTGTTTGAGAATACCCCTTTAAGGGCACAGGCAGAGATAATGTTCTAGGTAACAGCCTTTTCATGGTGAAACTGCTGTTTTTAGTAATGAATATACTTCACATTTCTCAATTTTTGGGAGCATGTTTTTTTTTAAATGAGTTGATAGAAAATGAAAAATATGAAATTTCTTATCTCAATAACTGTTCAATAGCTTAACATTGCATTGTTAATATTGTGTTGTTCTGCCAGTTTGCAGAGTGGTGCATGGATTATGGACATCATGGCTGCAGGACTCCAGATTCTCCATTTTCCCTTTTTGAAGGTATTTGAAATCGATTCCCTTTATATCCCATTTAAAAAAATATATTAAGAATAAGAAATACAGCAGCACTCGAGTTTCCAAAAGGTGTTAGTCTTTATTCACCAAGCAATAAAACTGCAACGTTTCAACCCCTGTTGGGTCTTTGTCAAGCATTTTAATTAAAAAAATATATATCATTGTCTTGGAAAAACGACTAATATAGAAGTCATAAATAGTCCAGGCTGCAGCCTGTACTACGAGATCTTGTTGAGTTTTGAAATTTTGCTAAAATTAGATTTTATGTTCTCTTTCATTTCAACATGTGAAATGGGAAAACCACTTTAAAACCCCAGGCTCTCCTTTATTCACTTTTTTTTTAATCTGTAATGGGGATAACAAATCATAAGACACAATCTTAAGAAGGGGTTTTCCAGAAAAAAAACAACATTGCTAGCCTTACCTTAAAGAGGCTCTGTCACCAGATTTTGCAACCCCTATCTGCTATTGCAGCAGATAGGCGCTGCAATGTAGATTACAGTAACGTTTTTATTTTTAAAAAACAAGCATTTTTGGCCAAGTTATGACCATTTTTGTATTTATGCAAATGAGGCTTGCAAAAGTACAACTGGGCGTGTTGAAAAGTAAAAGTACAACTGGGCGTGTATTATGTGCGTACATCGGGGCGTGTTTACCACTTTTACTAGCTGGGCGTTGTGTATAGAAGTATCATCCACTTCTCTTCACAACGCCCAGCTTCTGGCAGTGCAGACACAGCCGTGTTCTCGAGAGATCACGCTGTGTCGTCACTCACAGGTCCTGCATCGTGTCAGACGAGCGAGGACACATCGGCACCAGAGGCTACAGATGATTCTGCAGCAGCATCGGCGTTTGCAGGTAAGTCGATGTAGCTACTTACCTGCAAATGCTGATGCAGAATCAACTGTAGCCTCTGGTGCCGACACGATGCAGGACCTGTGAGTGACGTCACAGATCTGCACTGCCAGAAGCTGGGCGTTGTGAAGAGAAGTGGATGATACTTCTCATCAGAGCGCCCAGCTAGTAAAAGTAGTAAACACGCCCCGATGTACGCACATAATACACGCCCAGTTGTACTTTTACTTTTCAACACGCCCAGTTGTACTTTTGCAAGCCTCATTTGCATAAATACGAAAATGGTCATAACTTGGCCAAAAATGCTCGTTTTTTAAAAATAGAAACGTTACTGTAATCTACATTGCAGCGCCGATCTGCTGCAATAGCAGATAAGGGTTGCAAAATCTGGTGACAGAGCCTCTTTAAAGTGGTTGTCAAGGTTAGGGGCTGTGTTTTTTGTTAACTGATGATCTATCCACAGGATAGGTCATCAGTATATGATCTGTGGGTGTCGACACCCGAATCCCACACTGATCCGGCTGCCTCCGGGCATTGCAAGCTATGCAGGGGTCGGTGTTGGAAGCAGAAGCTTCCATCCACTGTATAGAGACTGTACTGCAGCTCTGCTCCTATTCAAGTAAATAGTAGCAGCGCTGCAATAACCCAGCACGGCCGGTATACAGTGGTCAGAGCCTTCTGCTTCCGGCACCGACACCTGCATAGCTTCTGGCAGCCGGACAGCTTATCGGTACTGGTGTCGGACCCCACCGATCATATAGTGTGGATAAGTCATCAGTATAAAAAGCAGCCCCGAACCTGGACAACCACTTTAAGAGGAACAATCAACGAATGGTTGGTGGCAGTCGTATCCCTGGGACCCCCATCGATAAACACTTGCATTGGGATTAGATGCAGCACCAGGCAAAGTCACATTTACTGACTCTGTGCCTAGATAAACATTAAAGGGGCCACAACGCTCACTGGTACCTTGATGTTTATTTTATATCTTAATAATTTGTATAACCATCAAATTCTGATATCCGAATCTGACAATTATAAATAGATGAGCGGTGCTACATAGTCACTATTTATTGCTTCCTGCAGAAACAGTCTCACGCATTGGTTTTTGCAGGAAGTTGCTTCTATGCTAACCACTGATTGACATGTAGAGCCACCTCCCCCTTTAAAAAATATTTTTTTAGCGGCTGCGATGCGTATTATACAGTTTTGTGTTTCAGCTGCTGCAGAACATCACACTGTTAATGCTGTGGACTTTCTTTATGAAAAAGACGAGGGCGTTGCATACTAATCATAAAGAGCTTCTGCAGCAGCTAGGGTGTGCATCCTAAGAAATAATACAATAAATTATAAAGAATATTAGAAGTATCTTCAGGGTTCCGTGACTTGTATCAATGCACTCATGCTTTTATATGGCCGTAGAGCTCCATGGTGACTTTTTATATTATTGTAATTTTCAGTAGAGGGTACATTATTCTATAGATCTGTTTTATTTTTCTTATAAGTTTGTATTCTTTACCTACAGGGCTGGCTGGCACCATTTATTTTTTGGCCGACTTAATGGATCCTGCAAATGCCAAGTTTCCTGCCTTTGAGATATAGTTCCAGTTGTGCGATGCTCGAAATCTAAGAGGAGTCTGTTCATGTCTTCAGCACTTAGAATACTTCCTTCAACATCTTGATAAGAGACGAGGTTCATAGATGTAATGTTTTTCAATGGATATGACAAGTGACGTCATTTTGCATTTCTTTGTTAATATGACAATGCTTGTCCAATTAATCTGCCTACCGCACAGCAGCAACCTTGCTTTCCGTTACAGTGAAGATGTTAAGCAGTTATTGTTCTGCACAATGGACCGGCAATGTTATCATTATTTTTTTTTTCCCCCTCTTATTGCTGAAAAAAGAGGCCTATGTGATGTTAACTATTTAAATGCCACTTGCTTTTTTCTGCACCTTACCTGGACTTACTGATGCATAGTGAAGTATAATGGCGATAATATGATTTAGGAGAAAAACTGTACAAATAGTGGAGGATAAAACATTTGCTTTTTGCGTACACAAGATTTAATATTTGTATATTGCTGTGTAGAAGGCAAATCAGAACAGGACAGTTCAAATTATTTCAAAATGATTTTTTTTTTTTTTGTGGACAGATTTAGGTTTTTTCTTTTTTGACTTATGGTGTGATATAACAGTATTACAACTACTGTGTTGATCTTGTTCTGAAGAAAATAGATGGAACTAAATGTAACTTTCCACTGCTTAAATGCGGAATTCCAGTAATAAATAATAAAAAAAAATACTATATAGAAATTGATGATGATTAGTGATGGCCTTTTTCCTGTGATGATCCTTGTTGTCCCAATTTAAAGGTCAGCGATGTGCCACTATAAAAAGTTGTACGCTGTACGGTCTGTGCACGTAGCAGTGCCATATGCACAGACCATGTACGCCAACGACTTGTGAGGCGCCATGTTCTCCCCAGAAGCAATGTCTCTAGAGGAGAATACCTCCTTAGTACGGCATGCATTAGAGCATGTAAAAAAAAAAAGAATAATTCTGCATGAATCTGTGAGATGAAATCTCTGGGTGCCTGTGTATAAAGATGGAGGCACACGAAGGTACAATTTGGGCCGTAGTTGTCTAGGCGTCCTATACTAAATCTGTACAACATGGATATGTCCAAGTACTTGAGCCCTTAAACCAAATGTCGATTTTAGCCAAGTTTGGAAAAGTCACATAAGACTTAAAGGGGTTTTCCCATTGGGGACATTTAGGACATATCCACAGGATATGTCCTAAATGTCAGATGTAGGTCCCACCTCTGGGACCTGCACCTATCTCTAGAACAGGGTCCTCTAAACCCCGTTCTAGCTTTTTGTGCACTTGCTGACTCTCGGCGATTTCTTGCTTACATTGTTGGGATATGGTCGGGAGTTATAGAAACAGCGTAACTCGCTGAGCTATGCTGTTTCCGTAACTCCCATAGTAATGAATGGCAGTTACGGAAGCAGCGTAGCATGTGAGCTACGCTGTTTCCGGAACTACTATTCAATTCTAGGTTTCCGTAACTCCTGACCATGTAATCAGTAAGTGGCTGGGAGGCAGCGTGAGCACAAAAAGCTAGAACGGGGCTTAGGGGACCCCATTCTAGAGATAGGTGCAGGTCCCAGAGGTGGGACCCGCATCTATCTGACATTTATGACATATCCACAGGATATGTCCTATATGTCTCTGATGAGAAAACTCCTTTAAGTCAACTTTGAAATGCCCATATACATTAGATGAACGTCAGCTGAACCTGCCCATTTCAGCTGGACCAGTTGACCAACTAATGGATTTTGAGGGGTGTTTGAGCTTCCACCGACAGCAGATGTCGGGGAGGGAAGAAGGATCGGGGAATGTTGTATTTCACCATGCCCAATCCTTTATTCTCCACGGAGATAAGGCACTGCTGGAGGTGTCGGACGGCGGCCTGTTCCACTTTCCCCATTGAGAACACATGCACCCTCGGCTGAGTGTGTATGGGGGTCGGGAGTACTAGATGGGACATCTATCAAAGTTGTATGGCCAACCTTAAGAATCCTGGGAAAGAGGCCTTTAATGATCTTCATCAATTTCCATAAACTGATTTTACTGGGGGAAGTTGCTGTCAGCTACTCGTATAGGTATTCAAATGATTGACCTTTCATGTAGTGGACGGACAGCCCGCCCACCAGAGATAGAGCCGCTGCTTGTAAGGGACTCCCCTTTATCATGTTCATTTGCCATAATAGGTTATATGGTCTGGAGTTGTCCTGATAGAAGGTATTGTTAGGGGTCAGAAAACCCTTTTTATGTATCTTTTTTTCTTTTCTTTTTTTTTTAGTCATACTTCAGTAATTCTCCTCCTTTTTATTTTACTTAATTTTTTTTGTATAAAATGTAAAATTGTCTATTTGTTGCTATTACAACATTTATGGTTGTTACATTTACTTGCATATAACGGTTTTAAATTGTCAGTACTGAAAACAATTCGCCAGTTAGGATCTTATAAGGTAACTCTATTCAACAGTTAAGGGGAGTAGAGATAATGACAGTACAGACTTGGGCCTCATTTACTCTGCAGTATAATGGTGGGTATTTGTAAGCCAATAACAGGAGTGGGTCTATAACAAAGAAGAAAAGCAAATCTTACCTTTTATACTTTTTCTGTGTAGGTTCCACATCGGAATTCAAAATACTGCCGCCTGAATGAGGCCTTAGACCTTTTTTTCAGTTGCAACTTGTTCGAGAAGCTCCGTAGGCTCTTTCAGGTAGACATTAGAATGACCGTTCTACTTAAAGAGGACTTGTCCGTTCTGCTGACACATCTGATTTACTAAATCTGTGCATTCCCTATGACAATTCTGAAGCACTTTTCCTTAGAACTCTGCGTTGTTGCCATTTACAGTGTCCCTGACGCGGTCATACTGTGTAGGGAAACACCCAATTGACACAGGCAATGGTAATGTCCAGTTGTGAATTTATTCATGCATTTCCAGGAGGAATAATAGAAGATGGTCACAATACAGAGTTCTTAACCCAAAAAATGCTCCAGCATTATTTCATCGAGAAGACAAGTATTTAACGAGCGCTGACGGGTTCTCTTCAAAGATTATCTGTCACCAGCCAGACCTCTTAATAAGTTTTCTGTAAAATACCCTGTTAAAGGAAAGTTAGTGTGTGC
The DNA here is from genome assembly GCF_050947455.1 of Rhinoderma darwinii. Classification (NCBI taxonomy): domain Eukaryota; kingdom Metazoa; phylum Chordata; class Amphibia; order Anura; family Rhinodermatidae; genus Rhinoderma; species Rhinoderma darwinii. Next base: position 48,734,512 of record NC_134692.1, read on the forward strand.
CCCTCGATCAAGGGGTGAAAGATTTGTTTCAGTCCCCTCAGTCAGGAAGTGCCGAAAGGGATCGGATGACTAAAGTGTAAGGTGTTATGTCCGTACAAGATTAACTCCGTCTTGTATGGATTGAAGTTCCTTTATCTGCTCTCAAATATGTCTTCTGGTTTTTAGGTTAAAAGGACTAGCTCTGTGATTTATTATTATTATGTTGGTGGTGTTGTGCTTTTTATTTTTAACAGCCAGCTGATGGCAGAATAAAGTAGATGTAGTTAGGTATGACACTTTAGGTAAGATACATCCACAGTGCTTACAATGCCATGTACAGTGGGCAGTGTTTCTAGGCATTTACACATTAAAAGGTATTATTGACTTCTGTCTGTCTACACAGTTGTTTTTACTAAAGCTACTACAGCAATGCCAAATAATTTTACGGGCCTACATCACATCAATGTATTCATTTCTCAGTTATATTCTTCAATAACTCAATATCTATAACCTCGAACTATAATATAATTTTTTTTACATCTATCTAGACTGGGTAAATTAATAGAGAATCCTCTTGGTATTGAAAGTTTCTTTATTTTATCCAACATTAAAAAGGACCTGTCAGCTCTCCTGACGTGTCTGTTTGTTTTAGTAAATACTTGCGTTCCACATTATTCTGGAGCATCTGTTCGTTGAACGCTTGGTTGTGCTGTTAGGCCTCATGCACACGACCGTAGCCATGTGCACGGCCGTGACTTTCGTGTTGGCTGGGGGCGGAGTGTCACCGGCAAGCCGCCTGCAAATCGTGGACCGTGCACATGGCCGCGCCCATTATTTGCTATGAGCCTGCCTACAGAACATGGCCGTAATAAGACATGCCCGTTCTTTCGGCGCTCCGGGGCCATGCACGGACCATGGAAACCACGGTCGTGTGTATGATCCCATAGGAATGAATGGGGCTGCAATTCTATGGAATTTTGGGGGAATTGCGGCTGCAAAATCACGTTTGTTTGCATGGGGCCTTACGCTATTATTTCTCCTAGAAATGTATGGATTTATTGTTGACTGGGTATTACCATTTTCCTTGTCGATAGGGTGTGTCCCTACACACGCTGACGCTGCTAGCGCTGATTGGACAGTGTGTTTAGGATCACACCCTGTTGACAAGAGGAGGTGTAACGCCCAGTTGTCAGTTTATTACACTCCCAGGAGGAATAACAACAGAGGAACTGCACAACCATAAATTCTAAGAAATTATGCACCAAAACTTTTATTTTATGGACAATGCAAGTATTCACTAAAATAGACTTGTTTGTAGAGCTAACTAGTACTCTTTGAAATCATCTTAGGTACATTGCAGATGTGTTTTGGTTAGTGCTAGAAATTTATTAAGCAAATTGGTCTCAAAAAAATATGCAGGGTTTGAAAAAATTGGCATAAAAAAAAGTGCCAAATTTACTATGCGTTTACCACCACTTTTAACTGTTTTGTGCATTACTCAAGTTTCCAAAATTGTCGGGGGGGGGAAAGAGGCATGTCCAAACACTCGTAATGTGTGCCATATCTATTAAATAGAAAATCTCTAGCATCCACTGCATCAAATGCTTCTAGTGCTGCAGTTTCTGCTCGCTTTTTTGATTAGGGTTTCACGGTGAGAATAAAGGGACCACTAAAGTTGTGACTTGGTTATTGCACATTAGTGGGTAATAAAGGCAGGGAAAATACGAAGGACTAATTCGACTTCTCTTTTTTAAAACATCTATGGTGCCACTCGGGCCATCTTTTACAGTATCCGAGTGGCACCAATTCACTTCAGTGGGTCCCACCGTCTGAAAACGGACCCGACTCGCTGATCCTGGGAAAGATAGAACGTGGTCTATCTTTCCACAGTTCACGGATGGGACTGAGGTGGTACACACGGTAGTGTGCAAGAGCGCTTAAACCGGCTATACACATGAAATAACTGTTGTGTGACCATAGGATTGGCCGACGGCTATTCCTCCCAACGCCACCATAAACATGCACACTTGGCTCAGCTAAGCGGGCATGTTTATTTAATTGGAGAAAGGGGAAATAAGTCATTGCCAGACTTCACATGCAATTACTTATCTCTCGTGGAAGCAAAAGATCATGGGCATTTGAAATCCTACAGCCTCTTTCCCCCAACACATGGAGAGTCTGGTGACCCCATACCCTTAGGATCGTTGGTTGAGCCTGCTGAAGTCGGCAGGTTTGGGTAACTTTTTTTTTAATCACAAGTGTATGGCCGTCTTTACCTGCATGAACAATAAATGGACCCAGGTAGCTGGTGGGCTAAATTTATGAACAATAAACCATATAGGGCTTATTCTTTTGCCAATGGCAATTTGGTTTATTGGCCATCTTTACCATCACATCAAAGAAGTGTACAGTTGTTTTGTATGTAAACTAGATAAAAATGCTTAGAGTTCAGATGCCACTTTATCTAGTATCTGGGATGCATTAATCTTTAAAACTATCAACAAATCACTATCATATATACATTCCTCAAAATTGAATTTGCAATACCAAGAAGGAAAAGTTTTGGAATTGTGTAAATCGCAGGATCGATAGACCTGTTATTGATGTGCAAATGATAGAAAAAAAAATGAAAACTGTGTTCCAAACATCTTGATTTATTCAATATCCAGTATGATCGTCACACGCAGAAATACATGCACTTGCAGGCCTTGGCCTACTATCAATGAGGTTACTAATGGTTGTCTGAGTAATGTTATGCCACGCTGAATACACTTGGGCATGCAAATAATCAAGATTGGCTGCTGTCAACGCCTTTTGTAATTGCTGACTAATGATGTCCTAGATGTGCTCCGTGGGAGACAAGTCCGGAGAGGCTGCAGGCTATGGTAGCACGTTTAGGCCACGCAGGCTTCTCCCAGTAGCATGAGCAACATGCGGCTTGACGTCCTGTTGAATAACCGCTTCTGTAACACTTTAGAGACATGGCCGTACCAAAGGTTCCATAACCAAATCAATGTAATACCGAGCTGTAAGTGTACCTGAAATGAAAACTAGAGGGGTCTGGCTACCATACATTATGCCACACCATAATCCCAGGAGTAGGACCGGTGTGACATTCCCTTGTGAAGACCTCTTATTGGAGTTGTCCAAGTGGTCTCCAGACCAATCTCTGGCTATCATTGCATCTGAGACAAAAGCGGGACTCATTGATGAAGAGGATAGACTGCCATTTCAGCCTCCATTGTGGTCTTGCTGTGCACCATGATAGTTTTTGAGAGCGGTGGCGTGTGGTCAATTGAACTCCTGTAGCTGGACGTGTGGCTTGTAGCCCTATGTCATGCAAACTCCTCATGGTTTTAGTCTACACTGGGGGGGGGGGGGGTGTTTTTTATAGCAGGGAAAATGAATTTCAGTAGGAAAAAAAGCTTTTCTGCTTTAGTAAAATTTGTTGGCGAGTAAAAAACATTGTAGGTAAGTAAATGTTACAAAGTCTGCAAAGTGTACACGTTCAGAATAAGTTCTGTAATCATCTAAATAATATTCACTGCAGATAATGCATATTATGGGAGACGCAAGAGTTAAGCAATGCAATGTCACAGGTAACCGAGGTAAGTTCTGCCCCCCAAGAACATGTATCTATCACTTGTCATATACAGTGGAATATAAAAAGTCTACACGCCCCTGTTAAAATGCCAGGTTTTTGTCATGTCAAAAAATCAGTACAAGATTAATCATTTTACAACTTTTTCCACCTTTAATGTGACCCATAATCTGTACAATTCCATTGAAAAACAAACTGAAATCATTTAGAGGGGAAAAATAAAAGTAACAAAATGACAATGTGGTTGCATAAGTGTGAATACCCTCTTATAATTGGGGATGTGGTTGTGTTCAGAATTAGCCAATCACATTTAAACTCATGCTAAATAGTAGTCAGTACACAACTGCCATTATTTAAAGTGAATCCGAGTAACCCAAAATAAAGTTCAGCTGATCTATTAGGATTTTCCTGACATTTGCTTTGCTGCATGTGACGGCAAAAGCCATGGTCCGTAAAGAGCTTACAACACATCAAAGGGATCTGATTGTTGAAAGGTATCAGCTGGGAGAAGGGTACCAAAGAATTTCCAAGGCATTAGATATACCATGGAACACAGCGAAGGCGGTCATAAAAAAGTGGATTACATTTGGCACAACAGTGACCTTACCAAGAACTGGATGTCCCTCAAAACTTGATGAAAATTGGTCCGGGAGGCTACCAAGAGGCCTACAGCAACCTTAAATTAGTTGCAGGACTTTCTGGCAGGTACTGGTTTTGTAGTGCATGTAACAACAATCTCCCGTATTCTTCATATGTAGGTAAGGTGGCAAGACGGAAGTCTTTTCTAACTAATAAAACCATCCAAGCCCGGCTATGTTTTGCAAAGACCTACCAAAGTCAAGTCTGCCAAAAGCATGTGGGAAAACGTGTTAGGCTGGGTTCACACGAGCACATTAACGTCCGTAATGGACGGACGTATTTCGGCCGGAAGTCCCGGATCGAACTCAGTGCAGGGAGCCGGGCTCCTAGCAACATAGTTATGTATGACGCTAGGAGTCCCTGCCTCTCCGTGGAACTACTGTCCCGTACTGAAAACATGATTACAGTACGGGACAGTTGTCCTGCAGAGAGGCAGGGACTCCTAGTGTCGTACATAACTATGATGCTAGGAGCCCGGCTCCTTGCACTGTGATCGGTCCGGGACTTCCGGCCGAAATACGTCCGTCCATTACGGACGTTAATGTGGTCGTGTGAACCCAGCCTCATGGTCTGATGAGACCTAAGTTTAACTTTTTGTCCCTAATTCCAAAAGGAATTTTTTGTGCAAAGTCAACGCTGCACATCACCAAAAGAACACCATACCCACAGTGAAGCATGGTGGAGGCAGCATTATGCTTTGAGGCTTTTTTCTGAAACTGGGGCTTTCGTCATGGTAGAGGGAATTATGAACAGTTCCAAATATGCACTATTGGCACAAATCCTGCAGGCTTCTGCTAAAAAGCTGAAGAGGAATTTCACCTTTCAGCGTTACAACGACCCAAAGCATACCTCCAAATCAACAAAATAATGGCTTCACCAGAAGAAGATTACAGTTTTGGAGTGGCCCAGACCTGAATCCCATTGAAAATCTGTGGGGCTGTACACAGGTGATGCCTTTGCAATCTGACAGATTTGGAGCACTTTTGCAAGGAAGAGTGGGCAACAATTGCAAAGTCAAGATGTGCCATGCTGATAGACTTCTAACCAAAATGACTGAATGCTGTCAAAGGGTAATTCAATAAAGTATTAGTTTATGGGTGTGCATATTTATGCAAACATTTTGTTTTTTTATTTTTCCACCCTAAAAGATTTCCATTTGTTTTTCAATACAATTGTACAGATTAAAGGTGGAAAAAGTTGTGAAATTATTGATCTTGTACTGATTTTGTAACATGACAAAAACCTGGCATTTTAACAGGTGTGTGTAGACTTTATATCCACTGTATGGTCAGTGTTCTTTAACCCCTTGACGAACCAGGACGCAGCGGTACAACATGCATTGTAATGCTTTAATGCTCTCTGTGGGGCTGAAAACTACTCAGATAGGATGTCTATGGGAGCCATCTTTAGCCTAACAAGGAGTGCCAATAGCACTCAATGCTGCAGGGCGCTCAGCTGAGTACGCGGGCTCCGCAATAAAAACTTCTGATATGACTGACATCAAATGTTTTTGGGAATTACTGTTTCTCTTTGACGTAAATGTCGGGAGCTTCTCTCGGCGTATACCTCAAAAGGAGACCATAAAATGCATTGTCATAGGGACTTTAGCACTGCTAGAAAAATATGTGATTAGTGACCTATCCGCAATCCTATATATGTACAGACCTTTGTGCATAGTTACTGGAATATATATACATAATACAGGTCCTTCTCCATGAATTAGAATATCATTAAAAAGTTTATTTATTTCAGTAATTAATTTCAAAAAGTGAAATTCATATATTATATAGATTCATTACACACAGATTGATCTATTTCCAGCATTTTTGTCTTTGAATGTTGAAGGTTATGGCTAACAGTTAATGAAAACACAGAATTATGTCTCTCAGAAAATTTGAATATTGGGTAAAAGTTGAAGATTGTAGACTCATGGTGTCACACTCTAATCAGCAAATCAACACAAAACACCTGTAAAGGTTTCCTAAGCCTTTAAATGGTCCAACAGTCTGGTTCAGTAGCTACACAATCATGGGGAAGACTGCTGACTTGACATTTGTCCAGAAGACAGTGATTGACATCCTCCACAAGGAGGGTAAGCCACAAAACAACATTGCTAAAGAAGCTGGCTGTTCACAGTGCTGTATCCAAGCATATTAATGGAGAGTTGAGAGCAAGGAAAAAGTGTGGTAGAAAAAGGTGCAAAAGCAACAGGGATAACCGCAGCCTTGAAAGGATTGTCAAGAAAAGGCCATTCAAGGAACTGGGGGAGATTCACAAGGAGTAGACTGCAGCTGGAGTTAGTGCTTCAAGAGCCACCACACACAGACATATCCAGGACATGGGCCACAAATGTCATGACCCATCAGAAGCGTCTTACCTGGGCTAAGGAGAAAGGACTGGTCGGGTGCTCAGTGGTCTAAAGTCCTGTTTTCAGATTATAGTAAATTTTGCATTTCATTTGAAAGTCAAGGTCCCAGAGTCTACCTGCCCACACTGCCAAAAGTACCAATACCTGGTTTAATAACCATAGTATTACTGTGCTTGACTGGCCAGCAAACTCGCCTGACCTAAACCCCATAGAGAACCTATGGGTTATTGTCAATGGAAAGATGAGACACCAGACCCAACAATGCAGACGAGCTGAAGGCCGCTATCAAAGCAACCTGGGCTTCCATAACACCTCAGCAGTGCCACGAGCTGATCGCCTCCATGCCACGCCGCATAGATGCAGTAAATCATGCAAAAGGAGCCACGACCAAGTATTGAGTGCATATACTGTGTACATACTTTTCAGTAAGCCAACATTTCGGTATTAAAAATTATTTTTGAAATTGGGCTTACATAATATTCTAACTTTCTGAGCGACTAAATTTGGGGTTTCATTAACTGTTAGCCATAATCATCAACATTAAAAGAAAAAAATGCTGGAAATAGATTACTCTGTGTGAAATGAATCTATATAATATATGAGTTTCACTTTTTGAATTGAATTACTGAAATAAATTAAACTTTTTGATTATATTCTAATTTATTGAGAAGGACTAGTGTGTGTGTGTGTGTGTGTATATATATATATATATATACACTACCGTTCAAAAGTTTAGGGTCACTTAGAAATTTCCTTATTTTTGAAAGAAAAGCACCGTTTTTTTCAATGAAGATAACATTAAATTAATCAAAAATACACTCTATACATTGTTAATGTGCTAAATGACTATTCTAGCTGCAAACGTCTGGTTTTTAATGCAATATCTACATGGGTGTATAGAGGCCCATTTCCAGCAACCATCACTCCAGTGTTCTAATGGTACATTGTGTTTGCTAACTGTGTTAGAAGGCTAATGGATAATTAGAAAACACTTGAAAACCCTTGTGCAATTATGTTCGCACCGCTGTAAACAGTTTTGCTGTTTGGAGGAGCTATAAAACTGACCTTCCTTTGAGCTAGTTGAGAATCTGGAGCATTGCATTTGTGGGTTCAATTAAACTCTCAAAATGGCTAGAAAAAGAGAGCTTTCATGTGAAACACGACAGTCTATTCTTGTTCTTAGAAATGAAGGATATTCCATGCGAGAAATTGACAAGAAACTGAAGATTTCCTACAACGGTGTGTACTACTCCCTTCAGAGGACAGCACAAACAGGCTCTAACCAGAGTAGAAAGAGAAGTGGGAGGCCCCTGTAATGGCGGGGTAGGGAGACAGACAGGTGAGCCCTAATCTACCCGCCACTCAGTCCCTGCCTACATGCAACGGCCCGTCCTAAGCGACGGCGTACAACTGGGCGACGGTCCCTACGCTCACTAAGTGCACGACAGACAAGGGTACACAGAAGCTAAGGGAAATGGGGCTGTTGCCCACGGTAACCGCGTGAGCAACAAGAATAGTGAACGAGCCGAGTCAAACCAGGAGTGGACGAGGTACAAAATGCAGAGCAGGAGAATAGTCAGTCAAGCCAGGGTCAATATGAAGCAGAAGACAAGTAGTAAGCAGTAGAAGCAGAGCCAGGAAACAGACTGAAAGAATCACAAGCAAAGGAGGAGCAGGAAGTGAAGGTATAAATAGACGGGGCGGGAGCTAGCTCCGTCTGGCCAGGCTGTGATAGGCTCTCCCACTCCTCAGCCTCCCCGACTGATTGGTGGAAGAAGGGGTCACTCGACCAGACTTAGGAGCAGGTGCAGAGTGAGTAACCACGGGCGTCGACACAGAAGCTGTCAGGCAGATCCTTTACAGTACCCCCCCTTTTTATGAGGGGCCACTGGACCCTTTCTAGGTGGACCTGGCTTATAGGGGAACCGAAGATGGAACCTCCTGAGCAATACTGCAGCGTGAACATCCCGGGCGGGTACCCAAGTCCTCTCCTCAGGCCCGTATCCTCTCCAATGGACCAGGTACTGGAGAGAGACTTGGACCATCCTGCTGTCCACAATCTTGGTCACCTTGAATTCTACCCCTTCAGGGGTGAGAACAGGGACCGGAGGTTTCCTCGAGGGAGCCAAGGATGCGGAGCAGCGTTTCAGGAGGGAGGCATGAAACACGTGTATTCGAAAAGACGGGGGTAACTCCAGTCGGAAGGAGACAGGGTTAAAGACTTCAATGACCTTGTACGGCCCTATATACCTGGGGGCAAATTTTTTGGCCGGGACTTTAAGGCGCAAATTTCTTGAAGACAGCCACACCAGATCCCCGACCGCAAACAAGGGGTTAGCAGAACATCTTCTATCTGCCTGGGTCTTTTGTATGCTCTGGGACACCTCTAGGCTCTTCTGAACCTGGGCCCAGACTGTGCACAGTTCCCAATGAACGACATCTACCTCAGGATTGTTGGAACCACCAGGTGAAACGGAGGAGAACCGTGGATTGAACCCAAAATTACAGAAAAAGGAGGAGACCCCTGACGAGTTACTGACCCGGTTATTAAGGGAAAATTCAGCGAGGGAAATGAAGGAGACCCAATCATATTGACAATCAGAGATAAAACACCTTAAATATTGTTCTAGAGACTGATTAGTCCTCTCAGTTTGGTCATTAGTTTCAGGATGGAAGGCCGAGGAGGACAGATCAATCTCCAACTTTTTACAGAAGGCTCTCCAAAACAATGAAACAAATTGTACCCCTCTGTCAGAAACAATATTGACAGGAACCCCATGGAGACGCAGGATGTGTTTGATAAACAAGGTAGCCAACGTCTTAGCATTGGGTAGTTTCTTGAGGGGCACAAAGTGGCACATCTTACTGAAGCGGTCCACTACCACCCATACCACCGACTTGCCTTGAGATGGAGGCAGATCGGTGATAAAATCCATGGAGATATGGGTCCAAGGTCTCTGGGGAATGGGCAAAGAACATAGTAAACACGCTGGTTGGGACCTGGGAGTCTTGGACCTAGCACAAATTTCACAAGCGGCGACGTAGGCCTTAACGTCTTTAAGCAACCCAGGCCACCAATAGTCTCTGGCAATGAGGTGCTTGGTACCCTGGATGGCCAGATAGTGCAGAGTCATGATACCCTTAGCCGGAATTGCAGGGGAACAAACAGCTTATTCTCAGCAAGGTTCCCGGGAGCTGAACCTTGATCAGCCGCAATTTCGGAGACTAAGTCAGAATCAACAGAGGAAACTATTTTACATGGGGCAAAACACAAGCAGGATCTTCCTCCGAAGGAGGGCTGGCCATGAAGCTACGCAACAGTGCATCAGCTTTAATATTTTTAGACCCAGCCCTATAGGTGACCAAAAAGTTGAATCTAGTAAAAAACAACGCCCATCGAGCTAGTCTCGGGTTTAGCCTCCGGGCATATTCTAGGAAAACCAGATTCTTGTGGTCGGTAAGGACCGTAACCTGGTGCCTAGCCCCCTCCAGGAAGTGGCGCCACTCTTCAAATGCCCATTTAATGGCTAAAAGTTCGCGGTTGCCAATGTCGTAGTTACTCTCAGTGGGTGAGAACTTCCTGGAGAAGTAGGCACAGGGACGGAGATGGGTGAGGGACCTGGTACCCTGGGACAAGACAGCACCCACTCCCACCTCGGAGGCGTCAACCTCCACGATATATGGCTCCATTTGGTTAGGCTGAATCAGCACTGGGGCCGAGATAAAGCACTTCCTAAGGATCTCAAAAGCCTGGACCGCCTCTGGAGGCCAATGGAGGAGATCAGCACCTTTGCGAGTGAGATCTGTAAGAGGCTTAGCGATGACCGAGAAGTTAGCAATAAATCTCCTATAATAATTAGCAAACCCCAGGAAGCACTGTAACGCCTTCAGGGAGGCAGGTTGGACCCATTCCGCCACAGCCTGAACCTTGGCAGGGCCCATGCGGAATTCATGCGGAGTGAGGATTTGACCCAAAAAATGGTATCTCCTGCACCCCAAACACACATTTTTCGGTTTTAGCAAACAGCTTGTTTTCCCGAAGGGCCTGGAGCACCTTCCTGACATGCTCAATTTGGGAGGACCAGTCCTTGGAAAACACTAGGATGTTGTCAAGGTACACTACAAGAAATACCCCCAGGTAGTCTCTTAAAATCTCATTTATGAAATTCTGGAAGACCGCGGGAGCATTACACAACCCATAGGGCATGACGAGGTATTCTAAATGACCTTCGGGCGTGTTAAACGCAGTCTTCCACTCATCCCCCTCTTTGATGCGGATAAGGTTATAAGCCCCCCGTAGATCAAACTTAGAGAACCATTGGGCCTCCTGAACCTGATTGAAGAGATCAGGAATCAAAGGAAGGGGATACTGGTTCCTTACAGTGACCTTATTCAAGTTTCGGTAATCAATGCACGGCCTAAGACCACCATCCTTCTTCCCTATGAAGAAGAAACCAGCACCTACCGGCGAAGTAGAGGGGCGAATGTAACCCTTGGCCAGGCATTCCTGGATATACTCTCTCATGGCTTCACGTTCGGGACAAGAGAGATTAAATATCCTACCCTTAGGAAGCTTAGCTCCTGGTACCAAATCGATTGCGCAATCGTATTCTCTATGAGGAGGTAACGCTTCAGAGGCCTTTTTAGAAAAAACATCAGCAAAGTCCTGAATAAACTCAGGTAGAGTGTTCACCTCCTCAGGGAGAGAAATAAAATTAACAGAAAAACATGACGTCATGCATTCATTACCCCATTTGGTAAGATCCCCAGTACTCCAGTTAAACGTGGGATTATGCAACTGCAACCAGGGAAGGCCTAAAACCAAATCGGACGATAATCCCTGCATAACCAGTACAGAGCACTGCTCCAAATGCATGGAGCCAACAAGGAGTTCAAAAACAGGGGTATGCTGCGTAAAATAACCATTAGCAAGAGGAGTGGAGTCGATACCCACTACCGGAATAGGTTTAGGCAAATCAATCAATGGCATAGCTAGAGACATAGCAAATTCCACAGACATAATATTAGCAGAAGACCCTGAATCCACGAAGGCACTGCTGGTAGCAGACCTACCACCAAAAGAGACCTGAAAGGGAAGCAAGATCTTATTAGGTTTCATATTTACGGGAAATACCTGTGCGCCCAAGTGACCTCCCCGATGATCACTTAGGCGCGGAAGTTCTTCCGGCTGCTTATTCTTACGCCTAGGACAGTTGTTCACTTGATGCTTGTCCTCCCCACAGTAGAAGCAGAGACCATTCTTCCTTCGGAAGTCTCTACGTTGTTAGGGAGACACGGAGGCCCCGAGTTGCATTGGTTCATCCGAGTTTTCCGTGGAAGAACAAAAACGTTCAAGTCGTCGTTCCCTGAGACGTCGGTCAAGTCGTACCGCTAAAGCCATAACCTGATCTAGAGAGTCAGAAGAGGGGTAGCTAACTAACAGGTCCTTCAGGGCGTTCGACAGACCCAATCTAAACTGGCACCTAAAGGCAGGGTCATTCCACCGAGAAGCCACACACCACTTCCTAAAGTCCGAACAGTACTCCTCAACGGGTCTCTTACCCTGACGTAAGGTCACCAGCTGACTCTCGGCAAAGGCAGTCTTGTCAGTCTCGTTACATATGAACCCGAGAGCAGGAAAAAAAAGGTCAACAGAGGAAAGTTCAGGGGCATCGGGAGCCAAGGAGAAGGCCCATTCTTGGGGCCCGTCCTGGAGCCGGGACATAATTATACCCACTCGCTGGCTCTCGGAACCTGAGGAGTGGGGCTTTAGACGGAAATAGAGCCTACAACTCTCCCGAAAGAAAAAAGTCTTCCGGTCCCCTGAGAACCGGTCAGGCAACTTGAGGTGGGGTTCAAGAGGTGAGGTGGGGGGCACTACCAGGGTAGCATCTTGCTGGTTGCCGCTCTGAGCCAGGGCTTGGACCTGTAGGGAGAGGCCCTGCATTTGCTGAGCCAGGGTCTCAAGGGGGTCCATAGTTGTGACAGGGACCAGGGTTGAAAAGGTATATGTGCTTGTGATTATGTAATGGCGGGGTAGGGAGAAAGACAGGTGAGCCCTAATCTACCCGGCACTTAGTCCCTGCCTACTTGCAACAGCCCGTCCTAAGCGACGGCGTACAACTGGGCGTACAAGTGCACGACAGACAAACAGACAAGGGTACACAGAAGCTAAGGGAAATGGGGCTGTTGCCCACGGCAACCCCGTGAACAACAAGAATAGTGAACGAGCCGAGTCAAACCAGGAGTGGACGAGGTACAAAATGCAGAGCAGGAGAATAGTCAGTCAAGCCAGGGTCAATATGAAGCAGAAGACAAGTAGTAAGCAGCAGAAGCAGAGCCAGGAAACAGACTGAAAGAATCAAAAGCAAAGGAGGAGCAGGAATTGAAGGTATAAATAGACAGGGGGCGGGAGCTAGCTCCGTCTGGCCAGGCTGTGATAGGCTCTCCCACTCCTCAGCCTCCCTGACTGATTGGTGGAAGAAGGGGTCACTCGACCAGACTTAGGAGCAGGTGCAGAGTGAGTAACCACGGGCGTCGACACAGAAGCTGTGTCAGGCAGATCCTTTACAGCCCCGCTGCACAACTGAGCAACAAGACAAGTACATTAGAGTCTCTAGTTTGAGAAATAGACGCCTCACAGGTCCTCAACTGGCAGCTTCATTAAATAGTACCCGCAAAACGCCAGGGTCAACGTCTATAGTGAAGAGGCGACTCCGGGATGCTGGCCTTCAGATAAAGCCATATCTGAGACTGGCTAATAAAAGGAAAAGATTAATATGGGCAAAACCACACAGACATTGGACAGAGGAAGATTGGAAAAAAGTGTTATGGACAGACAAATCGAAGTTTGAGGTGTTTCGATCACACAGAAGAACATTTGTGAGATGCAGAACAACTGAAAAGATGCTGGGAGAGTGCCTGACGCCATCTGTCAAGCATGGTGGAGGTCTGGGGTTGCTTTGGTGCTGGTAAAGTGGGAGATTTGTACAAGGTAAAAGGGATTTTGAATAAGGAAGGCTATCACTCCATTTTGCAACGCCATGCCATACCCTGTGGACAGCGCTTGATTGGAGCCAATTTCATCCTACAACAGGACAATGACCCAAAGCACACCTCCAAATTATGCAAGAACTATTTAGGGAAGAAGCAGGCAGCTGGTATTCTATCTGTAATGGAGTGGCCAGCGCAGTCACCATATCTCAACCCCATAGAGCTGTTGTGGGAGCAGCTTGACCGTATGGTACGCAAGAAGTGCCCATCAAGCCAATCAAACTTGTGGGAGGGCCTTCTGGAAGCATGGGGTGAAATTTCTCCCGATTACCTCAGCAAATTAACATCTAGAATGCCAAAGTTCTGCAATGCTGTAATTGCTGCAAATGGAGCATTCTTTGACGAAAGCAAAGTTTGAAGGAGAAAATTATTATTTCAAATAAAAATCATTATTTCTAACCTTGTCAATGTCTTGACTATATTTTCTAGTCATTTTGCAACTCATTTGATAAATATAAGTGTGAGTTTTCATGGAAAACACAAAATTGTCTGGGTGACCCCAAACTTTTGAACGGTAGTGTATATATATATATATATATTTATATATATATATATATATATATATATATATATATATATATTGTGTGTGTGTGCATGTGTATATATGTATAAAACATACAGTACTGTGCAAAAGTTTTTGGCAGTTGTGGAAAAATAATGCAAAGTAAGAATGTTTTTAAAACTAGAAGTGTTAATAGTTTTATCAATTAACAAAATACAAAGTGAATGAACAGAAGAGAAATCTAAATCAAATCAATATTTGGTGTGACCACCCTTTGCCTTCAGAACAGCATCAATTCTTCTAGTTACACAAAGTCATGGATTTTGTAGGATTATAGTCAGGTGTGTGATTAACCAATTATTCCAAACAGGTTATAATGATCATTATTTTCATATGTAGGTTGAAACACAGTCATTAACTGTAACAGAAACAGCTGTGTATGAGGCTTAAAGGCTATGTACACCTTTGAAATCATTTTGTTGTTTGTGTTTTGTGCAACTTTCTAAATACTTGTTATATCATCTTTACTTTTTGAGATTCTTTGTATACTGTATACAAAGCAGCTGTATCTAGTGCTGAAACCTCTATGTCAAGTCAGCGGCACTGACAGCTTTAGTGACAGTGGGTCCTGCATGTCTCTGACATGCAGGATCAAGCTGTTACCGATCGCATCTAAGTTCATAACTTAGATGTGATCGATCACAGGTGGATCATGCGTGGACCCGCTGACGCTGAACCAGTCAGTGCCACTGACTTGACGGATTCAGGTCTCAGCGCATGATACAGCTGCTCTGTATACAGACTACAAAGCAGCTGTATCTCAAAAAGTAAAAATTATTTTTAATAGAAAAACACACTTTTATTGAAAGAAACTATTTCAACGGTGTACATAGCCTTTAAAATGGGGTGAGGAACAGCCAAACTCTGCTACAAAGGTGAGGTTGTGGAAGACCGTTTCATGTCACAGTTCCACCATGGCAAGACTTGGCACAGCAACAAGACACAAGGTAGTTACTTTGCATCAGCAAGGTCTCTGCCAGGCAAATATTTCAAACAGACTGGGGTTTCAAGATGTGCTGTTCAAGTTCTTTTGAGGAAGCACAAAGAAAAATGCAACGTTGAGGACCGTAGACGCAGTGGTCGGCCAAGGAAACTTAGTAAAGCAGATCAAAGGCACATCATGCTCACTTCACTTTGAAATCGGAAAATGTCCAGCAGTGCCATCAGTTCAGAACTGGCAGAAACCGGCAATCAGTAACACCTACTGTTCAGAGAAGTCTGGCCAGAAGTCTTCGTGGAAGAATTGCGGCCAAGAAGCCATACCTTTGACGTGGAAACAAGTCCAAGCGGCTCAACGATGCACGAATGAACTGGGGTACAGAAGAATGACAGCATGTGCCCTGGACTGAGGAGTAAAAAATTTTAATATTTGGCTGTAACAGAAGGCAGTTTTTTCTCCAAAAGTGTAGTGTCTGCAGGCAACAGTGAAGCATGGTAGAGGTTCCTTGCAAGTTTAAGGCAGCCTTTCCACACATAGGTGGATATGGGTGGAAAGAAAAAACTGGACCCTTAATTGGTGCTTCAATTTGGAGAACAGACAATGTTTGTTCTCCAAATAGCAACACCAATTAAGGGTCCAGTTTTTCCTTCCCATCCGTATCCTTTTATTATCGTGGCAACAGTTCCTGTCGCTGATTTGGACATTGGCTACAGCTGTTTTTCCGTGGATTGACTTTTATGCGGATACCAGAGTTGTGCCTGTGTTTGCACAACTTCTATAGGTGAGCACATTCCTGTTTTCGTCTTACTTCTCCCCCCCCCCCCCTTAGGTGACCAGCACCATGTGGCGCCGTGCATTTTTTATTCTCTTTTAGCTTTCCACACATAGAGTTGGGAATTTGGTCAGGATTAATGCTGTCCTCAATGCTGAGAAATACAGGCAGATACTTATACATCATGCAATACCATCAGGGAGGCGTCTGATTGGCTCTAAATTTATTCTGCAGCAGTACAACTACCCCAAATATACAGCGAATGTCATTAAGAAATATCTTCAGCGTAAAGAAGAACAAGGAGCCCTGAAAGTGATAATATGGCCCCCACAGAGCCCTGATCTCAACATTATCGAGTCTATCTGAGATTACATAAAGAGACAGAAGGATTTGAGGAAGCTTCCATCTACAGAAGATCTGTGGTTAGTTCTCCAAGATATTTGGAACAACCTCCCTGCCGAATTCCTTCAAAAACTGTGTGCAAGTGTACCTAGAAGAACTGAGGCTGTTTTAAAGGCAAAGGGTGGTCACACCAAAAATGTATTTGATTTATATTTCTCTTCTGTTCATTCACTTTGTATTTTGTTAATTGATAAAAAACGATTAACATTCTTACTTTGCATCATTTTTCCACAACTGCCGGAAACTTTTGCACATTAACGTATGTTTATAATATATATATATATATATATATATATATATATATATATATATATATATATATATATATATATATATATATATATATATTTATATATATATATATATATATATACACACACACTATATAGATATATATATACTGTATATACATATATACACACACTATATATATATATATATATATATATACACACACACTATATAGATATATATATATATACTGTATATACATATATACACACTATATATATATATATATATATATATATATATATATATATACACACACTATATGGACAGAAGTATTGGGTCACATCCCTTAAAGGGGTTGTGCGAGATTTAATGACTTTGTGTTAATGCTTGTAATTTATAAATATAAATACATTTGTAATATACTTACGTTTTCCAAAGTGGCCCCGTTTCCAGATCCTGCCGTGGGGAACTTGACAGGTGACGTCACTCTCTGCTCTGGCTTTGGCCGCTTTGTTGATCTTGAATTATTTTCCGGGTATACGACACGTCACTTGTATGTCGGCTTGTTCTGTTGTAACGCGCATGCGTGGCCCCTGCTGTTATCTCGAGAATATATATATATTGTGTGTGTGCATGTGTATATATGTATAAAACATACAGTACTGTGCAAAAGTTTTTGGCAGTTGTGGAAAAATAATGCAAAGTAAGAATGTTTTTAAAACTAGAAGTGTTAATAGTTTTATCAATTAACAAAATACAAAGTGAATGAACAGAAGAGAAATCTAAATCAAATCAATATTTGGTGTGACCACCCTTTGCCTTCAGAACAGCATCAATTCTTCTAGTTACACAAAGTCATGGATTTTGTAGGATTATAGTCAGGTGTGTGATTAACCAATTATTCCAAACAGGTTATAATGATCATTATTTTCATATGTAGGTTGAAACACAGTCATTAACTGTAACAGAAACAGCTGTGTATGAGGCATAAAGGCTATGTACACCTTTGAAATAATTTTGTTGTTTGTGTTTTGTGCAACTTTCTAAATACTTGTTATATCATCTTTACTTTTTGAGATTCTTTGTATACTGTATACAAAGCAGCTGTATCTAGTGCTGAAACCTCTATGTCAAGTCAGCGGCACTGACAGCTTTAGTGACAGTGGGTCCTGCGTGTCTCTGACATGCAGGATCAAGCTGTTACCGATCGCATCTAAGTTCATAACTTAGATGTGATCGATCACAGGTGGATCATGCGTGGACCCGCTGACGCTGAACCAGTCAGTGCCACTGACTTGACGGATTCAGGTCTCAGCGCATGATACAGCTGCTCTGTATACAGACTACAAAGCAGCTGTATCTCAAAAAGTAAAAATTATTTTTAATAGAAAGTTGCACAAAACACACTTTTATTGAAAGAAACTATTTCAACGGTGTACATAGCCTTTAAAATGGGGTGAGGAACAGCCAAACTCTGCTACAAAGGTGAGGTTGTGGAAGACCGTTTCATGTCACAGTTCCACCATGGCAAGACTTGGCACAGCAACAAGACACAAGGTAGTTACTTTGCATCAGCAAGGTCTCTGCCAGGCAAATATTTCAAACAGACTGGGGTTTCAAGATGTGCTGTTCAAGTTCTTTTGAGGAAGCACAAAGAAAAATGCAACGTTGAGGACCGTAGACGCAGTGGTCGGCCAAGGAAACTTAGTAAAGCAGATCAAAGGCACATCATGCTCACTTCACTTTGAAATCGGAAAATGTCCAGCAGTGCCATCAGTTCAGAACTGGCAGAAACCGGCAATCAGTAACACCTACTGTTCAGAGAAGTCTGGCCAGAAGTCTTCGTGGAAGAATTGCGGCCAAGAAGCCATACCTTTGACGTGGAAACAAGTCCAAGCGGCTCAACGATGCACGAATGAACTGGGGTACAGAAGAATGACAGCATGTGCCCTGGACTGAGGAGTAAAAAATTTTAATATTTGGCTGTAACAGAAGGCAGTTTTTTCTCCAAAAGTGTAGTGTCTGCAGGCAACAGTGAAGCATGGTAGAGGTTCCTTGCAAGTTTAAGGCAGCCTTTCCACACATAGGTGGATATGGGTGGAAAGAAAAAACTGGACCCTTAATTGGTGCTTCAATTTGGAGAACAGACAATGTTTGTTCTCCAAAAAGCAACACCAATTAAGGGTCCAGTTTTTCCTTCCCATCCGTATCCTTTTATTATCGTGGCAACAGTTCCTGTCGCTGATCTGGACATTGGCTACAGCTGTTTTTCCGTGGATTGACGTTTATGCGGATACCAGAGTTGTGCCTGTGTTTGCACAACTTCTATAGGTGAGCACATTCCTGTTTTCGTCTTACTTCTCCCCCCCCCCCCCTTAGGTGACCAGCACCATGTGGCGCCGTGCATTTTTTATTCTCTTTTAGCTTTCCACACATAGAGTTGGGAATTTGGTCAGGATTAATGCTGTCCTCAATGCTGAGAAATACAGGCAGATACTTATACATCATGCAATACCATCAGGGAGGCGTCTGATTGGCTCTAAATTTATTCTGCAGCAGTACAACTACCCCAAATATACAGCGAATGTCATTAAGAAATATCTTCAGCGTAAAGAAGAACAAGGAGCCCTGGAAGTGATAATATGGCCCCCACAGAGCCCTGATCTCAACATTATCGAGTCTATCTGAGATTACATAAAGAGACAGAAGGATTTGAGGAAGCTTCCATCTACAGAAGATCTGTGGTTAGTTCTCCAAGATATTTGGAACAACCTCCCTGCCGAATTCCTTCAAAAACTGTGTGCAAGTGTACCTAGAAGAACTGAGGCTGTTTTAAAGGCAAAGGGTGGTCACACCAAAAATTTATTTGATTTATATTTCTCTTCTGTTCATTCACTTTGTATTTTGTTAATTGATAAAAAACGATTAACATTCTTACTTTGCATCATTTTTCCACAACTGCCGGAAACTTTTGCACATTAACGTATGTTTATAATATATATATATATATATATATATACACACACACTATATAGATATATATATACTGTATATACATATATACACACACTATATATATATATACACACACACTATATAGATATATATATATACTGTATATACATATATACACACACTATATATATATATATATATATACACACACACTATATAGATATATATATATACTGTATATACATATATACACACTATATATATATATATATATATATATATATATATATATACACACACTATATGGACAGAAGTATTGGGTCACATCCCTTAAAGGGGTTGTGCGAGATTTAATGACCTTGTGTTAATGCTTGTAATTTATAAATATAAATACATTTGTAATATACTTACATTTTCCAAAGTGGCCCCGTTTCCAGATCCTGCCGTGGGGAACTTGACAGGTGACGTCACTCTCTGCTCTGGCTTTGGCCGCTTTGTTGATCTTGAATTATTTTCCGGGTATACGACACGTCACTTGTATGTCGGCTTGTTCTGTTGTAACGCGCATGCGTGGCCCCTGCTGTTATCTCGAGAACAGCAGGGACCGCGACAACAGCAGTGACATAGCATGCGTGTTACGGACTGAGAAGCAGAACAAGCCGATTTAAACCACGTCACAAGTGACGTGTCACATACCCGACAAAGACTTCAAGATCAACAAAGCGGGCAGAGCCAGTGCAGAGAGTGACGTCACCTGTCAAGTTCCCTACGGCAGGATCTGGAAACGGGGCCACTTTGGAAAACGTAAGAATATTACAAATGTATTTATATTTATAAATTGCAAGCATTAACACAAAGTAATTAAATCTCGCACAACCCCTTTAATCATTGAATGCATATGTTTCATTCAGTCCCATTGCCACAGAAGTATAAATTCAAGCGCCAAGCCATGCAGTCTGCCTTTACAGACATTTATGAAAAATGGGTCGTTGTAAAGAGCTCATTGAATTCCAGCGGAATAATGTTTTAGGATGGCACCATTGTAAAAGGTCAGTTTGTGTAATTTCTTCCCTCCTTGATATTCCATAATTAACTGTGAGTGATATTATTGCAAAATGGAGGCATTTAGAAACCACAGCAACTCAGCCACAAAGTAGCAGACCATGCAAAGTTACAGAGTGGGGTTGCCAAGTACTGAGGGGCATAGTGCATAGATAGAAGTCACCAACGCTCTGCTGACTCAATAACTGCAGAGCTCCAAACCTCTTGCATTAACATCCGCACAAAAACTGCACCAGGAGCTCCATGGCATGGGTTTCCATCGCCCACCAGCTGCATACAAGCCTAACATCACCAAGCAAAATGCTAAGCGTTGGATGGAGTGGTGTAAAGCACGCCGCCACTGGACTCTGGAGCAGTGGAAACGTGTTTTGTGGAGTGACAAATCACCTTAGTCTGATAGACGAGTCTGGTTTTAGTGATTGCCAGGAGAACGTTACCTGCCTGACTTCATTCTGCCAACTGTAAAGTTTGGTGAAGGAGGGATAAATCTTTGGGGTTGTTTTTCAGGGGTTGGCCTAGCCCCCTTAGTTCCAGTGAAGAGAAATCTTACTGCTTCAGCATACCAAGACATTTTGGACAATTGTATGCTTCCAAATTTGTGGGAACAGTTTGGGGTTTGGCCCTTTTCTGTTCCACCATGACTGTGCCCCAGTGCACAAAGCAAGGTCCATACAGGTATGGTTGGGGGCGTTTGGTGTGGAAGGACCTGACTGGCCCATGCAGAGGCCTGACCTCAATCCCATCGAACACCTTTAGGATGAACTAGAAAGGAGATTGTGAGCCAGGCCCTCTCGTCCAACATCTGTGTCTGACCTCACAAATGCTCTCCTGGATGAATGGGCAAAATTCCCACAGACACTCCAAAATCTTGTAGAAAGCCTTCCCAGAAGAGTGGAAGATGTTTCAGCTGCAAAGGGGGAACCAACTCCAGTTTAATGCCTGTGAATTTAGAATGGGATGTCATAAAACCTCCAGGAGGTGTAATGTGTGGGTGTCCCAATACTTTTGTTCATATAGTTTATATTAATATTTATTCCAAATGTGAACGCTCCCTAAGTGTGTATACTCTATGCTCTATGCCAGTACTGCTATGACACACCGATTTTCCTTTATAAGGCTTGGTTCACACACTACTGATTCCACAATGAACAAGAATGAGATTTCCAAATGAATGAATGTAAAATGTATGTGTGATTATATATAATTATAGTTTTTTGTTAAATTGTGGTGAGTGAGCACGTTTCTTTCACCTCCAGTAATTCAATAGGCTTCTAATCTTATCATCTGGTGGCTACTTGTTATTCTGCAAAGCTGTCTTTCCATGAATTGGTTAAAGTTCTGCCTTCTACATTTACCACATACATGGGAGGGGACCTACACTGATGGTGGAATGCTTGGAAATTTTTAGTTGGAAGGGCTTGTGATTGGTCTTCTTGTGTCGCTTTGCAGTCAATGGGTTTTGTCGCAGCCCATTGCAGTTACACAGAGGGGGGCCCGAGTTGCTGGACAGTAACTTAATATGG